>NC_086239.1:16230000-16548125 GCF_036321145.2 Pelmatolapia mariae
AAAAAACATATTAACTGATTCTAAAATAAATTATTTTTCAAGTTATAGTCAGAGAACAACTATGTGTACTTTCTCTGAATATAATGTAAAATTATATACAAAAACAAACACTGAAGATGAGATTTTTAAAAAAAATTTCAGAACATGAATAAATAAATAAATATTATTCTATGCATCTTATGAAAGAGTCATGCAATTAAATTATTGAACTAGGTCACAGTTTTAATGAGTGTACTGTCAAGCAATAATAGGTTTCTAATGAACTTCAAATAATTGGGTATTGATTGAAACGGGTGCAGCAAGTTAATTTAGAAGTTGTGACATGAAAGATTTAAGGGCAACAGGCGCGCTCCCCCCCATCATTAAAAAGAAATGTTTAACAAGGGGCACAAAAAAGCGAGAAACCGACTCGTAAAATGAAATAACAACGTCATTAATGGATACTGATAACAGCGCCTTGCTTATCATCACTGTTCAGCATGAGCAACACTCGGTTACAGGGAGCGTTGCAACCAATCAATAATTAGCTTGGAAATATTTATCCCTTCTATCAGAGGCCCCACAGAGATCCTTTGATCTTCAGTGTGTCAAATGATCACGCTCAAAATTAATTGTACACAGATAACAGAGTCAAAGAGACACAGAACACCAGACACAACCCATTTACATTTGCTTCATTTTTATTTTAATTAACAATTTTTTTTCTTGTTGTCATTGCAATTTCATTCTTATTTGTTTAGTTATCGCACCAGTTGTCATCAGCATTGGTTTTGGGTGCAGGTGACTGAAACCTGCTCAGCAGACTCTCATTCAGTGATCTTTAAGCTAATAAACGAGATCTGATCCAGAAATTACATCTGGTGGACATGGATTATGTGAACACAAACAAGATTATGTGATTCATCAAATTACGTTATGTAATTAGCAGCAGACACCCATTTGTCCCATGAGAGTGGTCAACTATAGGCCCAAACGATATGGTGTGAGGGCAGATGGCACTCATTTATTCAAATTCTGAATGCTACATCAAATAGGGCCATCTGTCTGAAAGGATAAGAGAATAATTATTCCTTGTGGGATCATACTGATATTTATTTCTAATCAAAAACAAATTTAACAAGGAATGGATAAAAATTGGAAACTTGTGGCATGAGCTTAAAAAATGCATCAAAATAAAAAAAAAAAATAGTGTGTGTATTTTTGGTTTTATCGGGGGGATTTCAAAAAGAAGAGAAGAAACAAGAAGACCTGAGATGTTTTGAATGTGAAGAATCTTTGCATGACAAAAACAGTCATTAAATTCCAGCTGATGGTGGAAATTCGACTGGACAACACTAGCTTCTGAAACCGAGGGTATACTCACTTTTATTATTGCATCGAATGATATTTTTGTTGAATAAATGATGAAAAAAAGATCATTTTTTTGCTTGTGGTGTAGAATATCACCTTCATCTTCATCAGTTTCAAAGAGAATCAAATATTTGCCTGTCCAAATAAAAAACAACAATTTCTACTTTACAGTACTTACTTTTACACATGGCTGTACGTTCGAACATGCATTGAAAGCCATTTCAGTCAGTGGATCACTTTGAATGACAACCAACTTTAGTAACACGCTCCTCAAGTGCATAATTTTCTTTATACCCAGCACATCCAGCTGCCCTTTCTTTCTTTCGAAAACAACTGATTAAGGTGGACGATCGCTGAAAATCAGAAGGCAAAAACTCAGAGTCAAGCTGTTAAGAATTAATTAGTAAGCTTTGCTAACCCGCTGCCACTTAGTGTACAGCTGTAAAAGGGATTAATTTTTTAAATCGTTGAAAAACTCCAACAGTTTCAACTAAATGACAATGGCATTTTTCCTCATTCGCGTTACACAGACCATTGCTCACAAAACTTCTAATTTAGTGTTTTGGGAAAAACAGTACGACTTGTGTCACAGTGACTTTGTGGGGAAAAAAGAGGAAACAGAAAGAGAGAGAGAGGGAGAGAGACCATATTCTATGGTATTGATCTTTCTGAACACTATAGTCGGTATATTGATATTCCCTCAGCTGGAGCATATGGGACAGCCTACATTTGAGAAAATGAAAGCAGAGAGGCTCTGATGGAAAGCTGATATTGAGCGTAGACTTGATGGATCTCCATGTGCAAGTGTTTGTTTGTGTGCATACATCTATATTTTGATCCATGCGCCCCCAGAAAGTAATCATGTATAAAGAGATGGGAGAAGTGAGAAATATGGGAATTATTTACAGAGCAGATAATAAAACTACATGCTTTGTTATGAATGCACTTAAAAAAAAAGTTTAAAGGACCCTTAGATTGGAAACTTTATACAAGATTAATGCTATTAGGGTTTAATGTGTTGAAATTAAGCTAACGAGAGTGTACTGTATGCCATTTACACACCATTTTAATAATCAACATGGATTTTTCCTTTTGTTCTTTCTGCATTGCCTAAAGCTTTTTGAGACGACACTATCCGGAAACATTTAACTGATTATTTAGCATAGACAGTAAAATGTGTGATCAAACACTGATCAGACATGATTAGTGAGACTCTGCAAATAAAAACACAAATAAAAACATTAAAGGATTTAAAATTTTTGGTCAGTCTCCTCTTGTGCTCGACTGGACCACTTCCAGCACTGCTGCTGTTCTTATAAGTCCTGACCACTTACACTTTCGTGCCCTCCAATTACGGCACAGACCTTGAGCTTGCACTGAGAGCCGGCATCTTCTGTGTCAAACTGAAACAACTTTTATATTTTGGATCATCACTGGAGAGAGCTCAGTCTGTACGACCCAGAGACCAAACGGGAGTTTTCAGGGAACAGGTTTGCAGTGTCTATGCTCTAAGGCAGCGCATCAGTCAGGTTAGGCACATTATCAGGAGAATGCTTGAGGTTTTTTTTTTTTTTTTTTTTTTTCCAGGCCTCTAGGGTCAGACTGCCAACATAGAGTTCTACTTTAATATCCTGAGGTGTGGGAGGAAATTCAGCAGAAATTGCATGAACTCTGGTGTGTGCCAGTATGCCATCCACTTGTTCGGTTTCTGTTTTGTTTGTTTTTCTTAGCAGCACCAACTTGCCCACCATCTACCTTATTCACCAAATTTGCCTCACTGCAACTTCACCCTCTTCTCCAGAATGAAATTCAAGCTGAAGGGTTCACCTTTTTGCCACACTGAAGAGAGTTCCAGCGAGTATCGCAGAAGCATCTAAAAATAGCAGATGTGCTTGAAGCGTTGAACCTCTACCCAAGGAGACACCCTTGGAGGAGATTTTAGTTTTCAACTTGTTTATTTTCTGTTCTGTTATCAGCAGTTTTCAGCTCATTACTACTTATTGGGTTTTTATTTTATTTTATTTTTTGTTGTTCTTATTAAATAAATAATATACAACATTCTAAAAAGAGAGCAAGTGATGCTGTGTCTGCTTTTGTTTAATATCCTCATTTAACTCTCAGCAAGACAGCAAATCACTGCATTTGCTAACTTTTGAACTTTTCTTTTTACATGAACTTTACCATAGCGGTGGTAATTCAGCAGTCGCTCTGATGAGTCATTAGTGATTAATGAGCACAATATGGATCGTTTTGTGGGCACAGACAAAAAATGTGTTTCGCTGTTTAGTTAAGAGGACTTGTTACATTACTGAGCTCACGCTGTGCTGTCAAATTTAGTGAATTATCCAAAATGACACCTAATGGACATTGTAAAAGTAGCAATCGATTCAGGAGGACAACCTTCAGCCTTCTCTTTTGGAAACACTTTATCCTTGAAGGTGTATTGATTTTGTACAAGCTGGCAGAGGTCCTGGTAAAAAGGCTGTTTGTGTATTTATTTATTTCTGATGCTAGTAAAACAAATAAACATCCATATATATATATATTTTACATGGAGTACTATAATACAGGTTTTGAACTTGATTTTTTTTCCACTGTTTTCTTTCTTTCTTCTTCTTTTTTTTTTTTTTATCTTTTTGGTAGCGAGCCAGAATGCACCCTTTTAACATCTCACCTACGCTTTCTACTCTAATTCAGCCCCTTTCACCCCTCTGTCTAACCCTCCCTCTCTCTCTGTGTGTCTCTCTCTCTCAGTGTCAGTGACAGGGTCTGTTACATGAGCAGACTGCCAGCATGCTCTGTGCCAACTTCTCCCAGCTCTGGGGATGTGGTGAGCAGCTCTTTATCTCCGGGAAACAGACGCGTCCGATCACCTCCTCGGGGGGCTGGTGTGGGCAGGGAGGGCAAAGAACGGGAGGAGACCAGCAGGTTTTTTTTTTCCCTCCTCCTTCTATTCCAAAGTCAGAGTCATCCAAAGCATCTGTGTGCACGCACACATGCACACACCCACACAGGCATGCTGAGACACACACGCTGGAGATCTCGTACCTCCTCTTCTTCAGTCTAAGGAATTGCGATCATTTGTGATGTGTGCATTAACCAACATACCTACCCAAATGCCTGAGGGCAATGATGCTGGTAGTGTTAAAATACCTCTTTCCCTTTTCCCACTTTTCTTCCCTTCCCTGGCAACAATTGCAATATGACAAGCAGCTGACCTGTATGATATATTTGCAGAAGAAAACTCAAAATCTGTCTCCTTTCATTCGTGTTCAGTCATTCATCTGCCTAAAATAGGCACTCCATCTCTGAAGATAATAGACATGTATCTTTGCAGTGGATGACTCTAGTTTGCTCTAGGCCAAACTCTGTTTGTGTTGTATTACCAGGTGAGATAAAGCTGCAGTGCGTCTACCAGCTACCAACAGCTACCAACACACTGGTCAAAGGTAAGGACCGCTGGCATGTTTACTAATAGAATTTACTAGGATGGCTTTAAAGTCTACTTCTGGTAGGTTACAGCAGTCATCAAATACACATGTACTGAGTCTTGCAAATCCTCTGTATTCATATGTAATAATCCCAAACCTGTTAGAAAGAAACTAATATATCCTGTGGTCTCCAGCATTTGTTGATCATCGTGCAACATGCATTTGCAGTAGTGTGCTTTATCCAGCAATTCGCTTAATCATGACCTGAAGCTTTTACTACCTGATTTTCATTCCCCTATTGCCATCTGGCAGCAGTGGCTTTGCTTACAGCATCAGTTTCCCTCAGTTATTTTTTTTTCCTAGTGATATTCAGAACTTTGTCTGGTGTAGCTGGCATACAAAACATTGCTAGGTCTAGTGTTTCCCTGAGCTAATAAGGTAATAAATGTATCAAACACATCTGTTAATCTCTGGAAATGATGAGTGCACAGAGGAGGGTTCTATTAAGAGACCTACTAAAATCCCCTCATCAATGCCTTTCAGTGGTAACAAAGAAATATGGAAGCAATTAAGCTGCACCTCGGAATATGGTGTATTCCAAAGAGGTGATAGAAGAGCAATGTGCTCAAAATATAGTTAATAAAATTTCTGCAGGTACTCGTCCAGTGGGGAGATACTGATTAATAACACATTTCTTTTTTGCGCGTATTCGTTGTGAATTATTATTTCAATTTGGCGAGGCTGAGATAGAGGGATGCCCTTTTTAGATTGGGATGGTTTCTGAAGGGGCATTGCTAACACTCTACCTAAGGAGCAATCAGTTAAAAGAAGCTTATAACCAGTTTCCCTTATCAAGAGTGGGCAAAATAAAGACGAGAAAATGATGTGGGTTATCCAGGCAAAATATCATCAAATCCCCCATCACTATCAGCATAGTGTACTGTGAAAATCATAATTACCTGACAATCCTAATTACTTGTAAAATAATTACAGTACTGCAGCACATGGCAGAATATGAAAGTAGAAGTTTAAGTGTGATAGCAACACATCATGCCGAGCTATGCACTAAGTTACTGGACAGACAAACTCACTCTGTGGTCTCCATTGGTCGCATGGCAACCTCACACCATATGCATTATTAGCAAGAGACTTGTCAGAACCCAGAATAGAAATCTATCTGAGAAGTCTATCATATATCCACCATCTTCGATGGTACAGACTTCAGGACACTGATGTTTTGGCACTGACCAAAATGCTTGCATAAGGGACTGAAGAACTAAAACTGTTGAAATCAGCAGGGGTGTATTACCAAGATGGCTGCTGAGTTATTTTGCTTACAGTGAGAACAAGACCCCATGAAGCCAGTCTGAAAAATACAACAGAGTTACAGTGTTACCAGTGTCACAATTCTGAACAATGCTCTTAACTACCTAACAACAAAGTGACAAAAAGAACAAATATCTTCAAAATCTAAAGCTGTTGGTTTAATGCAGAGGGAATGCTGCTCTGTTTATTGAAATGAATCTGTGTGCATGACCCATTGGCCTTAAATTGTTACAAATAAATGTACAGCAGAAAGCTCTGGTAGCTCATTGCCCAGACTGTTTTTAATAATATAAATAATATAAAGCAGAACATTTTTTATTCATTCACAAAAAAGTCATATTTTATTTATTTAACTGTAGAACACATTGTGAAAAACAGAATTCTTTAGTGTAAATAAAAAAACCCAGAAACATTTCTGTCATTTCATTGTTTATATATTAATTTAGTGTAATATGAAACACTAAAGTGTGTGTGTGTGTGTGTGTGAGGGGCGGGGGTAAATTTAGTGGTTAATTTTATGAAAATACAGTTAAAGGTTCAAAATATACGCATTTTTTCAAAGATGCCCGCTGGGCCGGATTGGGGTCTTTGCCAGGTCAGTTCTGGCCCCCGGGCCTTACGTTTGACGTCAGTGCTTTAGTGTATTCACAGCATTTTTTCTAAATACTATCAGTAAATAGGTATTGTCTGTCCACACAGTATTCCCTCAATAGGAGGTTAGTCCCACTTTCCTTTTGTCTTCTTTAGTCCTGCCTGTCGGACCCATACTCCTAAACCACTCCACCTTCAACTAACCTTTTATTTTGTCACAACCTTTATGCAAACTGCCCTGACCCACAAGCTGCCTAAGGTCACTCTTGGTAAACAAGCTGTTTGAGAGGTTGCAATCCTGTCCTGACTGTAAACTACAAAGGAAATTTAAAATAGTCAGGCTTTCTTTGTATGAAGATGTATGGGCTTGACAAGACCTAAAATCCCAGTCAGAGATTACAGATATCAACTTTCAATCTTAACTCAGACTGTTTTCTTCAGGCTCTGTGTGTGCTCACATAAAATCTTTGACAAGTCATTTGATTCTTCTTCTGCTCTGCTCATAAAGACATAAAAACAGGGTTATAGTAAACAAATAACAATAAAATACACTGGTGCTGTGAATAAGACAAGATAGAAATGCTGCAGAAGATCATTAATCATGTGAAGTCATGATCATCAAAAGTACCTCAAGTGGAAAAGATTAGGACAACTTTTATTTCTTTTCCTGCTTAGTATGCCCACAGTGCTACTGTTAATTTCCAGTGTGACATTGCACACTTCACAAATTGAAACTTTTGATACTTTTAAACATTAATGATTACTCAGTGTTTTACTATCTGACACTTTCTCACTGGCTAATAAAAAGGAAGTGGAAATCACTTTAGTTTGTCTGCAGATTAATTTTATTGATTGCACAGGTATTCGTTTTGATAAATAGCCTACAAATTCAACTGATAAATTTGTTAATCTGTTTTGTGTCTGCAATTCCTTCAGTGTAAAAAAGAGTTAGCAGCAGATCAGAAGAGAGCATAAAATATTGAAGCATTTTCTGCATCACCAGATGAATGAATGTGAATCTGATAATGCAACACACAGTTTGTGTTGCTCTATGTTTTTATCTTGGCTGCATTTTGGTGGCATTAGTAAGGTATGGCTTAAAAAGTTGCACATATGAAACATATTCCTTCAGCAGATAATCTATGTGACACTTAAAGTATAGTGTGAATAACTGAGTGGAAAGATGATGTTTCCCAGTGACTTTAAACTAAAACTCTGAACAAAAACTGCTCCTGTCCAGGTTATGTGCTGAGCATACGTTACCATGGGAATTTAGCCAGGTAAAAAACTCTCATTGAACTAAAAACACTGACTTTAAGCTCAAAACAGCAAACTCATTAATCTCATTATCTAGAACATTCCCTTGGTCGGTGTTCTGTATCTGGTTTAGCTTGGTTTTGACATCCAGAACAATATAATTTGCAACTACTGGCCAGAAGTGAACTTTCCCATGTTTGTGTCATACGGTGGATCCTTAACCCTTTTTAGTTAATTTGTGAGACTGTTTGACTTAGCTATCAGCAGTGCTACATTGTGTGTGCTTAATAAAACACTGGTAAAGTACCTAGTATTTTTTATTCAAGTTCAGAAAACCAAAGCAAACTAAATTGGTAGCCTGTACTTCAATTTGTTTTTCAAGGCATTTTACAAAAATCAAATTTAACAAGACATTATGTTATAAAAGGTAACTCTTTGAGCAGTCCTTGTGTTTAAAAATAATCTCTAAAGATAAAAGATTTGTATATTTTATTATTAATATAAATTCAAAATATTTTCTCCACCTCCCAATACATGTGAGCACTTTTTTTTCCTCCTCTGCCTGGGAAATAAAAGCAGTTGTAAATTAGCTAGCAGACACATTTTGTGACAAACTGCAGAAAAGTAGTTTGAGTTAAGTTGCTTGAAAGGTTGCATTTAAATTACCTGGCACTTTCAAAAAAACCCCCCAAATGAATAAACAAACGAAAAACAACGCTCAGTTTATGCTCACATAATCTGTAGTACTAGATAAATTCTGAATACTGCTGCTGTTTCTACTTTTTAGCATCTGCACTAGTGCTGGGAGTAACACATTTAAAAGTAACATGCTACTGTAAATCACATTTGTCAGTAACACAGTAAATGCATTGGTGTACTAAATTCAATAATCACTGTTACAATTATGTCACTACGTGTTTGCGACTGGAAGTGTCTTTAGGTTGGTTTTCAACTTTGCTTTGCGTTGTCAGCTTGGTGTTCCTATATAACCACTAAAAAAAAGATCATATATTTTTGCGATTATGATTAGGGTTATGTGTTGGTGTGTGGAACTAGAGATTTTCCTTTTGCTTTTGCTTACTTCTGCTTATCAGTGCTGCTGTGAATTTGCAACAAGAAGCATAGAGAAAAATCCAACAAAGTGGTGAAAGGTAAAAACATTATGTGTTGACTTTTCCTCTCTTATTACTACTGGCACTGAAGTTGTTTTCTGTTAAAATAAGTTGTGGAAATAAAACAAGTTTTCTCACAGTTTATATATATAAAAAAAACTTGCATGATTCAAAATTGCTTTATAGACATTTTATCATTTTTAAAGATGAAGAACAGCGCGTGGCATTTTATAAGACGATAGAGAAAAGAAGAACTCTGTCCCAACTAGTTACGCAGCTGAGCACTGTTGGATGGTCATTTGAGGATTCAGAAAAAGTGCAAAGTTACTGACATTAATTTGCAGTTAGCTGCACCGAGAGATAGATATGCAGTGCTGCATCGAAGCTGCATGGCTTGTTCATATTAACCTGTCAGTAATATTGTTATTTTACACTCTGTGAACTAAGTAACTCTATCTCTAAAGAAAGACACCAGTGTAGGCGTATATAGAGACAGAACATATATATATATATATAATATATATATATATATATATATATATATATATATATATATATATATATAAGTAGACTGATGTACAGTAACAGACCGCGTTATGAGCCCTCTCTGAGCCCAAAATTTGCCACCATAATTCATGAATCATACATCATTCTGGATTTATATATTTTAACTTCTAAACAGGCCACACAGACTTAGCCTATGAAAGCATATCCAAGCAACTGTCTCTAGACAATATTTGGGCATTTGAGCCACCTTCATGAATTCATTTAAAGAGGCATACTACTAAGGTAGATTTAGATGAATTTTGATTCCAATCTTACAATTAAGTGAAAATAGTTTATTTATTTAAAGAACAATTGCTTTTTTCATTAGCTACACCAGCATGTGCCTGTACTTTCAGCTGCTGCTTGTACTAAAGATGATGAAGAGCTTGTTTTATTACAGCTGGGATTACCACTAGAGGACTTGAGGGGTTTCAGGTGTCATCAAATTTTTAACTGTACTTTAAATTGTACTTAATTGTACTTTAAATAAGCCAGGGTTCACCTTGAATTTAAGAAGAGCTTGTTTTTTTAATTTTTTTTAATTATTATTCTTATTGATTTTTTTTTATAAATACAGTCAATTTTAAATCTGCTGAATGTCAAGATCCATAAGCGTCATACTGGACAAAAGCAATTTACTTTGCAGTACAATTTCAAGTACAAAGTGTCAATATTTCATCACAGTGAAGCAACTTTGTCAGTATGTCTGTTCTTTTTGGCTGTACAAAAAACTGTTCTATTTTAGTGTTTCTGTGCGCTGTAATGAGGGTGAGAGCATATTTTTAAAGATACCATCTCTGCCAAGAGGTGCTGACACACTGGAAATAGAAATTGTTACTGTAAGGGCACATTAATATGGACACTTGAATTACTATGTCAGTGTGTGGCTTCAACAATTACTGGCAAATTAGCATAAGAACAGAAATAGCTCAAATGAGCCCTGCTGGGTGCAGATATAAGAATAGTTTTGGCCACGAACTCAGTTTGTGCGCTTGGAAAATAAAGAGAAAACCATAAATTTCCATTTAAAAAAAGCTTTTCTCCAATGGATTTCAGGGAACTGCCCCTTTGTCACATCCCAGTGACCAAAATATTTTCCATTGGCCTATCCAAAGGAAATGTGTTATTAGAATTGCATTGTATCACGTTTTCTCTTCTATGCATTTTATTACCATTCATTTTGTGTAGTTATTTAAAAAGTAAAGGACCAAATACACAACCCATATGTAAAAAAGAAAAAACAAAAAAACTAAAATGAAGAAAGCTAAACGTGGCAATCTTTTATTGTAAATCAAATTACAACTACTACAACCTTTTGAGTGACTACTACATAGTCACTCAAAAGAAGGCTTAAATATAATACATTTTTGTATTATAGTTCAAGCTACACTGGTGACAGAAAAATGAATAACACAGCAGAACTTGTGATTTTCTTGTCAATACTGACTACCATAGAATTTGTGCCACTAGAAAAAAGTTGCCTGGGAGTGTAAATCATTTTATGAGAGCTCTTGGAAGCCAAACTGTACATGGAATCATTTATAGACATGTGCAGGCATGCCTGGAGAAACAAATGGACATTCCGAGTGTGTTGTGCCTTTATTGCAGGGTCTCGGATCCGACAAGGAAGGGAAAGGGATCACTCGCAGAAGGGGTTACTGCAAAGACGAATGTGTTCACTGTGAGCAATCAAGCTTGTGATGACAGAGTGATGAGATGTAAAAGAGTGGGCAGTCTATTAACAGCCCGTAGAAACTTATTTTCATACAGTCAAACGGGGACCTACAAAGGCTAAGAAGACAGAAGACCTGCATGCCCAGAGCCCTTAGGGGACATGAGCTGACTGAGTCAGAAAAAGAGAAAACATTGGCTGGCAGTACAAAGAGGAGACTGTTTGGAAAGGCAAGAGGAAAGGGTAAGAGGCGGATGGAGAGAGAGAAATTTTGAGATAAATAAAACAAGAAACAGTGGTGAAAAAGGGATATAGTAGAGAACAACAGAGCTATTGGAGACAGAAAATTGCTTTAGCTAATTTTAATATCAGACATTTTTCACACATTCATCATTTTTGGGTTGCTATTAAAGCTGGGATATTTAGCATACTTTATCATTATGATGTCTGTTTCCTGTACACAAACAACCAGATTCACAATGTTCCACGAGGGGGGAAAAAATCTTTAGCAATTATCACAAAATTTTGATTATTACATATGGGAATACATTTGAGCTAATTACTCTCTTGGTTTCTTGGGGCCTGCAGTGAATAAATTTTCTTAGCTTTGCGGAGATTCATTTATTTTCATTTTCCCTGCATTCTATTTCTGTCAAAGAACTGCCAACAAAAAGACTGGTAAAAATTTAAATTAGAGATGCACTGACCTACCTTTGTGCCAGCCCTGTTTTTGACACATATATAGCGTTGGCTTTAGATACAGGTAACATTAAGTACCTATCTGAGCCCAGTGTTAATAATGTATTAATGGTATGGACTGGTATTTATATGGCGCTTTTTTTATTCTAATCAAGCTACATTAAGGAACAAACTGGGGTTCAGCATTTTGCCCGCAGACACACCATGATGTGGACTGGAGATCAAACCGATTCCAATTAGTAGGCTACCCACTCTACTTCCTGAACCACAGGGTAATAAAGAACAGGTGAACTCAGTCAGACACTAACAAGGTGAGAAAAAAGACAATAAAGGAATGAAGTAAAAACATGGAAAACTACAGTATTTTCAAAATAAAACGTTAAGTAAAAATAAAGGAGACCAAGAATAAACCCCAAACCATCAAACACAAATGAAGGATTTATAACTGAAACCATATTATGTTTGTGTGTTTGCTGGATCCAACATAGGAACAATATATGATGTAAGTATGGGATCAGTGAAGACTGTGAGCAACAAAATGTGTTAAATATGTCTGAAACCCCCACACTGCTCTTCTATTTATTGCATAATCAATACAGTGGCATCTTTGGCACCTCCAGAAATGCTTTAATTCATGACTATTTACAAGCAGACACTGAACATGAAATGGCTTAAAGGGTTTCTCTCTCGTTTGCCTGTAGTAAATAAGTTGCCATTTGCTTTGGAGTTTCTATATCTTGCAAACACACGCATGCACACACTTGCAGTCAGTAGCTGAGCAACCAAGATGATTAACCCAAAGGAGGATAGAATTTCTCAAGGAGCAATCCAGTCATACTGTGGTTCCTGCCTTAAGAGTAGAGAATGGCTTCTTTATTACCCCCCTATGTCCCTTATAAGAATTGAAGGAGGCTGCATTTCCTTTTTTTCTTTTCTTAATGTGAGTTTCTCCAGAGATATCCTGCCAGGTCTAGCAATGGCAGCCCAAAAAGGTTTACAGGCTCTTTGCAAGACAGGAGCTGTTTTACAGTGTATGTATGTGCTGTTTTTTTCTTTTTCTTTTGGTCATTGATTTTACTTCTTGGATTACTCCCCGTGGAATATTACGCTATAAATCCAAGTATGCTTTACTAATGTACACCTCAAGGTGTCCCTACAGTGTAACAATGAGAGGACTGAGAGCGGTGTAATTTCCCAATGTACTGTACCATTGTCACCTAAAATCAGATCTGCTGACTGTAACTGTGGAAAGGATATTTTTCTATTTAGCTTTATTTTCTCCAAGCCAGATGTTTTATTCAATACTGTCTGCTCAGCTCATCCCACATAATCATAGATATTTATCTGAGAGGGACCAGCATGTATGTGAAAAGGGCAATTCATCCTTATGTGTAAAAATTCGCCCACATACCCATGGGTTGACTATCGATAGAATGGCAAGTATAAAGGGAATGTAAGCACTGTTAATAATTCATGTAGGCACACTCCATTAACTATGCCACAGTATTGGCCTGAGGGCCATTTTAGAGTGGGATGGAGGAGAGACTAGCTCACTCCACAGAGAGCTAAGTGCTGTGATCCCTTAAATCTATTGAGCTAAAAAACATATCTATAATTATGAGAATGGAAAAAAATAAAAATCAGATGTTTGGGCATTAATAGTAAACTGCACTGAATATTGCACGCACAATAAGTTTTGTATTTATTTGGCAGTTTCAGGAAATGGCACTCATAACGCTTTATATCTATTTCTTTTTTTAAGTTTAGCAACAGTGATTGGTAACTTTCGAATTTGAAAAAAAAAAATCTTGTCCACGCCGAACAATTGGTTAATGTAAATGGTTAACGAGCAATAATTGCTTGAAGAATCTAGGTAGTCAATAACAGACATGTACACATAAAAAAAATATCATTAAACTCTGGAACCACAGGTGTTGTTACTTTGGTTTTATTTGACCTGGCAACTTCACTGCAATGAGCAACAAAGCATTAATCACACTGATTGTTGCATATTTAATCAGATGTCGTCAGATATGATGCTACTTCTTTTTCTGCTGTTCCATACCCCTTTCATTTTCTCTCATTTCCTTTTATGCTCTAATTTGAAATGTCAAAAGCTCTCAGTTGGCCTAACTGGCTAGCTGCCATGCTTCTAGCCAGCTTTATTGATTTGTGCCTCCAGCTTCCAGTGCACCTAACCATTTAGAAATTCAAATTTTAGGGCAGAAATCAACTCATATGATGTGTTTCTATGTATTTCTCAAAGCATGGATACCCAAAGGTCTAAAGCATCCTTCAGTCAGTTTGGAAGTGTTGTCTTAGCTTTAGACCACTACAGGCCCCAGAGTGAATTTCGAGAAAATAGCCAGCAGCGACCCCCGGCTCTCCTAAGCTGGAACTCATTGCCCCTTGCACACTTGGCTGGGTGAGCTGCACAGTACAAGGCTTGTCTCTGGCCGACCTCGACGAGTACTCTATTTCCAGATCTACTGGCCCAGATGATGGCTTTTTCCACGTCAGTGGACACAGTCACAAATATAGCAATCCGAGAGGTGGAAGCAGCAGTGGTGGCTGCAGCTAGAAGTGGAGAGGAAAGGACAAGAGATGCAAGTAGTGGTAGTAGGAACACTGCATAGGATTGAGTCACCCTCAGCAAGGGCTCTCCATCCGGTCAGTCAGCTGAGTTGCAGTCTATTATAGTTTATTTTACGGGGGTGTAAATATCCATGCCATTATGCATGGGGCAGCAAACATTTCTGTATCAATGTCACCAAAAAACACTGCAGACTACATATCATATGGTAATGATCTTTGTGACCCTTCTGAAAAAGGACAGATATTGTAACTTAAATGTTCTCCTTTTTTCCATTCAGATGTCAGATTTTTTTTTTTTTTTTTAAAAAGGTATAATTTTGTACATTAAAGAAAATGAACACATTTTTCTCATGACCTTCTGCCTGTAATATTTGAATGGTACAATCAGAATTTAGTGGAATTTGGAGTAAACAACATTAAAGCATGGATCTATTCTGCCTAGTATCAAAGTTCAGTCTGCTGTTGGTGATGCAGTAGTGTAGGAGATATTATTTGTACCCCTTTGAGTCCCCTAGTCCCAGCTGAGCATTGTTTCTGCAGCTTACCTGTTGTTGGTCCCCAAGTTCATCCCATGTCACAAAACTCAGATCATCTCAAACTGGTTTCTTGAACATGACTGTGACTTTGCTGTACACAAATGACCTCCACAGTCACCAGATGTCAATCCCCCTTTGGGATGCAGTGGAATGGGAGATTCACATCATGGATGCAGAGACGACAGTGATGCAGAAACTGTGTGATGCTATCATGTTAGTATGGACTGAAATGTTTGAGCAATGTTTCTAGCACATTATTGAATCTAAGGCAGCTCTAAAGGCAAGGGGATCAAAGCCAGCACTAGAAATTATAAGAATATGTGCAACTGAACACAAAAATACTAAATTATAAGTGATTATTACAGTAAGGTGTTAGTTAATTTCATGGTATTTCTAAGTTAGTCTTAAAACTCTATCAGACACAGAAGAAAAACAGGCTGATTGTACTGCATTTATTTAAAGTCTGCTAATTAATTTGATAAGCATCACATTAATTGACCTGAAATAGAAGCAAAAGTGAAGTGAAGGAAATTAAAATACTTATTGTCATTAATTGAAATCAAATCAGATAAGAGCAGAACAATTAACATCTCAGTGGCAAAAAGTAATTAACCAAGACTTTGGATCAGAAATTAATGATTTATTTATTGGTTTTAAGAAAATTAAGGTGTGCATACACTCATAGGCTTTTTCTAGACCAGTAATGCTATCATCTATTGTTTTTTTATTTGTTGTTTTTTTGTTTTTTAGAAAATGTACTATTATGCAGTTACAAAATTGGAACTGGTTTTAATTGGACATTCCTGCATTCCTGCTAGGTGCTTAAAATAGTGTTAAGGTTACACAACAAAACACCAATTAGATCCAATTTAGGAAAATTACAGCTGTAGTTAGATAATTTAAGCCACCCAGCAATCATGAACATATTCAAAAAACACAAAGAAAAAGAAAAAAGAAAAAAACCAACAGAGAAACAAAAAAGCTGGACTTGTTATACTTTTCATCCAGACTGAATGAGAAAAGAAGTTAAACCTAGGGCAGATTATGGAGTACTTCACAGAGCCAAGGCTCACAGAATGCTGCTGAGACAGATGAGTGCAAGTGCATACTCACAGCCTGTTGTAACTCACCATCCAGAGGAGACTGTAAACAATCACTGCATAGCCTACCAGCACAACATTTTGTATGTGTGTTAAACTGTGTGTTTCAGCATCAGTTAGTGTGTTTTTTCTCTTTTCATTGCTTTTATCCTTTATATCTGCAGTGCCTGCTGTAGTCATGCTGTTAATTCTACCTATTGGATTCATGCAGAAAACTTACTCCAAAATTCATTCACCAGGTTTTATTGTGTGCAGATGGACAGGGTTATTAGCTGTACTCATTTTTTGTGTTTACTTATTTGTGATTGTATTTATACATACATGCTCCATCTATCTATATTTTAAGTACTGGATACACTACATACAATACATACGATACGGTCCATCTTGAGGCTACATGCGATTTTGTGAGTCAAACTCTGTGCCAGCTCCCTCACATATCTGCACCGCATGCAAGCCGCTGCGCTCCGTCTTGTGGAGCAACTTATTATGCATTACAAATATTGTATGTATGAAGATTGTAGTAATGGTATGGGTCTACTGAACCAAAACATAGCTGCGCATCTGGTGAGGGAATGCCAATGAGTTGGGAGCAAAGTGTACACAGTGGACAATCTGAACATTATTTTTCCAAATGTAAATCAGAACAGGCATACGCTCCAACAGCAAACTCACCCACACTCATCTGCTGTCTTTATAAAAAGAAAAAAAAACCACACAATTTTCTGTCATTGTGATTAAAAGGAAATTTTATTCAATTAAAAGACATTTATTAGCCATTTCTGCGGAGCTACCACTAACTACAGTTAATAAATTCACCTGCTGTGTAATTGTTCAGCAAGGATAAATGGAACAGGTCTCATTCTCATTAATTAGCGAGGGCAGTGTAATGTGAAAACAGTTTATAAAGTCAATAGCTTACAATTATTTAACTATATGGAATGATGCCAAACTGCACCCTTATTCTACGTCAGTAGGCAACGGTTCTCATTAAGTACACATGAGGCTCAGACTCTGACCAATATATCCATTATCTGATATAGCTGCCATTGTGCAAATGGCATGCTGCCTAAAGCTTCATGCTTCTTCCTTTATCGTGAAGGCTGATTTTTGTTTTTTTGTTTTTGTCTTAAACTATTCCTGGATCACTACTCTGCTTTTCCAGTCCATGATGGATTACATCGTCATTGTTTAGCTAAAACACAGTCTTCAAAAAGCCTTCAGTAGATATGATCAAATCCTTTGTTGCCCTCCAAAAGGAAATTTGTTTTTACAGCCCACAGTTTAAATGGCAATATTAAAGAGCAGTAAGGCACGGCATTGACAGTTCACAGCACATGCACATGTATAGTCTACATATTGGTGTGAGAGATGTAAACCCACCGATACAGTTATCAGCAACTTTTTTTAAAATAAAGAAAGAAAAAATAGGATAAAGCGTCTTGTCCTACTGCCTGTCTCTGTATTTTTGCACCGACTGTTTCTTTGGTTTTGATGAAAATCTAAACTGCTACACCAAGTTGACACTTTATTAGGTATGCCTGCGGTAAATGTTCATTTTATTACATTTACTTTTCTAATTTTGGGTTGCTTTTTACAGGTATACTATCTACAGTATGACAGGACCATTAACATGTACTGACGATTCTTATATCTAAAATAAGAGACGCCAGGTGACATGAAACAATGCAGAAAATGGACTCTGAAAAAGGAAAAAAAAGATGAATCACTTCACAAAGTGGGGAGACCACTTGACTAGGCACCGTGTCTCTGCTGGAAGCTGGCTCTGAGCACTAATATTTTCTGTTTCGCATTAATCCCTGCTTGGCAGTCACCTTTGTGGGGCAAGCTTGTTTGTTAGCATCTCCAAAAAAAAAAACCCCAAACACTGGCACTTCTTACATCAGTACACTCCAAGGCTTGTATTGAGAGACAAGTGTAACAGTGGAGAAAAAAAAGGAAAAAAGAAAAGAGACAGAGCGAGAAAGAGAGAGAGAGAGAGAGAGGCAGTAGGAGAGAGGCAGGGAAAATCAGAGCCAAGGAGACAGGAGAAAGACCTACAATGAAAAATAACTCCAAAACCAACACATCGAGAGTCTTGGCAATCACAACGGGGGTTTTGCAGGCATCACAGACAACAGATTCGCAAACAACACTCTGGTCTGGAATGGTGTCACCCCATGATTGATTTCTCCAAGCCAACTGATAAGTTTTCTGGGGTAGGCAATCTGTGAAGAAACGAATCAGTCGAGGTGAAAGAAAAACAATGTTTGAACCTGATGCATGGCAGCCAATACTCTGACGAGTAACATTTGCTCAGGGGTCAGTCACCTTGGAAAGGCAATCTGTGGGGAACAACAGTGCTGACTGTACTGTAAAGTAACTGCTCTTACCTCAGGGCTTTCTTCCTTTCTGTGTTTTGTTTTGTTTTTTCTCCCATAACTTGTCAATGATGTTGATTTTCTTTGTTTTACTTGTATTATAATGCTGTCTTTTGGAGTGTGGCCACCATGGCATTGAGCCTAATTTCTACTGGCAAGTTCTTACTTGTTGGTTAATTTTCTGACCAAGAAATGTATTGGCCATGTATTCCCTGGTTAGAACGATCATGTTTCGCAAACAAAATGCTTAATATATTCTTGTCTTTTTTTTTTATCTTCTAAATTGAATTCCCAGTGGATTCTGTGAGTCAGCCTGCTAAGTATGACTTCACCACCAAAACCAAATGCTTTGGCCTACTTTATCTAGCTCTGCATGTGAAATGTCCCCTGGTTATTTCGCACACAGCTCTGACCAGTGAGAGTCCAACTGTTTCAGACTATTTATGGGGCAGAGTGGGCAGGTTTGTGGTCCAGTAATCTATCCCTGGCAATATTCATCATCACCTTTTATAAAGCAGCCTATGTCTGTCTACCAGATGCCAAATACAGGCATTCACACCCCCACGCTCCAATGGGAAGCAAATTAGGACCAGACTAATGGTGCATGCAGGAACAAGAGGTAGTTTTATTTCTTTATTTATCACAGTAAATCCAGTAGCCATGATGAGAAGGAAAGAAGCTACAAATAGTCGAAGAATACCACTCAGTTTCTTGTTTTTTTTTTGTTGTTTTTTTCAAAACACAAGAGTCAGTCTGAGCTCCAGGCTGCAACAACAGTGACAGTCACACATGAAGAGATTTAAATATCACAGTCTTCAAACATGGGAAAGCCAGACTGTCCCACAAACAAATACCCACAATTAGGAGACAGGAAATGTTGGCTGGGGATGTAAGGTGCTCTTGAGTGCTTAAGGCTAGGCGAGTGGAGACAGGCACGGTGGGATAAATGAACTGAAAAGGGATGTAGGACCAGGAGATGGGTGGGATAAGGGGATACCAACACTGATTTATTCAGAAGCTCATTAGTGGAGACAGGCCAGGGCACAGGGGAACAGGGAGTTCACCCTCATTGGGGCTCATTACACACTGGCAAGAAACTGACCCAGCTGGGGCCAAAGTGGCACTCATCAGGGTAACACTGACTACCTTTACTCAGACAGAACCAGACTTGGCTCCAGTCTATGCGGTCTGTGGGAATGTTCATCTGTCTTCCTCTCTCTGTCGCATTCCCTCTTGTCTTCACTCACACACACTCCACTGGCTTTGCTTTCTCTCGGTCTTTGTCCTGTGAGTTGACTGGCATTCAGTCACGATCATCACGGGTAAACATCACACGGGATGAACTTAAATACCCGCGGCGGGGATGGCACAGCTGCTGGCATGGGGTGCTACATGTGAAAGAAAAGCAGACTGTGAATAAAGTAAACCACAGAAGAGACTAATGTATCAGCCTGAAGGGAGAAGCATTTTTTTAAGCAGTGTTGTGGTTGTTGTTGTTGGCAGAAATATAACTGCAGTTCAGGAAACTGGTTGAGAGACAGCCCATGGGCCTCTTGTCCTGGAATTCATGTGTGAATGATCACCGCATCCATAGTGACACACTGTGTACCTGAACAATAGCATTGGCTGGGTAGCTAAAAGAGAGCCAATTAGGATGGGGTTGGGGTATCTAGCTGATGGGAGGCGAGCCAATTAAGCTGACAGAGCTGAGAGCGCTGTGTATGGAGAAAAACTGGCAGGGCATGCGAGCCTCAGGAGTCACACAGAACCAATAGGGGGCTTGCGCTTACTTTAGCCCGCTCACAAACCCTGCTGGGGTGTGAGATACGTCACACAGCTCAAAGAAAAAGGACCCCTTCAGAGTTGGGAGTAACAAATTATAATAGTCATGGTAAAGTTGTGGGTGCTAATAAATTGCACTCACACTTGTCAGGTGTCCTTCAGATTGATTTAAAATCAGCCATGAGGTATTAACTAGTTGGATATTCAGTCCTGTTAAACAAAAGCACCTTGTCTCTTTCCTCTCATCTCACTGTTGAGAGTTCTGTGACATATTTCTGGGGATATCTCATCATCAGATCTATTATTCATCATTCTTTTTCATTTCTAATGACATGAAAAGACTCCAGAGATACAGAAAAATGCTCATTACACCATCCTAAGTAAAAATAAATACATCATACCATAAATAGATAGTGTTGAAGTGACAAATGAAGTAGGCGTGGAGTGCGGGTGAAGCTGAGTATACAGTAGGAGATGGGAGTGACTACAGGTGAGAGGTGAAGCTGTTGTGATAAATGTGATGAAGAAAGGAATGCACACTTTAGAAAGGCAAGAAGAAAGAGATAGGTGCCGCCCAAGAAAGAATCACCAGCCGTTCAGGCACTGGTCATAAAACATGAAGGTGGAATTAAAAAGGCACAGCGTTGGAGCTTACGGCTCAATTTCTGCCATGCATCCTTTAATTAATTAAAAAACCTGAAAGCAGAATCGGGGGATTAACAATGATGCACACATACTCGGCCACGCTTTTCTTCTTTTTCACATCTAAGCTTTCCGTGGATCTAATCCTTGAAGTCAGCATTCACAGAGCAGTCTAAATTAACTGTACGACTCATGAATGATATATAATTCTTGTCAACAGGAAATGTCTAATCAACTCCCAACTTACTTCTTATTCACATGGTTTTAAGCTTTACCCAATTTCCAACGTTCATATCGGGGGCGCAATTTCAATTTTGCGAAGGACATATGCAAAAAAATCTATAAGATGAATTGAGTAAGCTAGACTTGCAAGTTTTAGCTCAAGGTCAGTCAAATTGCTGACTGGTATCTGAAATTAATGAAAAGTAATTTGTAGGGTTTGACACATTTCTTGTCAGTGTTTCAAAGGAGAATGAGTGTGGGAAAATAAAACTGACTGATTCCTTCTTGCGTAAGTCTGTGAGGTGAAAATGAAGGGTAAATGTTTTTTGTTTTTTTTACATATATATATTTCCTCTTTGGCTGTAATGACCAACTGGCATTAACCAAATGCCAGTTGGTCACTGGCTATACATCTACTCTGCTAACTTTCTACCATTACAATAACACTGATGCCTGTAATGAGACAAAGCTCAAGCCTAAGTAGCAGGTTATCCCCAATGGAATGCGTTCATCATGAAAATGTTATAGAGTTTCTACTTTTTGTCAAGAAGATAATAGCTTCATAGCACAGTCCAGCTTACAGCATGACAAGGGTATGAATGCTACCTGGAATGGATCCATTATTTACTCACATTTAACTGTGAACACAGTGAGCAAAGCACAGAATTAAAAGAAAAAAAAAACTTAAGAACTCTTAGACTAAGTAGGGTGACATTGTTTTCTTGCAAAAGCCACAACATGTCACAACACCAGCCCACTCACCCCACTGAAACTGAGGGTGTCGAGGCATAGAAGGTGGATTTCTATGTCCTTGACAAATTTACTGACGTGTCAAAGCGCCTCCACTATCAATATACCAAACATGGTTGGTAGCCTCATTGACAGACAATTTGAGGTGTTATTTTTTCTGTGCTCTCAGTGAAGTGTGAGAAATTTGTGAAACTTGAAGTACTGTCAGTGTTGTTTAGGTATGGCAGCTGTATAGTGTATAAAATAACTTTTTTTTTTTTTTAACTTAATTGCAAAAGGAATATTGGTTAAAAAATAAGTAGGGCGGGATTGTTAATTAATGAGCAAGTTAATTCTTGTTCATGAATTAACTGTGATTAAGCATGTTTTGAGAAGGTGTCTTTTTTTTGTAATGAGTTCAATTTCACTAGAAACACCAAGGCCTTATTACTCCCAGACATGCTGAATGAATAAATCGTTTAGACAGAACCTGTCTGACGAAGTGAAGTCGGTTAAATGAACTGAAAAAGATCATGCCATGATCTAAAGAAAAAGCTGAAAAACAAAGACATCAACATCTGTCAGTCTGGAAAGCCATTTCTAAGTCTTTGAGACTAAACCGTTCCACCAATGCAGAAAGCCAGGAACAGTACATTACTCTAAGAACACATTGATGACTCATCCACTAGAACGGAAAAGAATCCAGAACAACATCAACATCAGAACTAAAGGGCTTACTTTCTTCAGCTAAGGTCAGAGATCATGACTCAAAAATATAAAAAAAAAGACTGGGCAAAAATGGCATCCATGGAAAAGCTCCAAAGAGAAAATGACTGCTGACCAAAAAGAAAACAAAGGCTTGTCTCACATTTGCCAAAAAAACATTTTGATGATCCCCAATTCCTTTGGGAAAAGATTTTTTGCACTCATGAGCCAAAAGTTGAACTTTCTAGAAGCTATCAGTCTTGTTACAGTTCACATACAACTAAGACAGCATTTCATAAAAATACCACCATAGGAACAGTCAAACATGGTGGTGTTAGTGTGTAGGGTCTGGAGCTGCTTTGTTGCTTCAAGACCCGGAACACTTGCCATAGTTGATGGAACCAACTATGTTCTCTACCTGAAAATCCTAAAGGGGAATGTCTGGCCATCAGTTTGCGCACTTTAACTTCTTCAGGTTTGTAAAGAAACAGCTGGAAAATAAAGTCACTGACATCTGTGACTTTGAAGTCCAACTGCCTTCATTTTCAAGCTCTCAAGACTACCATGACCCGGATGACTGAGAACCTACACAGTCCATTGAGATGCTTTGGCATGGCCTTAAACAGTCATTCATACATCAAAAACCCTCCAATTTAGTTGAATTAAAGCAATTCTGCAAAGAAGAGTGGGCCAAAATTCCTCCACAGCAGGTGAAACACTGCCAATTATTGCAAACACTTGATTGCACTTCTTGCTGTCAAGGGTGGCAGTTATTAGGTTTAGGGGAAATTACTTTTTTACAAAGGGCCAGGTAGGTTTTGTTTTTTTCCCCTGAATAAATGGAATCATCATTTAAAACTTGTATTTTGTATTAAATTTGATTTTCTTTGTCTAATATTAAAATGTTTGATAATCTGAAACATTTAGGTGTAATAAATATGTAAAGAAACAAAACCCTAAGAAATCCGGAAGAGAGTGAATACTTTCCAAATATTAATGAGATATTTTACTGCCCAGGATACCCAATTTTGATTTGGGGTTCAAATTTGGCAGTTCTGGCCACATGCACACATAACGTCTTTTTCTTTTTTTTGTCATACCCATTTAGCCAGCCATCTTGTTTAAAGCATGAATTATTTTTATTTTGCTACCAGTATTTGTACCCCAACAGCTTAGAGCAAATCAGGCTCCCAAGCTGCCAACTGTTGTATCCAACACAGAGCCTGAGCTGTCACCCACAATCACATGAGCCACAGGATATGTGCCAAGGAGAGATTGTGAGACAATGAACTGAAAGCTGTATAATCTAGTCAGTTTTTTCATGCCAAAGCATCATACTTGTGTTTTACATTTCAAACAAAAATAACAATCAATTTTTCTATATGTTAAATAAAATCAAATCATTTAAACAAACTGGAGGTATGTTGTTGTGAAAGTGGAGCAGTCGTGGACGATCTGAAAGGTACAAAGTGTCACATAAACAATCAAAGTCCTTTCTGGTTTTGTCAGAAAATGGAAAAAGTTTTGAGCCCCCGAGTGCTGCTGGGCTCTCAGTCAAAGCAAAATGGTAAAATTTATCTCATCTTTTTCAGAACATGTATTTTCAGCCAGTTTGCTGCAGCATTTCTTTTTTTTTTCTCATGAATGTAATTTTTGCACTCATGGCTCTTAGAACCTTGTGAAAATGGTCTGTAGATGACATAGAAACACGGTTGACTATCATTCATGACTTGGCTTTAAATGCCTGACACTTAAAATTACCAATCTTAACTGATGGGTGTGACTTCAGCAATAGCATACCATTATAATATTAAGTAGATGTAATCTTAGAGTTCATTATGTGATAATGGATCTACTTTAGGCTACAGTCACACTAAGGAAAGCAGTGGAGTCTGCCGCATGACCAAAATTACTGCGACCGTGTGCAATCAACTTGCGATCTTGCCTCTGAAGCCTTTGAAGACTGGAATCAGATTTCAGATCACTCATGTTCTCATTGTGTGCTCATTGGCTCCGCTTTGACAGTCACCACTATCGCTAAACAGCATATCAAACACATTACATTAGTGCACATTAATTGCATGCTATGTGGTCAAATGTTGTGCATGTTGGACGCTCTTTGTAGTGATCAGTGTTGGTGTTGTTACTTATAAAAGTGATGTATTACACATATTACATAGAACAATTTTATTAAAAGTAATCAAATACGTTACTTAATAACTTCATTGAGAAACTTATTTGTTACATTACTTCTGACATTACTCGTGTTTCTCTGTACATTCACCTGAAACCATTGTCTCTTAATTGCCAGTTAACAATATAAACCTCAAGCTACAGCCCCACATACAACACAAATCCCTAACCCCTAACCCTAACCCTTTCTCTTAGTATTGTGGTATGAACACAAACGCAAAGCAAAGATGAAAATCAACCAAACAGACTTTAAAGCAACCACAACAGTGATGCTACTTTAGAAACATGAACAGGTAGAAACAGAGACTAAAGCCTGACTCTTCCTTTGTTTGTTACCTGTTGAAGCTCAGGTTGTGGCTGCTGGGCTGGGGACAGCAGCATTATCAACGCTTTGAGTTCTTTGCTAGCTTTACATTAGCATGTTGTCTGTGCATTTGCTGCAAAGAGTCAAAATTGTGTTAGCATCATAATGCAGTTCTTTCTGTTCTGGATACAGTTTTCACTTTACCATTGAGCTGTCATTCTTGTAGCTCAAGTGCAAGAACAGCCAATAAGCGGAACTGATAGGAAAGCAGACTAACAACTCCAAGGAACTGAACTACTGAGAACCAGTCCTCCACAAGAACCAGTTTTTGATTCCTGACTTCCATCTTCAAACTGACTTTGGTGCATAGAGGTAGCAATAAAATGCCAATTCCATGGATTGCCATTTTATGTTTAGGCATACTATGTTGTTTTGACTGAACAGGGTCAAGTTTGCAATTACATGCAATTAGTTCCCAATAACACAGCATCAAGAGGCAAATCTATTGCTGTCTGTTACAAATCTGTTGCTATGTGCATTAGCAAAAGTGCACTGCTCTTGATGTCAGATCAAATTGTCGTCAAAGCATATATGTTAAATACAAAATGTAAACACATTAAACATGTTGTGTAAATTAACTGACATATTAGTTAACCTCTGAACTTTGATTTATAACATTTTTCTATATTCACAGTGGTTTTCACTACTTAAGGTCAACGCAGATTTTCAGATATGATTATGATACAAGCAAGACCTAAAAACTCGATAGTAATTTTTGACAAGTTTTCAAGCTGCATGGAAAACAGCTACAGTAGAAAGATATTGGGACTGGGAATGCCAAACTCATTCATACATGTATTCCTTTCCATTATCTAACATCAGAACAGGTTGGTTTTTATGTATGAATTTGTACCCTGGTCACTTTATCATAAAAGTCACCAAAGCAAGCATTTATATATATATCACTTAAAACTTAAAACTAAAACTAAAATGTATGCTGGCACACTAATGGATTCACAAACACAAAAATAGACCTATGTATGTCTGTCCTGCAGTTTGAGTGTATGAGTGAGTGTTGGAAAAACATTCAAAACAAGGTAAGGCAAAAGTAAGGTGACAACACTATCAACATTAACCCAAGACACCTACTTTTAGTCTCTCTGCCACTCTTACAGAATCTCTAAAGCTGCCTTTTTATTTGAAAAACAAAACAAAACAAAAAAACCCGTTTTTTTGTGCATGCAAGACAAAATCCTAATATCAGGATTTATCCACATTCCATTATAGTTCCTGATCTATCTCTGGGTCTTCGTTACAGGTGCAGCAGTCAAAGTAGAGAACTCAAGAACTGTCTCTCCCAGGCCAGTTCTGCATTTCCAAGTTAGCTAAGGCATGCAGGGTTGTCATTAGGTTCTGGGTCTGCCCAAAGGCCCCCCTTTAACACCTCATTTAGGAGGCACCAGGAGTTATCCTAGTCAGATCCCTAAACAAACTAAGCTGGCTATTTTCAATTTGGAGGAGTAGCTGCCATGCTCTGACTTTCTCCAGAATAGCCAAACTCTACACCCTATCTCTGAGAGACAGCCCAGAAGGGTGTCTGCCATTTATCTGTGATCTCATTCTTTTGGTCACTACCCAGAGTTCATGACCATAGGCGAATATAGAAATTGTTTTATTTTTATATCAAAGGAATCTTTTAAATTGCACTTGGTCTGGCCCCTCACCTGGGACCAATTTGCCCTGGGGATACAACCAGTGGCAAACCTAGCCCCTGGAGGAGGTGGTGATTCATGGAAGGGACAGAGTTTGTGACCTATCAGATGTACAAGACTGAGAGGTAATGATATAATCTGAGTTTTGAATAAAAAACCCAAACAGAACAATCTCTCAAGGCTTTTGTCGAGGATTCAGCTGTTTGCAGAATATTTCTTCTGGTTTACTCAAACTTGTAGCATCAGGGAGCAAAAACATCCATCCACAAGTGAGTTTGTTGCATGCATTTACACACATGGCGCAACAGCACTGACTACACTCGTAAAAGATTATAGAGGTGCTGAGACAGAATCAGTGAAGATATAACAACAAATTACACCATGCACATCACTTCAGACAGGTATGCTGACACAGAGTCACAGTTTATCAACTAGAGTTTAATAACTGTCTGACTGGTTGATGTATTCCTGTAACTACATTTAGGTCCACTTTCAACAAAAGGAACTTAGATTATGTCACTTACTTTAAAGAATCATTTAAATCTACTGAAAACTGCTTTTTGAATCACTTGCCTCATTTACATCGTTTAGTGGAAAGTAAAGTGAGAACAAGGGAAAAGTTGAATTGTAGTTTTGTGGTTTTAAAGATTTACTTCATCATTTTTATTTTTCAATCTTTTCTTGGATGCCAGTGGATCCCCAATGGGACCTGTTTATTTATTTATTCTTATTAAAAAGGCGCTGACAAGGACTAGATCAACATTAAAACATTAAAGATTAAAAAGCCAAAGGTTGTTGACATTGAAAGATTCATTTTTAACCTTCTTTTAAGAAATTTTCCCCCAAACACTGTGAACCTATATTTACAAGCATGCAGTCTGGTGAATCAATCTATACATTTTAAACATTTCCCTTAATTGAATCACAGATGAACAAGATTAAACTGAAAGCTAATAAAACATGATTCAGTTTCAACTCATCGCATTTTCTCTGATTCATCGTCAAGTCGATTTGGCATCTGTACTTTGAGTGGTAATTTCTGTCTCACATCCATCACCGGCTCATCCCAATCCTAGGCAACCATCAAGGGAGTGTTTTAATTCACTGGTCTAATTAAAAGATAATGGTCAGCATTTACAGATGTCAATGAAGTTCATGTGCACACCTTAATCACAAGATAACTACTCTGATGTAGTGGAAGACAGTGGAAAAGCTACTTCTTGTTCGTTCTCTGCTTGCTGCCCAATAAGGAGCGAACAATGATGAACAGTGAAAGCTTCATGTTAACGACAAAAACACTGACTACTCTTTATCCATTAGAATAGATTTTATCCATTAGGATAAAGATGTTTTTTTTTGTTTTTTGTTTTTAAATAGAGAGAATAGGACTGTGCGCTATACTGTTAAGTACATACTAGTACAGTTTTGTATTTTTTCCATATTTCTTCAGTATTTTCATGTGTGATTGGACACATACTTTCCTCACTTGACCAGCTTCCAGATTTTCCAGCTTAAAAACAAAAACAACAACAACAACAAAAAAAAGATACAGACTGCCTTACATACCCGTTAATTACACAAATATTCATGTAACATGAATTATGCACTAGGAATTAACAGTGTCTTTTCCTTTTCTTCATATGGTTTGTTTTGTTTCTCACTAGCCAACACTTCGACTGTAAATTGTGCTAGACTCTTTTGCTGTCCAAGTGAGGTGACCATTAGCCTAAGGCTTTCTTTCATTCGCTGAGAAATTTGTATTGTGTTGCATGAACTTTGCAGAAAAAAAGTAGAAAATTGCTTGAAAATGCCACCTATTGCACAACACTGTGTCTTGGACTGAAAAGTTTGACAATGGCCATATGCTATTTCAGGCATGTCACAGACATCAGGCCTCACCTCCAGCAGCTTTTCAATAAGCAATCACACCGTTTCTCCAGGCAACTGTTTTCCTCTTCTCTGTTTCTTTGATAGCTCTGTCAGTCATTCAAGCAGCGAGGGTAAGATGATTTTCCACATGCTTTTCCCCTGTGGGTCAAATGCAAGGGTCATTCAAAACTCCAGAAATGGAAAATGTAGCACATCATTATTTTTTTTCTAGCAGGACCCAAATGAACTTAAATTATTTTGACTCAACCACTGTCACAAACTACAGTTTACATATACTGAGAGTGACTATGGTTATTAGTGAAATCAGACAATGTAATAAAAGCTAGGCTATATAATATAACAAGTAGAAAGTTAACAACAAGCATAATATTGATAAAATCCATAAATAATTCACTGGCAATGAGTTTTAAAAGGTTTTTAATTTACTGCCATATTTCACTTATCCATCATTCAGTCTGATAATAGTACACTGTATTATATTTTTTAACCATTTTTCCAATGCTACTACTACTATTAATAATAATAATGAGCATATATTATATGATACAAATAGAAAATAAAGTACATATTGAAGACTTTCCCTTTGAAACTTACTTCTAATTTACATTTACATGCACTGTCATGGCAAGCAATGCAAACAGTGCTTGTCCACAGAAATCTAAAAATAGGTATTCAATTTAAATGAAGCTTCAGCTTTCTCTGTCCACTCCAAGATACATAATTGCGATGCAGATTGTCTGAGGTTGTTCCTCATAAAATATAAAATGTGTCTTGTAAAAGAAATTAAAGCATCTCCTTTCATCTCAGGCAGCATTTTGCTGTAAAGCTTTTGGCTCACTTTCATCCATTCTTTAAATTATTGCCACGCTCTGTCTGCAGTAGGCTATTGTTTCTGGAAGAAGTCCAGAGACAATAGCCAGCTGCTTGCCTCCAATTCCACTAAAATCTGTAGCATTTGTCAAGCCTCATGAACATGACTTTTTCACCTGATTTTTTTTTCTGTAATATTGTGGGGTCTTTACACTAAAAGACTCATGTTGTATAAATATATCTGCTACCTATAATATTGGGAATATGTTTTGACTTTTAAATATTGATCAATATAACACCGATGGAGTGTTATTTTTTCAGAAAACTGTACTTTCTCAATTTGTCAATAATATAGTTTCACATGTTCTAAGGTCTTTTTATAGCAGGCTATTGCTAATTTTACTTTTAAATTTTCTCCAGCATTCATCATTGTCAACAAATGCTAATTACTTTGATGACAAGTGAAAATGACCATGCAGAGTGGAACAAGATGCAAGACAGCCATCACGAAATCACAAAAACCGTAAGTTGTAATCTGATCCAATTTCTTGTTGTCAGGTTGTCATTGTATCTGCTTGTCATTCTGTAAAAGTCATAGCATGGAACCATTTTGAAATGTTTCATTATGATGTAATCCTTAGAGCTGGCGATCAGAAGACCTCAGTGGTCACTCCCTCTGAAATTAGCTGCTGGAGTGAATCACAGACTCATTAATGAAGAGTGTTATCACATTCTTGCAGATCAAGATTAATGAGTTGTAATAATGATGCATACCAGTAAAGTGACATTCACTTCAAGGATATTTAATGAAGCTTCATCCTTCTCTGTCCACTGCGAGATACATAATTGGGATGCAGATTGTCTGGGATTGTTCCTCATAAAATATAAAATGTGTCTTGTAAAAGAAATCATATAAGCTAATAACAGTACGCTAGCAGTAAATATTAATGTGATTTGCATTAATCTTCACTGCATTACCAAGTTGATGATAAAGGGGTTTGTATCAGAGAAAATGATCACCCACTAAAATCAAAGGCCTTTATGTATTGTTAATGTGATATTGGACTGAAATATTATTATGCTCTTATCATATATCAGCTCCCCCAAATTTAGCAGAAATACAGTATATACTGGTGTTACTCAAAGTAAAAAATGTTGGGACTTACAATACATGACAGCTGGTTCTGTCATACACGGGGTCCAATCTTTCCATGCTAATTAGCATATCACACAGGCTACTTATCTGAGCACACACACACACAAACACCCATGTGTATATATATATATACATGGGTCGTTCACTGAATTCCAGTTTGGTACTGCAAAAGGATACCACTGCAAGAGGTCAGTCAAGAAAAGAACAGACATTAGAAATCTACTGACACCAATAATGACAAAAGAGCAGAGCTCGTAAAACAAAAGAGAATGAGGCAGATGACCAAGAGTCACTTTAACAGAGCTATAGAAGTCCTCTGCAGAAACTGGAGGATCTTCCAGAAGGACAACTGTCAATTAGCTCTCTATGTTACCCAAAGAGAGGCCTCTGGAGTAAAAGCCATGATCGTCTGGTTTAAATGTAAAGGAGTACAGGGCATGGAAAAAAAAAGTCTCTCGTCTAATGAGACGAGGAAAAAATCTTTGAATGCTTTCCTACCCCTACATCTGAGAGTGATGCTATAAAAGAACAAACAAACAAGCAAAAAACCTTCCATTTGTTACTTCTAGGTGTGGATATTATCCAGATTGTGCTAATAGCTTCCAAAAAAAATCCCTTCAGTTGATCGTAAAATGTCCAGCAAGAGAATTAACAGAGACTAGAAAAAGAGATCACATTTCTTACCGATTAGATTCTGCACAGAGTGACAGGGCATTTTTTTTTTATCCCTAACCTTCTGGAAATGCTTGCTCTTAGGGGATTGTTGGATCATAGGAATTCTCTATGATCCAACAATCCTACAGTGTAAAGCACAATGAGATACATGTCCTTTGTGAACTGACATTATTTGAAACTGAACCAAACTGAACTCCAACCACTATTTCCTGCCAACTCAAAGCATTTTTTCATCACCTGGATCATCCTTACACTCAAGTGTGCAGTGCTTTGGGAGGATGAATGCAGAACAAATTCAGAAAGGTCTCTAAAGAAAACCAAGAAAGGCTACAGTCAAACTGCACAAAACAACCAAGAGGCCTAAAGGAGGAAGTTTATAGATGCTTCCTATCCAATTTAACAGAGCTTGAGAGGATCAGCAGGAAGGAATGACATACACTACCCATAGTCAGAAGTAAGAAGTTCAATTCAGTTCAATTTTTTTAATATAGTGCCAAATCACAACAGCAGTTGCCTTAAGCCATTTTATTTTGTAAGGTAAAAACCTTACAGTAATACAAAGAAAACAGAGAAAACCCCAACACTCATATAACCCCCAAGGAGTAAGCACTTTGGCGACAGTGGGAAGGAAAAACTCCCTTTTAACAGAAAGAAGACACCTTCAGCAGAAGCAGGCTCAGGGAGGGGAGGCCATCTGCCATGACCGGTTGGGGGAAGTTTGTGTAGATATACCTAAAAAGCTTCAAATACGTGAATGTTTCCAAAGAGGCTCTATGAGCTCTGCATTGAATGGGGGGAATCTATGTGTAAATGGACTATATTAATAATAAACTAATAAACTATTTTCAGCAAGAAAAAAGCATTTTTACAAATCATATTTGTACCAGTAGCACTCTTCAAGTAATGTTTTTCCAGCACTGACTGTGTTGTATTATTTGAAAATGAATTTGAATCCTTTCACGTAATTCTTTCATTTGGTTGACTGAACACTACATACTGCAGATTATACCGCACAACTCTAAAGTTGATTTCTCAGTTAACATTTGGTTTTATTTTATTTTATTTATTTATTTATTTATGTATTATTTGTTTTTTAAATATAAAAAATATTAACTTTTCTATATCATTTTTTTTTTCAATTTTGATTTGATTGGTTTTTTTTGTTGAGTCTACTATGTTATTTTGGCAACCTCTTGCATATTTGTGTTCTTTCCTGCAGGTGTGCTCAGACTTGACTTTGAGTTTCTCCTTAGTAATAAGTAAAACCATCTGTCTGTCAACCAGAGGGCAATAGCCTCCGGCAGTTATGTCTTAAGCAGGGCCGGACTGGATTTTCTAATTATATCACAGCCTCACATTTGATAATCTTTCATCACTCCAAGGACCTACAAAACCAGTTCCAGCTTCATTTTTATATCAGGTAATGAGATATGATTATTATAACTTAGATTATGGTCTGAGGGAGTACCTGATTATACTGTAACTGGCTGTAGAGTGTCCCTTAAATCCTGAGGACAACTACAAAGTACTTCCATAAAAACTGACTGTTTATTGCTTTAAACTAAGTTGCTTGCTCAGCCTGCATCAAAAGTAGGTAACCATAGCTACAGGGACATAGAAAAAAAACTGTTCACACCCTAATGCAGAACATTAACAAGCTAACATCTTGCAAAACTTGTGACTAAGTGACTTTATATTAGGGCTGCATGATTATAGACAAAATGGTAATTACTATTATTTTGTGTAATATTGAGATTCCTAAAGTTTAGTGACAAAAAATATTTTATTCCACTGTGATGTAAACAGTGAAATAGTTTCAGGCTTTCACACCTTGACATCTGTTCAGATCTTCAGAATGAAATCGGTCCTGCTTATTCGCTTTAATTCAGTTTCTTAGAAGAAATCATCAAGGCACTGCGTTAATTTTTACATTGTGCTAGTTCATCTTTATAAATTAGTCTCTGCAGAGAAGTAATATAATGTCTCTCACTTCATTCATTGTACCTGATGATGGATGTGAATAAAACGTGTAGCAAAGCTACAAATTGCAAGAGGATAATCTATCTATTGTTCAACATGTTGATGATTTTTCAGAAACATTTGTTACTCACTGTGTTTCTTGGACACATCTTTGGTCAAATAACATGTGATTGCTATGGTCATTTGATGGTCGCATTTCAGTGCGATACAAGACCAGACAAGCTGTACAGGCTCACTTTTATGGATTTTTAAGTTCATGTTGAAGGATTCAAGTTAGCAACTATTGCATTGTTTTTCTTGGCCTTCATGTATTAAATATACTGCAGTTTGTGGTGTGGTTTCAGGCATTTGAATAGATTACTTGTGTTGATTTGAAGTGTAACTCTACAGCACTCTTTGCATATTATTTCTTCTTGGTTAACATCGTTTATGCTAAATTTGTGGTACTCATCTAGAGGAAACCTAAAGCAAGAGACAGCTGTAACTGGATCATAGTGAGGTGCTAATTTAGGGAGTGCTTGATTTGCTTTTCCTTTGCGTTTTAAAAGGTGGTGCATTTTAAATATCACTTGATCAGGCTCATTTAATTGTGAGAAGCCCATGTTGCTGGGAGAGGTGCTGGTGAGCCAGGGAATTGATGAAGTTGTAACTATGGTAACCTGAGTAAAACTGGTAAACAAATTTTGCCAGTGTTGATGATTAAGTCAAGTTAAGTTTTGGTCGCTTGTCTGGCGTCAGCTGGCCAGAGTCTCTATCAGACTCAGACTCTGGTTTATTGTCAGTCTGTCTTTGTAGGCCATGTGACACAGACCATCAGCGGCTGATTGTGGCAAAGAGTATAAAAAGAGCAGAGCTGGAAAGTAGTTTTCCCTTCCCCACAAACACACGCACACATATATGGCTCAGATATCCAAGTACACACCACATGACTTATTTCCTTGCAACTTCCCTGCAACATTTAAAGCAAAAAAAAAAAAAATCAGTAAACTTGTATTGTTCTTGTGTGCACCCCCTTTTTTGTTGCAAGCTTGAGCCATGGGAAATTATCACAAAAACAATCATCACACATCACATCCCTTTCACTATTCTGCTCGCTTTAGTACACATCTCTCATCAGCCGTTGGTGACAGTCATGAAATTGATTTGTCGGGGAAATGCCGATCTTCTTAAAATACTGTTTAATTTCATTCATTGTTCGTCAACCAACCAGTGTTAGTGGCTTTGAGTCTTGCTAGCATAACAGGATCTTTCTGGTGCACAGCTGAGCTGCAGAACTCTGTGCGCTCAGCAGATGTGGATACATGTCCCCAGGTTCACACTGTTTACTGAGCCGTGTTTTCATTGCATTATAATCTTATGACATGGCAATACTTGTTCCAGGTATTTGTGACAACACTCACAGGTGTCGCTAGGTCATGGTTTGTGAAAAATGTCCTGTTTTGATAGCAATTTTCATGGAAATATGCAAATCATCCCTTTTTGATATCCTGTTGGCTCATTAATCTCTAATAACGTGCACCTCATGGGACATTATTCCTTTGTTAACAAACCTAATTTTAAACTCGTTATTGCAAACTCATTATTATAATACTGTGATGTACAGGGTTTGTTATATGGGTATGTTACTAATATATGCATGTAGGACCCAGCTGAAACTCATATTATCTGAATTAGGAGATAATATGAAAGTGCTGATCTCAACCACACATTTCCACATTTCAGGGATTTAATATATAATCTTCTACTAAATTGTAGGGTATGAAGGAAATATAAGGTGACAAATAGGACAGTATTTAGCATACCATTTTCATACTACCACTATTACAACTAAAAATAATAATATATAGAGCCAGATAGGAAATACACATACCTAATCTTTAAGTAATTTTAGGAAATCCACAAAATTAATCAAAATATTGGTGAAAATATTGGCTAAAAATATATATGTCTATATATGTACATGCATGTATATTCTCATGTCTTTGATGTTTGATTCCACACCAGCAACATAGTTGTTTACACCACGTTCCTAAAACTGAGTGAGTGTAAAAAAAATCCCAGAAAACAAGTTATTGTTAAAAAAAACAAAAAAGTGTATGCGTATATGATGAAATTACAGAAATAAAAGACTACATTCTTTTGATATTTAAATTCCTCTAAAATGCCCAATTGTTTTTATGCCAGTCCTTGTTTATTTCCACTGTGCTTCAATTTCAGGTATCAAAAATAAATGCCAGTCTCTATTTTCTTGGTCCCTGACTGAACAGCAAAATTACAGTGTAAATTGTGGACCTGCATCTTACAGCATTATAGTGTCCTCCAACCAAACTAGGTTCCTGATAATGATTGCACCTGCTTATGCAACAGCCCACATGAGTCAGATTCTCATCTATTGAACCAGAAGAGAGAATACAGCTTCTCTAAACAGGAGCTCTAAGCATTTTAGATGTGTTCCACTCTGGTTTTCCATCTCTATACTGTGGGAGTTTAATCTCATTCCAACTGACATATCCCCAGGCACAGTTTTTTCAGAAAAAAAGGAAACAAAAAAATTAGGACAGATTGAAGATTTTTTTTCTCATTCAGGAGCACCAGGGTATTTGGGTATCTATCTCTGCCTAACTGTCTGACAGTCCCTCTCCCTGTCTCTCAGACCACTTTTACAGAGATTATTTTATCTTATTTGTGGGGGTTGTGGCCATGCTGGCCACAGGGCTGAGGGGGCTTTTATGGAATAATCCCCCACAAAGCCAGTAATAACCTGTCAGTTCATCCCCAGCCAACCTCTTACCCCAGCACCTCCTATTACATCCCCTCCCTCCCCATCCAAGTTCAACTAACCAACCACGAAGATATCAGAAAGGCACGGGTGGGTGGGGGGCAAAAGATAGAGCTGTGTGGGGGTAATGCCAAGCTTGAGGCACAGGTCCACGCATCCCAACTGAACCGTAAACTTTTATTTTTTATTTTTTTACAGGAAATGGACAGATATCTCTCCACAATGAACCATGACAGCAGAGAGCAGGTCTTCAAATGAGCACTCTTTCTGATGTTGGTTTTCTGCCTACAGTCTGGTGAGATGATAAGAACTCATGGAAGAGAGAAAAGACATGGGCGGAGCTCTATATTTGGGTTCTCAAAAGAACAGCTTCACGGGACCACAAAAGCAATCAGGATTAACACGTTTAAAGATATGTGTGAAAGACAAGCAGCTTTCAAAAAGGAAAAAAAAAAGAATTTTCCACTGTAAGATTCAGTTAACGCAATCTTAAAATAAACATCTACTTTGCTATATTGGTTTTCTTATAATGGTTCTCAGTTACATTTGATGGCAGTGGCTTCTCATCCATTACCTTTTCTGCTTTAAATAACAAAAATAGGCGATTTTTTTATAACCAAAAAAAAGGAAGCCATAATTGTGAGACTGTCTTTGATCCCCCTCAAAATGAAAGATTAGATATTAATCTGGGCTGCTTTATGAAAATGCCATTCATATGTCCCTCCAACATGATGATATTGTTTGAGCTGACGGAAAAAGCTGTGAAAAGTCACATGTATGGCACTATTAGTTCTCTGAATTGACAAGTGGATTAGCTTTTGCTACACATGTCATGTATATTATTCGAATAGGCGTCACTATTGGGATAACATTTTCATTTGAACTTTATTCTGTCTGAATAAAACAAAACAAATCAATAAAGTTCCTTTGCTCATTCTAGGCTGGTGTACAGTTCTGCTTCAATGGCAGCCGACTACCATGCTTGCATGCTTTCATCTTGTCTGTTGTCTTTCTGCCACACCTTCTCTGTTGGTTATTTTTAAACTCCCTTCCTTTGCTCTCATTTTGGGCCAGATGGAGTCTACCCTGAAGCATGTGTTTGGGGCTAAGGCGCACTCCTGGTTAGCCTCGCTCACTAGTGGAATGAGGCCTGTCAGAAGGCATCAGGGTGACTCATCTCAGGAGGATGTGCTAACACATCATTGCCCCAGACTTTTCAGCAAGGGTTGATCGTCCATGAACAATGCAGTTCCCGTCACATGCTCACACTTGGCCAATTCATCATCTAGCCTTCAACATAGGGCAGCAACGGAGAGAGTGAGAGAGGAATAAGTTTTAATTCATGAATTGAGAAATATTTGGTTTGGTTTGCCCCCAGAGACAGACAGCAGCACTCAATTTGAACCGAGTCTTTTTCTGCTTGTTGCAACTATACAGCATGACCTTTCAGTTTATATTTAGTTTTTACTTATCTATAGGAGTAGGTAAATATGCATCCTTTTCTTCAGCAAAGCCCTGTTTTACATACAAAGTATAAGCTCAGCTATGCTTCATGTGGCCTCAGTGGGGGTTGTGCATATTTGTTGGGGCACCTGTGGCTTTTGCAGTGAATTTTATGCCAGTTTCTGGTTTGCCTCATCCCCAATCTATTACACTGATGAGATTGTGTGATTGTGATTTGTACAGTCTTTGTGTCCCTGCAGAGTTTCAATTTAGCGCCGCTGCACAGAGGCCAGAGCGGACCCCGATGAAAGCGTTGCAAAATCTCTGTGCTTTCCACTCAAACTCTCCAAACCACATGTAAGGTATATGTTGCTGCAATACATAGCCTTGATCTTATTTGGAAACAGATACACTTAACCTATACTTACTAATTGAGAGTCGATTGTCACAAGGCTTTGCTAACCAAATACAAATACTATTGCATTTTATACAGTGGCTTGCAAAAGTATTTGGCCCCCTTGAACTTTTCCACATTTTGTCACATTACAGCCACAAACATGAATCAATTTTATTGGAATTCCACGTGAAAGACCAATACAAAGTGGTGTACACGTGAGAATTGGAGCGAAAATCATACATGATTCCAAACATTTTTTACAAATAAATAACTGAAAAGTGGGGTGTGCGTAATTATTCAGCCCCCTGAGTCAATACTTTGTAGAAACACCTTTTGCTGCAATTACAGCTGCCAGTCTTTTAGGGTATGTCTCTACCAGCTTTGCACATCTAGAGACTGAAATCCTTGCCCATTCTTCTTTGCAAAACAGCTCCAGCTCAGTCAGAGTAGATGGACAGCGTTTGTGAACAGCAGTTTTCAGACCTTGCCACAGATTCAAAAAGATTTCCCAAGCCTTGAACATCCCACGGAGCACTGTTCAAGCGATCATTCAGAAATGGAAGGAGTATGGCATCACAACTGTAAACCTACCAAGACAAGGCCGTCCACCTAAACTCACAGGCTGAACAAGGAGAGCGCTGATCAGAAATGCAGCCAAGAGGCCCATGGTGACTCTGGACGAGCTGCAGAGATCTACAGCTCAGGTGGGGGAATCTGTCCATAGGACAACTATTAGTCGTGCACTGCACAAAGTTGGCCTTTATGGAAGAGTGGCAAGAAGAAAGCCATTGTTAACAGAAAACAATGAGAAGTCCCGTTTGCAGTTTGCCACAAGCCATGTGGGGGACACAGCAAACATGTGGAAGAAGGTGCTCTGGTCAGATGAGACCAGAATGGAACTTTTTTGCCAAAATGCAAAAGAGCTATGTGTGGCAGAAACTAACACTGCACATCACTCTGAACACACCATCCCCACTGTCAAATATGGTGGTGGCAGCAGCATGCTCTGGGGGTGCTTCTCTTCAGCAGGGACAGGGAAGCTGGTCAGAGTTGATGGGAAGATGGATGGAGCCAAATACAGGGCAATCTTGGAAGAAAACCTCTTGGAGTCTGCAAAAGACTTGAGACTGGGGCGGAGGTTCACCTTCCAGCAGGACAACGACCCTAAACATAAAGCCAGGGCAACAATGGAATGGTTTAAAACAAAACATATCCATGTGTTAGAATGGCCCAGTCCAAGTCCAGATCTAAATCCAATCGAGAATCTGTGGCAAGATCTGAAAACTGCTGTTCACAAACGCTGTCCATCTACTCTGACTGAGCTGGAGCTGTTTTGCAAAGAAGAATGGGCAAGAATTTCAGTCTGTAGATGTGCAAAGCTGGTAGAGACATACCCTAAAAGACTGGCAGCTGTAATTGCAGCAAAAGGTGGTTCTACAAAGTATTGACTCAGGGGGTTGAATAACTACGCACACCCCACTTTTCAGTTATTTATTTGTAAAAAATGTTTGGAATCATGTATGATTTTCGCTCCAATTCTCACGTGTACACCACTTTGTATTGGTCTTTCACGTGGAATTCCAATAAAATTGATTCATGTTTGTTGCTGTAATGTGACAAAATGTGGAAAAGTTCAAGGGGGCCGAATACTTTTGCAAGCCACTGTATATATGTATATAAATGGCATAAATTTACAATTTATATTTACAATTTAAATTGCATTATGTAAGGATGAAATAAACACATTCTTTTAGGTTTTATGCACCAGGACATGAAATTTAACTAAAGACATGATTATTGATTTTAGGAAGTCCTCTTATAGCTCATCACCCACTATCATTAAAACTGCCGATATTGGGATAGTTGAGAGCTATAAATATCTGGGTGTGGTACTTGATCATAAACTGTGTTTTGAATCTCATGCTGATGCCACAACTAAAAAAGTTCAACAAAGACTGTTCTTTTTAAGGAAAATGAGATCTTTTAATGTCTCATCTGAGATGTTGTCCTTGTTTTATAGAAATTTTATCGAATCTGTGTTGTCTGTTTGTATCGCTGCCTGGTTTGGTAACCTGACGGTGAAGAATAAGAATCGGTTGGGACTTTTGGTAAAAACTGCTAGCAAAATTGCAGGGTGCTGGCAAGATGGACTTTTGGCCATCTACAATAGAAATGTGCTTAGAAAGGCTCATTCTATTATTAATTGTTTGAACCATCCACTTCACAGTGAGTTTGAGTTGTTGCCTTCCGGCCGCCGTTTTAGAGTACCTCCGAGGAGGACTAAAAGACTCCAGGTCTCTTTTATCCCTACTGCATCTTGTCTCCTTAATGGCAAATAACTGTCCTTGAACTTTCTATCATTATTATTGTCATTATTATTTATAGTATTGTTCTGTTTATTTTTATCCTGCTGCTAAACTAATTTCCCCTTGTGGGACAATAAAGAAATTGATTGATTGATTGATTGATTGATTGATTGATTGATTGATTGCTTGATTGCTTCTTTGCTTGATTTCAACATCCCATCATGACATTTCAGTTTGATGTCTGGACTGAGTGGGCCTTTATCATGATTTCTTCTTTTTTTTCAGTCATTCTGTTGTAAATTTGCTTTTGTGCATATGATAATTATCCTCTTGCATGATGCAATTTGGCCCAAAATCTGTCAGATGGCCTCACATTTGATTCTAAAACAGTCTGGTGCACAGAGCAGTTCACGGTCAGGTCAATGACTGCATGGTGCCCAGGTCCTGTGTATCCAAAACAAGCCCAAATCATTACCCCTCCATCACCATGCGTGACAGTTTATGTGAGCTGTCTGTGATGATATGCTGTGTTTGTTTTGTTGTGATACATCGCATCTGTGGATTATCGCTAAACACGTCCACTTTGATATCATCTGTCCAACGGACATTCTACGAGAAGTCTTGTTGTTTGTTCAGATGTGAATCTACATCTTGCTGTCATGTTCTTTTTACAGAGAAGAGGCTTTCTCCTGGCAATAAAACAAGACATATTGTTCAGTCTTTTTTCTAATTTTATCATCATGAACTTTAACATTTAACATGCTAACTGCAGTCTACATAGTTTCTCTTGCACAGACTGACCTTGGGGTGAATTTGTTGGAACATCCACTCTATGGCATTTTATTAACACACACTTGAATGTTTCCAGCAGACTTCTTCAAGTTCTTTTGATTGAGATGGTTACATGTGCTTATGGTCAAAACAAATTTCCCACGTGTGGGACTAATAAAGGTTATCTTATCTTATCTTATCTTATTAGTGTATTTGATTAGCAGCACCTGGCTGCTACTTACCCTCTTAATTTCTATGAATTATTAGCGATATACTTAATTTTTCAGACCCCGCAATTTGGCTCTTTGTTTAAAAGATAATGCCACAGCGTAAATCGCAGGACATCATGGTTCAATTGACATTTCATTTACCTAATTTTAAGACCTGATAAGGACCAGATTATTTTTTATTATACCCTGATACAGAAATTATTTGATTTGAACGGGAGTATATTTTCTTTTTTACAACACTATGTATGTTTGTATGCAATGCTACTTCTTTCGCATGTAGTGTTTCATATTTCATGTTTTATTCTATTCAATTCTATTTTTTACTTGTTTGTTTTGTTTTGTTTTTTTTCCTTCAAGGCTAAAAAGACTTTTTTGTGTTATTTCTTTATGAAATATGTATATTATTAAGTCTTTCCCCTTAGCTGTGTCAGGAATCATAAAATATGAGACAGTAGTCATGCTGTGCTTATGAAGTTAAGGCCTTTCTGCTCTTGTGTTTTTTGAACTGCGAGCCACTCTCATTACGCCTTATAGCACTTTAGCCATGGCTCTGCATGTAGTTGCTATTGGTACAGTAAATAAATGTTGATTAGGATGTAAACTACCAAAGATGCTCATAATCTGCACACCCTACAAATATCATAATAGTGTGATAACATAGAACTAGTTGTTTTTGTTTTAATTCATTCAGTTATCGTCTGTCATTAATCAGTTGTTTACACAATTTGAATAATGATTTTCCTAACAGCATCTTCTTGCTGTGATAAATCAAACCCCTACAGTATTGTAGGTTTTAAATTGTTGTGGGCATTTCCTCATTTAGGACCATCATTCAGATAATTTTTTTTCATTGCTTGGAGGAAATTCATATTTTACTCTGTTTGAAACTATTGCATTGATAAAAATATATTTACTTTGAGGAAACACACAACAGACAGTATGCCTTGGAGACATGTTCGTGTAATGGAATGATTATTCCAAAATAATCAGTACTGAAGCTTGCATATGAAATCCACTGCCTCAAGCCACAAATCAAAAATTCACAACATTTGTTATAAATGTACATCTACACCAAGTCAGGAATGAACAAGGGCTTGCAACAGGGTTAATTGGAGAGGGGGGTGGGTTAAAATCACTTGACAATTTGTCCCTACGTGTTACAAATAATGTTCTTTGACAGAAACATAGACATGTTCACATATTTGAATATTTGCGATCAGATATCCAGTGAGGTCCACACGCATACGTAGAGCAGAAGCTTTATCCTTTGACAGCGATGTTGTGTAGATGAACCTAGAGCAAAATAGATCAGTTTTCTTCTCCACTGCATTGTCAGTTCCTTCCCTAGAGAGCTGACGCTGTGAATTTCATGACCTCCGTGAAATTCTCTGTACCCGACGCCAAATAAACAAAATAGTGTATTGTAATATCAATGCCATAGAACGGTATTTTAAATACACTTTTTAAAACTCAAAATATATGGTAAATATCCAGTATTAAAAATGTACATTTCACACATTTTCAACAGATGTTTTCACAGTACTATTAGTGTTTATTGTTTCTTGATAATGCATTATGTGAGCTGCTTTTGACTTTCAAAACATCAGAGGAGTAAATGATTCAAACTACCACAAAGTATATATCTTAATTTTAACGATAACTATGTTGGTCTCTATATTTGAAAAGGTATTATTGGAACTTTGGGGGCATTTGGGGAATATTATTTACTTGTTGCAAGTACATCAGTGATGTGTAGAAGTACCTAGACTTACAAGATGAAAATGTACACACACTCATAAATGATGCTAAAAAATGACTGTCTCATCTGGGTACTGCTGTCACTCTCAGTAAAAATATGAGACATGTCATGATGCAATTTTTTATTCCACAGCACTGCGAGCACTTGACATGTGTCTTCACTCACCATACAACTGATTTATAAAGCAGGCTAACCAGCCTGAAGGAACAATATCCTGTACTGCTCCTCACTTCTGTCTGCCCCTCATTACAGCCATGATTGGCTCGGACATCCCAGGAGATAGCCATATTAAGAACCAAAAATACCAATGGTCTCCTGTCTCAAAGATGACAGCTCGTTGTCAGAGTTTATAATCTAGCAGTGATCTCAACCAATCTAATGAATGAAATCACCGTCATTCACCATTCTCCAAGTCCATCTCTTTTGGCATAGACTGTCTGCTCTGCCCTCGGGCTGGGAGAACTGAAGGGAGTCGGACAGAAAGAGAGATTGTGGTTTTTGGAGGATGGTAGGAGAGAAGGAAAGAAAGACAGCATGCATTTTTCCTTGTCTTTTATGAAGGAGGGTGATACTGAGATACAGTTCTCCTCTAAGTTCATTTTAGTTCACTCGGATGCAAATCTGTCAGTCCAGAGACTCTCAACCACATTAAAAATACGGGACCTGCCATATAATGTCGTTTTCATTCCACATAGGAAAATTACAACTCAAATTGCTGGATCTTCTGGCAAATCCTCTGTTTTTTTGACAAACCGGGACAGCTTTATGCAGATGTGTGCTGAAGCATGCAATGTAATTGGAAAGCCTGCATTCCATAAAGGTCCTATTAGTTCTAGTGATGCTTATTGGCTGCGTTACGTAGTGCCTCTCCCTTCGCTCTCACTGACCCGTATCCAAAGGTCATATATTGACTCTAATATGTCTCCATTATCCCACTCATTAACCTCGTGATAGCCTACTGGGAGTTTGAGAATGTGATCAGCGGCAGAGAGGGAGACACTAGCCACAGGAGGCTGTCACTGGGTGGACAGTGGTACAGTGGACTGGGGAGTTAGCCAGTCAGACAGCTATTGATCTATGTGGATTAGGAGGCCCTTGTCTGTAGGGGTATCTCCTTCAGCTGACAGATTATTACAGGCTTTGCTGGGATTTGAACCTTGAAAAGACTCCCAGCACAATAACTTTGTATGGCAGAGACATATCTAATAAGATACCAATAAGCTCAGAGAGAGAGAGAGAGAGAGAGAGAGGAAAGAGAGGGAAAAAAAGAAAGGGTTTTTGGAAAGCTTCTGGCAATTGAAGGCAATCTTATTTCTTTCTTCCCCTTCTTGCTTTTTTTTCTTCATTCCTCCACTCTAATTTTCCTTTAATTCTAAAATTGCACAAGTGGGATTTACAAAACAGATTGACTCCCTTTATTAGTTCAGTATGTCATTATAGATGCATAGCCTTTGAAGCTGTAGAGAGATTTTTCTACTGTATGTGGAGGTATGCGCTGTGCAGGGACTGCAAACAGGCACAGCAATGACCTCAAATTTCTCTCATCAGGGTTGATGGGAGACCATCAAGGGCCAAGTCCAAACTGCATCCACACTGCATCCAGTACTCAATCTGCACGCACAGCACAGGGAGTCGGCCAAATACGGCAGAAGGAGATGAGAATTCTGTGCCAGCCATGACTTAGTACATAATTAAGGCCTTGGCTCAGGAATGGCAAATCAACTTGCCGCATTTCCCAAAGGAGTTATGAGGTGAAGTTAGGAAGGATAAAGGCAACCAAGGTACTCATTTTCAGATGCTATCTGCCATAAAACACAGAAAGATATGGTTTTGTGTACCAGTCAAGTAGTTGTCGGAGTTTGGTGCCAGAAGTTACTCAGCAATCGATGACTGGTATGATGAGAGACCAAGGAGCCGTTTGCCTTTGAGCTATAGTTCAAATCAAAACACTGTGGTCCAAACATGGACGCCTTTTGGAAATGCTGTGCCTTCTCTGGTACGCTGTGTAAAGAATTTTCTCTTTCATTTTTTCCCTCTCTCTCTTTCTCTTTCTCCCTCTCTTCACCCTCTCTTTTTCCTCATCAGACTTCAGCCTCCACTGATGATGCCCTGAAGGAGAGCCTGTGTGGGTTGCATACCAAGCAGCGCAAGTCTGCTTTAAAAGCAATCGGCCAAAGAAGTCGAGAGGGGTATCAAACGCGCTGCTGAATATGCATATATAAATGACCTGTTCAGTAATCACGAACAACCGCACAGCAGCGTTTCTGCGGGCTGTTTTGACACAGCTGGGCCACAGCCCCATTAGTCCCACAAATATGTCTTTCAAATCAGTGGTTTGAAGGCATTTCTCTACGCATACAAAAGAAACTCAAATTGTGTTCTGTGAGCAAAATGTTTTAATTCCTGCACAGGCATGAAGTAGAGTTTGTTTCTTCAAAGGGTCACCAACTCTGATTACAACTTAATATTCTGCCTGTGCAGTAGTTCAGCCGTGGTGCCTATAGCATTTAGCATGCTAGGTTTGATTGGTTGCCTGGTTGTTTGCTCTGCAGTGAGGTTAAAAAAATGTGTTTTTCTATGATAATGGTGTTGGTTCTTTTTCAACCACGCATAATGAAAGAGATTTCTGTAGAGAATATAGCATAAGAGGGCATATGGTATGCATGTATTTTCAGTATTATAAAAGATGGCAAATAATGGCCAGTAATGGAGCTCTGTTTTGCTATGCATACTGTCAAACCAGGACAGAAACTTTTAGAAATATGTGCTCTAAAAAAGGATTAAGTATTCCTGGGATGGGGGAATAAACTGTCAGTTCAACTGCTGACATCATTGTAGCACTATCGCTGTGGCCTCTGAGTGTGGATGTGAAAAAGCTTTCTAAAGAGCCACTACTTTTATTATCATTACATCTCTACATTTCTTTGTTTCCTCAGTACCTTTTTTCCCCCTTTTTGTCTTTCTTTTTTTATCATCTCAATATTTCTACTGTTGATTATGCTACCCGCGTACGTTTTATATTAAACCAAAGGTGCAAAGGTGCTCAAAGCTAAAGATGTGAAAAAATAGATGGAAATAATTGCAGGAGAGTTTAAGTATTTGCACTTTTGTCTTTCTATCCATGCATTTTTTTTTATCTGACCTCACAATCATCCAAGATATTATCAGTGGCTGATGAGTCACAGAGACTGAAAAATTAAAGATGAGAAAGATGAGCAAGTATGAAAATATCCACTACATTTAATACTTTTTTTTTCTTAGTTAATGAATCCTGCCAAGGGCATATGAGGCAGTGTATTCTAATTTTTGATTTTCACAGTCAATAGTGTAAATAAATAAAGAAATTATGCACACTTTCACATACTCATGTGCGTGAACACACACCTCCTAATGTTCTGTTACTAAAGGCCACTTTAAATAGCAATTGTAGAGGGACAACACGATATCTCCTCAGTTTGCTACCTCAGGCCCCTGCGCTTTTGTTCCGCGGGCTGTATCACTTTTGCTCTACTGGGGTCACAGAGGGTGGTGAGTACTCAAATAATCTCCACTGTCAGGCCATGTACAACCCTCTCTCGAACTTAACTGTGGACCCTTCTGTCTCTCATGATGACACACCAATAGTCTCCAAATGTCCTGTTCTCTGGGAGACTTTGTCAGAATATTTGCACGTTCTCACTCTCACCCACTCCCCATGTGGCCAGCTCTCTCCTGCCAGCGCTGACAGTCAAGCCCGTGTACTGGAAGACCCTAGCAGAGTGCACTCGCCATAGGAAGGCTGTTTAGATGCAGATAGAGTCTTGCTCTCTTGCTCTCTCTCTCTCTCTCCCTCTCTGGATTTTGCTGTATTTAAAACCTAGCATTCTGTTTACTGTAGGATTACTGCTTTTGTATGTTTCAAATTTGACAGCTGCTTCATTCAACTCCCCAGTGTGGAGGCTGCACGATAAGGCCGATATGGGTTTCTAATCTTTTCCCTGCCTAAATCCTTTCCAAATCTTCTATTTCTTTCTCTCTCCCCATCATTCCTTGCTGTAAGATTAGAGCATTTTCCAGCACAACTCTTGGCTTTTGGTGCAGAGCTGCTGGAACACTCTGGAAGGACTGCTAATGAAGGGAGCTGCTCCTTTGACAGCTGTTGCATCTGACGCAAAGGTTCCTGTATTAAGGCCGCAATCAAACACCCCTCCACAACCCTGTCTCCTGGTACGTGGGTGTGTGTAGCACACATTGACAGCATGCTAAAAATAATTGGGTGACTGGTAAATATCACTCAGAGAAGCCGAGTTTGATCTCTCTGGGAAACTGTTTTATGGAGAGCTTTTTGGAGGATATGTTTTACCGAGATATAGCCAAGGCATTAAAATGTACTGACAAAAAGAAATGCAATGTTCCTTAATGCACTTTTTCTGCTCGGGGCCCCTCCTAAACCGAGATGACTGTTCATTCACAGATTGTACCAGCTGATTAATTCAGCGTAGAACCCGCAGCTTGCCTGTTGTGATTCCTCTGAGGGCCCTCAAAGCCTTGCACTGCATTACACACAATCTCCTGTCTAGAATTTCCATTTAGGCAAGGCTTCAGGGAAACTGATGGATTAATATTGGTACAGTGGCAGCATTTAGCAAACAAGCATTCATCACAAATTTTACAAAGTATAACTAATGCTGGATTGTATAGGGCATTAGCCACAGCAAACGCTTAGCAGTTGAGGTATTGTTTTCCACTATGAGAAGCCAATTTCCAATTAAGCACACATTAAAGTCCAAAGTTATCACTAGAACTCATTACTGATAGCAGCCATATTGCCCTGTATACCTTTCACTGCCTGTAGAAGATGAAAAATTACTATTTATTAAATGACACTGTGGCATTTAAGACTTATTTATTGCGCATAGTGCACCTCTATATCCATATGCAATTTTTGTAATAGCTGAACATTATTATGTCGCTTTTAGAAAAATGGCTTTACCTCTTGTTTGCTTACTGTTACCCTTCTAGTGTTTGCTGAGCCGAGGAGTCTAATCTCCCGCATACAGGTATGCTCTTTGTGTGACTTGTCAACACATCCCATGGCTGTGCCGCCGAAGCACTTCAACTCTTTGGAGACAGCTTCAAAACATGGAGAATGAACTCCTTCACAAATGAAAATAGACTTTGTAGAATTCAGGCTTGTGACAAGAGTCGGGCGTCTCTGCACGAGTGTCATTTGGGTGATTTACAAGCATAACCTAAGGCTAACGGCTTCTTTGTTGAAAAAGAAAAAAAAAAGACAATAAATATCAGAAAAGCTGTACTCTATCTAGAGATTTTGAAGACTGCATTTTTGGAAAATGTTAAAATGCCACTGTATGAATAACAGTGAGCTTGTTTTTCCTTCTCCAAACATTTCTCTTAGTTAATGAACTAGTTAGTGCAAATTGTCATGTTCCTTATTATTGGTAGAGGATTATGAAATCACAGGCTTCACATCAAATTTTAAAGAGTAAATAGCTAGAAGCTTTAAACAGCAATGACTAAAAGGACCTTTGGAATGAATAATTAAATTTCAAATTGTCACTGTGGCTATTTTTTAGTTATTCTCACATTGTTTTAACTTGTTTTTATAAACACAAAGAAAAAGAATTGCCGAGGAGAAAACAGAAAGGGACGGGAGACCAAGAGAAAGAAGAAGAAAGAAAAAAACTCGCTACAATAAATTTCACCTGGAGAAACTGAAACCGCAGATAATGGGCTCAGGCTGAAAAGGCTCTTGAGAAAAATGCGCTTTGTGCTGTCGCAGTTAAAGGCACTTTGGTCAATGCCTTCACATTCCATTGGTAGCATTGTAGCAGTTGCATCTTACATGAAAAATGTGGTACAAAGTGGACCACTAAATCTTCTCAGTGTACATATACGATCTGAGCATGACAGCGCCGAGCAGATTTACGCTATGTGATGACAACCCATAAAATATTGAGCCTCTTAATCAGTAAAATGGAAGAGCTCTTGACTGCCAATTCGGGACTTTTGGTTAATAGATCGGTATTTACCACTGTAATATCCTTAAACCTGTCCATCCCGAACCCCAGGCTCGTCTCACCATTTGTCTTGCGCTGCAGCTGAATGCGAGCATGAGCTCTTCGTGGTTCAAGAGCTTCACCTTTAGTATATATAATTCTTTTTGTCTTCTTCTTCTTCTTCTTTTAGCTGAAGTCACCACTGTGGCTCATCTGCCTCCATCTAACCCTAGCATCCTCTTCAGTTCCACCAACCTTCTGCATGTCCTCCACTACATCCATGTCTCTCTCTCTATTTGTCTATCTACACACACACACACACACTGGCCACTTTATTAGTTACACTCTGCTAATACTAAGTGCTTTATTTCTTTGTGGTGTAGCTTCATACATAGAAATCAAAAGTTTTTCCAATCTTCTATTGTCCAGTCGTGAACTGTAGCCTCAGTTTCCTGTTCTTAGTTGGCAGGAGTGTGACTTTGTCTTCTTCTTCAGTGTTGGACTCTTTAGTGTTGTTGTTGCATATCAATAACTATGGCACGTTCAAAGTCATTTGACTAATATTTAGTAATGTACAACTAAACATATGTACCGGAGGGAGGATGGAGCATGTTATACTAAATACAAAATGAATAATTTATACATCCATTATAAATTAATAGTAAATTAAACTTAGTTTCTATTCTATTATTGTTAACAAACACTGAAATCATAGTTAATGAAGTTAAGTCTCTAGTGTAAGTCTATAAGTCTTTAAGTTTCTTGAAGACGTTTCACCTCTCATCCGAGAAGTTTCTTCAGTTCTAAGAGATTTTAAGCCCTATGGGAGTGTCCCCAAGAGGGTCATGGACCCTCTATTGATCCTCTACCTAATCTCACAAGCTAAGGTGTGAAAACAGGCTTGGGTCACAATCAGCCAAGGTTTTGGGTGAACCGATTGTGAAACCTTGCCCACCCTATCATGTGATTTTCTGAGGTCAAATGGCCCAGATGTGAGTGGGCGTTAAGGCGTCTGGGAAGGGATCTAAAAACTGGATAAAAGATGGCAGACAGCTGATGTCGTAAACCACCGCCTCTGTTCAAAGATGGTCGTTCACAGTGGGCGTAGATAGCTTCTTTCACTCCTCTTTTCAAATCATCTGTCCTTTAGATGCAGAAGGACAGCCGAGCCTTGTCCCGTCCAGGTGGCTCTTCTGTGTTGTGCCATGTGTTTATGAAGTGGCTGTTTGGTCTCTCCGAGGTCTTAGAGGTCTGAGCATTCCCGGCTACACTGTACAGCATACACTACATTGTTAAGTTTGTGTTTAGGAGTTTTGTCTTTGGGATGAACCAATTTTTGTCTGAGTGTGTGGCTGGGTCTGAAGTACACTGGGATGTCGTGCTTGGTGAAGACTCTCTGAGTTTCTCTCATAAACCTGCTACATAGGGATGACAATATTGTTGTGTTTGTCAAATGCAACAATATTGTCATTTGTATTTGTTAGTGATGGCCAAATATCTTTGTGGTTGTGTAATTACTTATCAGTGTACCAGTTCTCATTACCAGGGCAGCAAATCTAGCTGTTAAGTGAAAGATGCAGAGTTACATACAAGGTGGTATTTAGTTTTGGTGCGTTGCCTTGTGTATGAATTAAGGGAACAGGGAAACTTACCTATCATATTTTAACCCAAACTACTGTACAGTCTTATTGTTAACCTGGTTTAAATGAGGTAGTTAAATCTAACCAAACACACAGCAAAAGTAAAAACTTAACAGTGAATACGTTAGGACAGAAACTGTGTCCTTAGGTTCACAGACCTGTGATTTATTCCATTAATGTTTGACCAGCATAACTTTTGTACTTGAAAATAGGTACAGTTAATATTTTCAAAACTTTATAATACCCATTAAAATAATCGTTGAACATGCACCAAACACAATTTATTTACTGTTTACCAATTTAAAAACCATTAGCAACTTTAAAATAACTATCCAGATAACTTTCAGAGATAGTTTACCTGTCAATGTATGGGCTATAGTTATTGTAAAGAGTTGTGTTTCTTTGTTTAATCATCTTTCCTTGAAGAATGATACTTTTACTGTACATCCCTAATCAGTTTAAATGACACAAACCGCATTGCAGTGGTTGCCATTGTTTCCGCTTAGTAGTTATTTTTGTCCCTTCTTAGCATCATATTGAAACTATGTGATTTATATGTTGGTGGCTATTACATAAACTGAATATGGAACTTGCTCATTTTGTATGGTCAGCTGGGAAATTAGACCACCAGTTCTCACAACATAATAATAGAAATAATATACAGTGTGACCAAAAGGTTTGGAAACACTTTTCTAAAAGAACAAATTACATTAAAAGTTTATTGCCAGCCTTGAATTCTTCTATCAAATGTGCCGACTGCAGCGAGAAGCCCCAGAAGCTTTCATAATGAGAATCGCATTCCAAACAATAACATGTTAATGTAGAGCTATGCCCTTGTCAGTGGTGTGGACATTCTGACTCTCATGCACGGACAAACATGACAGCCTGCTCAGATTCAGCAAAATGTCAAAATGTCTTCAGTCAGTTGGAGTTTGTTCTAACATCATCCTGCTCCCAGGGGCAATCGTGGCTCAAGAGTTGGGAGTTCGCCTTGTAATCGGAAGGTTGCCGGTTCGAGCCCGGCTTGGACAGTCTCGGTCGTTGTGTCCTTGGGCAAGACACTTCACCCGTTGCCTACTGCTGTCAGTGCGCCCCATGGTGGCTGTGGCTACAATGTAGCTTGCCATCACCAGTGTGTGAATGTGTGTGTGAATGGGTGGATGACTGGTTGTGTAAAGCGCTTTGGGGTCCTTAGGGACTAGTAAAGTAGTACTAGTAAAGCGCTATACAAATACAGGCCATTACCATTCTGAAGATCAAAATGAGGCAACAGCAGTTTGCTATTACAGTGTCACATCAGCCCTGTCACTTTTCCTCATGATGAAAATTAATTATAATGAAGGCTATTAAGTGAGGTAGCATTACCATCATTTAAAGAAAGCCTTTGAAGCCATAAAGTACCACGTTGAGAAATTAATGTCTACTATATTTAATCTATATTGACTCAGCACCGGGTTATAACAGTGCCCAAAATGACAAAAGCTAATGAAAAGTTCAATTTTCTGTCACTGCTAATCTCCGAGAGACACACAAGATGTCAAATTAGTAAAATAACTCCACACTTTCAAGCTCAACTTTAAAATCTATTCTTTTGTTCACTTACAAACATTCACAGTCATCTTGTGGTTGATATTTAAGTTCAGACTAAATCTCTAGTGCTGTTTTGGTGTATTTTGGGGTTTCTGATCTGTGCTGTAGGATATGTCCTGTATATTTGACTCACATTCTGCCCCCCTCCTTCTCATCTGAGAGGGCAAAAGAGATCATATCCATCTCCATCTCCTGCAGCCAGCCCCCACTCTATTAAAATACTCCGTGCCATAAAGGTGAATCGCTCATGGATGCCGTTCAGTTTCATTGCAGTTTTTGAGAAAGTCCGCTGCACTGAAAACAAGTAAAATCACCTCACACTACTAGCACTTTTTCATTAGTAGACAGGGAGTTAGTGCTGACTGTACATTTTTCTGCAGTGTATACTTTCTTTCCTGTTTCGCCCTCTGGTCTCCTTTCCACACCCTGTCACTTTTGCTCTCTGCCAATCTTGTCTAAACCTCCCCACCCCTCCACCGCCACCTTTGTCAGCCCTGCCCACCCTCCTCCTCACTCACCTTCACTCCCCCAACCCCCACCGTGCAGTGCTGCTCTCTCCCTGCAACATTTGTCTCTCATTTGAAATGAAGAGGAAATGCCTCCCTGTGGGCTCACAAGTAGCCCATCCTGAGGGCTGCCTGAGATTGATGCCTGTGATCCAGCTGTGGTGATTTACTCCCCGCACCCACAGGGGAGCGGGAGATTACACCGTGCTCTGCTGGAGAGGACGAAAAGCAGACAGACAAAATGAAGCAGAGGGAGCGATAGTAAGATAGTGAGTAAAGGACAGAGGGAGGGAGAGAGAGAGAGATGTCATGAGAAAGATGAACCCCTCAGAGTCGTCTCCTACCATTCTGTCCTCTTGTCGAGGACCACGCCTTTCATTACCAAACTGTCTAATTGTGAAACCAAAGCTCTGTTTGATGGTCACTATTTACTTTTCTCTAATTGCTGAGGTGGCAGAACGTGCCCTACCGCAAGTTCTATTCATGATATACACACAGGGCTTGTTGTGTCAAAGTGAAAATCATTATCAGTGTCCCAAGTTGAGAGAAAAGGGAGGAAACTAAACAATGTCTGAGTCACAATTCAAGCTCTCGCATTGGCATTCGATAAGGCAAAAGCATGTCTCGGCTGACCATTCCCCCTGTGGTAGCAGAGACAATCTATAGCTGTTGTCTCAACATTGATTCCAACATTATCCTCTTGAGGTCATCTGTATTCAGCCAACAGGGAAGAGTGTCCTAAATTTACCTCGTCGCGGCATTAGTTCACTGGCCCCTCCCCTGTCATCAGCTTCAAATTGAATGTGGTGATTGATTACCGGGTCATGGACGAACGATAACGCTTTATCATTTCAGCTGACATCATAGTGGAAGTAATCTATTACAGCATGGCACCCAGAAAAGTTCACACATAATGCTTAAATGTACAGTATACCCTCAAATTAAATGTCCCTTGACAATAATGAGTTTGTTATTTGATTTTACTGCAACAGCCGCTGGAAGCATAAGAGCATCGGCTTTAACACAAGAGAAAACTTGACTTATCTACTGCAAATGATTTAAAATTAAATCTAGTGCTGCTGTCATGTTTATTTATTTATTTACTTGGCAATACCTGTATGAATATTAAATGTAAATTAATGTTTCCACTTTTGCAGTAAAAGACGGGAAAGAAAAGGCTTTGTTGAACATTTATTGACACTTTAAATCTTGCTGTCTGACTGCAACGAAAATGTACTTTTCTCTTTTGAGAGTTTTACTCCAGTGAGTTTTATGCACTGAATTTATGGTTTCTGAAAAATAAGTTGACAGCACACTGCCTGCTCTGCCCATTTCACCTTTAACAAGATAGATGCTGGCACTGATATAGTTCCTTGGAGGCAAGATTGCACACAAATACTCAGTTGTGTGTTTGCATGTACACTGCATGCGTGGTTACATGTGGTTACATGTGCATTATATGCCTGTCAGTGTGCATATAGGGAATCCCACTTATGTGGCAAAATGAATGACACTGATCTTTAACTCAGTAAACACAGAAATTTGTAAAGGCTTTCGTGACCTTTTAGGAGGAACCCATTTGTTTATCTGTGGCTCAGGAGGCATTGATTAGGTGGCAAAAGGAGCAAATGACTTACTGGGACTTGTTGCTCTGTGTCCTCACAAGACAAACACTCCTTCTTCCTCCTGCTTCCCATGGTGTACAGTTGACAGCATCTCTTCTATGTCCCTAGTGCATCTCGGTGGGGTGGTTGTGCCAAGGTCTGATGAGATGAAGCTGTATTGAACTGCTTACCCAAAGATTTGTCCAAGAACATAGCACAATAAACAGCCTTTTACGTATCACTGTTAGGCGTTTTATCACAAAGTATTTGTGCATGATGTGTGCAGTAGCTACCCAAACAAATAAATCTCAAGAAAGCCCTACCATGTTCTAATGCCCACTTTTACAGACACAAAGATCCTGCTCCACTCAGCCCCACAAAACCACACACACACACTACTACTACCGTCGCTGCCTGTTTTTTTTTCCACTCATATCCAAAGAACTGACAGAGTCAAGATCTTATTTACTTGCACACAGAAAGCACATTTATTGTAAATAAAGATAAATGCAAGGCAAAATGAGGAGAAAATGGTATTCAGTGTATTTGTAAAAAAGCAGCACACTGAATTGTTTTACGAGACTGGCTTTGCCGTTATAAAGAATTTTTCAATTCCCATACTAAATTGCAGAAAAATCTGTTATTATGACCCATTGGGAACAAAGTACAAAATAAATAGCTTTTTTATATTCACTGTAGGAATGGATCAGAAAGACTGAAGACAATTCTATGTTTTATACACTTGAGAACTCAACACACATGCAGTGGATTATAGTGTTTTTTCTAAGCATATCAGCACTCAAGGTCTTGAACGGATGTGTTGAGTAATAATTGCTTCATTACTTTTTTTAAATCATTACATTAAATAAATGTCCTCCTCCTCAGAGTAAAAAACAAACGAAAAATGCAGTATGTATTTCTGTCAAAATACATAAATGACATTCTCTGTATTATCATTTTTTTGTGTGTTTTTTAATTAAAGTAAGATAGTTAAAGTGATTGTAATTAACCACTGAAAGAGTGTAATTATCCATGCATGTGGCAAACTCCAGACACCATAAAAGACTGGCAGGTGAGCCCAAAGTTTTGCCTTATTTTGGGAATTACACAGACATAGAAATTAGTTTCCCTTTATTTTAATGCGAGTACTACCAGTTGGAGGTGCACAACAGAAGACGAAAATAGAAAAGTAGGAAAATGGTTACGCCTATTCCACCAAATGAGCCAGTGGCCCCATATATTGGCACTTCTTTCACTGACAACTATACAACTGCGTAAATCAAAAAGGGACTGCACACACTAAACCCCACCGCAGGTCACCTGCTAATCGGAAGGTCTGTGGTTCGATCCCCTTCTGTGCCAGTCTGCGTGCCAAATATCCTTAGACAAGATACTAACCCCAAGTTGCTCTTAATGCATTCATCGGAGGGTGAAGTTAGATAGATGCACTTACATCGAAAGAGTAGAAAAAAGTGGTTGTGAATGGGTGAATGACGCAAGTTGTGTAAAGTGCTTTGAGTGCTCAGCTGGAGTAGAAAAGAGTTACATAAGAACCTTTTTATTTACCTAGAACATCAAGCTGAAATGTTTTGTTTTTCGCACATCTAAAAAGAGCCCTACTTACGTACGTAGCTGTATAATACAATAATCTACCAAGTGTGTGTTAATTGTGTTCTTTAGTATTTCTTAAGAAATAATGTGATGTTTGATCAAGCATAAGTTGTTTTTATTTTATTTACTGAACTGAGTAAACCTCTAGAGCAGCAGTGTCAAAACATAAGGCTCAGGGGTCATGCTTTTGGAATATGTGAAAAAGTAGATAGATTTTGGACTACAGAAGCATTTCTTGATCATGTGTAAAAAACCGAGACATGCAGTTGAATTATTGTTGATTAAATGTGTTGTTAAACCTCACTCGAATGACCCACATGAGATCAAACTGGGCTGTATGCGGCCCATGATGAAAAGTGAGTTTAACATCTCTGCTCAAGAGTATAGGATCAAATGTGGTACGGTGTCTGAGATGTGTCTGAGCCCAGTGGAGGGCATTAGTAGGTCAATGGATTTCAGACTAATTGCAGCGGGATGCTGAAACACAAATTAATTTGCAAGATTGGAACAATGGTCAAATGGACAAATGTCATCATCTGAGAGTCCAACTCTGAAATGATATATAGTGGTAACTCTTATAAAGATAATATACCATTCTAGCCTGGATTGTTGTGCATTAACACCCTATCTAGTAGCATTTCATTTCTTCAAGAGATTTGTTAAACTGTATGAAATTGTCTTTTCATTTCATAAATTCAAGTAATTGTTTTTATTAAAAAAGATCAGTTGGGGGACTGTTGATAAATAATGCAATTTAAAGTTTAACCCAGTTGAATATCCAGTCTATTTTAATTACATTTTGAAGTAATATTAGTTGTGTTATTTCTTGTAATTATTAAACACACACGTACACACTCACGCACACATCTTCTGTGACAGAGGAAGCATAGCAGAAGATGCAGCCGTGAAGGCGGTGATATCCTGTGGAGTTTAAAATGAGTTTACAACAGAGATCCATTAGGAGGGCTGTAAACATGTCTTTTAGTTATGGATCCATTCATATCCACATAACTCTTCCCCAAACCCTTTTCCTGGCCATTAATGGACTTCTTGACATGCAATTTAGGCTGCTTAGCCACTCTTTAATCTGCTTGTGCCACCCCAAGTTTATGGGGCAAGGAAAATCAAATAAACAGATGGTAATCTAACTAAATTAGAGCACAGGCGATGCTTCCAAGTACTAAGTACTGCATTATCTATCACATGGTTGAGTTGTTTTTCCTTCATGCTACTTAATAATTTATAGTTTGTTGAAAGAAAGGTCTTTTTGTTGTTCAATATTTCTGTTTAATCCTAAATGTGTAATAAAGGTGTGGAATCCATTTCAAAGTTAAGTGTATTGCACAGGTTTTGCGTCATCCAAATACAAGTGTGAGTGCATGCGTAAGTTCTATAATTTTTCTACATGTTTTAAGGTAATGTAGTGTACATCCATCTGTGTATGTGATGCATCCATGTCTTTCTATGTGTGCTTGTGTGACAGTCGGAGGATGTTTGCTGTTATTTTTTCCGGCTTTTAGAGCAAATATCAGTGTGTCCCAGCTGAGAAGGCATTACAGGCTGTTGATTTGAGCAGCTCTCGGGACTCGGTACCATAATCTGCGTCTGTTCTTAGGTGCGTTGTACAGGTGGCTGTTCAGGAGAGGAAGGCTGGGGAATTTGGTTAATTAAGCAAGGTAAACAGCAGATAACTGCAAGCCATCCTGCTGGGACCACAAAAGCACCAGACCTTAGACATCGCCTAAATACCTTAGTAACCATAGTATGTATTTTATTCTTTTCTTGTGCTTTTGTCACATGAAAATCTCTGGCTGGAAGTGTATTTACAAATTGCAGCTATTGGGGTTAATGGTTCCTCGGAGATCCATTGTGAACAAGCAAGTTGGCATCCATGACCAGATTCCATTCTTGGAGTGGAGGAGGTGGTGGTTTTGTTAACGATAATGATAATGCATGCCACGCAGATGGCATAAATTATTTTGTGCAACAAGGGTGTAATACAAAGTGGGCCAAAAACAGCACACCATTCTACACTAAAAGTTATTATTTCATGAAATGAGAAGGAGAGGATATTCAAATCGTTTTTCACTATTGAGTGATGGCGGACAGCAGGTGTACGTGCAGAAAAAAAGAAACAAACTTGTGCTGTGGATATCAAACAAACAGCATACAGAATGTTAGCAGTGGTAATGAAGACGACTACAGCAGCATCTCAACTGACCACATTAGCATGTGTAGTTTTAAGCTGTTTAATGTGTGCCACGAGTGCAATTGAGCAATCAAGCCTGCACACTGATGTTAGCACTTTTCCCTGGTGAATGTTTGTTTGGAAGCCAAAGCCAAGCTGTAGGACAAAAACTGTTTTTATTTGTTAAAAGTAAAACTCTGTTGTTCAGAGTCGTTGTACTTTGTTTTAGTTACAGTACATAAAAACAGTTTGTTAATATGGTAGTGGCTCACAGTCTGTTCTCCAGTAACTCGTTCTAATCTTTGTTTTTCTTGATTCGGGGTTATTCAGGTAGTACTCATTTATAATTCCTCATTTATTATTCAGCAATTAGTCGCACGTATTTCTTTTGTACTTTACAATTTTGAAATCAAAGTAGCCTTCCCCATCAAATTTGCAAAATTCTATTATTTTCATATCAATTATTGGCTCCATTACCTAATCAGTTTGTCACTATAACAATAAAAAATGTATATGTCATGCTTTACATTTAAGGCGAGTGTGTCAACAGCAAGTGCACGTGATAATAAAAAGTGAATAAAGGTTGAATGACTAAAATGCAAAAATAAAGGTCCAAACGAGATGCTGAAACAAAGGTTCATTATTTTAGGGAACTACGGAACATCTGACCCTCCCCGGCCAGTTTTAGTGAAAGTACTTAGTGAGTTATGAACTTTTCTCTCTACAGCCTTTAGAATTGCTGAAAGGTCAGCTAAAGGATCACTACATTTGGTCTTTTATGATGAAACAGTGACTAAATTTCTTCATTAGTAGTACAAAACTGAACCCCGTTACTAGTATTAATTTGGACAGTACATGCATTTTCCATTGTGTTACATCTTCGGTACTTACAAATGCTGCCTGCCTGACTTATTAATAGTGCCACTTCGTGTAGGCTCATTCCATTTCAAATTAATGTGGGCCTTCTGCACAGCTGTCTCAGATTTGCATAAAGTGTATATGATCCAGAGTTTAAACATATAGAATGATTGCTGTGAAATTTTAGCTTCATACATCGAATCTTTTTCAAGATATAACTTTTTGAAAAATGGCCCGTTGACCCACTTTCAGGCCTTTTTTTCACACATTGAAATCTGAGACAATGTTTGAAAAAGAATATCACAAAAGCTATTAAAGATAAAAGCCTGATTCACCGGCTTCTGCTCAGGCTCTTCAGGACTTGTGAATCTGAAACATACGTGTCAAAAATGTTCTTGGCTATATAAACATTTTAATATTGACTAGTTAAAATATGAAAAAAAGAGTCCCATATTTGAGCACTCACTAATGAAAATCTTCACATTGCAAAATACAATTAATGCTGGTTTGAGCAAATACCACAAGCTGTACAACAAAAGCAAAAATATCAGTAGATGGTCTAAACTGAATAGAAGAAAATTCTTCATGGTACTCTAATTAGAAGGGAAAAAAACACGATTTTGGTAAATATTCAGATTTCTCATGTTTGAGACCTACTCTGCTTTCCATTTAGAGACCTACTGCCTTGGTAGTTTTACAATTTAGGTCAAATTTTAAAAATATTAAGAGGCATTATAAACCCAACAAGTTCATCATGTGATGTTTATCTTTCCGCCCAGCAGCTCAATCGCCCAATCAAGTGAATGAAGTGTGTCCTTACATTTTAGATTGTAACACAAATCTGAGTTTGAACTCTGTGTAGAGCTTGCATGTATTCCCTGTGTTCCCATGTTGTTTCTCTCTGTGTTAATCCTATAGTCCAAAGACATGCTTGGCTGTAGGTGTAAACTCCTGAAGTTCCATTATTTATGTTTCAGTATTTGTGACATAATCCATATCCTGCTTGCATTGCCTTTGGAATTTTTTTAACTCTTCCTATTGGAAGCTAATTATTTGCCATGCTTCGCATTACAATACAATGGCAGTTTTCATTCCACACCTCTAAAAGCATCGGCTAGTAACGGCCTCTTAAAACATTAACATTTATACTCAAGTTTAACACAAAGAATGATAACTGCTGCTGTGATATGATAATGTTGTGGTCAGTGGTTCAGACCAAATTATGCTTGCCATGCTGTCAGGTGCCCAGGTTGGAGCTGACCTCCTCTGATCTTTTATCCCGTCCTTATCAAGACACCTGTGAATGTGCTCGCCAGGCTGTGAAATGAAATGATACCCTCTCAGCAATAAGAGCAGCCTTCCATTGTCTTCTTTGCCCCATCCATAATCATACTGAAAGCCATAAAATAAAACAGTTCTTTTGTATCATCTAGGTTGAAACACCCCCATAATTGCATTAAAACAATCATAGTTTTTTTTATCATTATTTTTTTTTTACTTGGTCTATTTTGTTTCCCCCATGGTGGACATTGATGCATTAGCTTATACCATAGTGGTAATGAGAGGACCTTGGTCTCCTCTGAGGTGACACAGTGACCCAAATTAACAAATACAGGGAGTGGGATGTGTAACTCTGTGTGTGTATGTAGGTGGGAATGGGGTTGAATTTATGTATAGCTGTTTTTCAGCAGGACTATACTAATGGAGACAGTGCAGCATTTTTAAACTTTTACACATATTTTTTTTAACTTAACAATTAATCTGAATTATAGAGTTATCGTAACACTTCATAACCGATAGACATGCCAATATCCAGAAGAATGGAACCAAAATTTGACTTATATGGAATGCCAGTTTTGTGTTTGCTGCTTACACACGTGTGTGCTGAATCTACTGAGATCTGAGTTTTGTTTTTCTGGCTGTGCAAAGAAAGTGGCAGTCTTCCAACGCAATGTGGCCAAGGTTGATAACTGTAACACGGCCCAGGTTACGCTCTGACCACACAGTCAGGCTATGAGATTGGTGGGATTACTGGGGAAGAAATGTTGCCGTGGGAACAGTGGAATGAGAGCAGGGCAGGGCCTGTAAAACATGCAGTCAGAGTTTCATATAGATTAGACATACATGACCACTGTCAGCAATGCCAAAGCATTTATGGACATTTTGAAAGAGGATTAGAAAGTGAATCCCTTTGCTCAGTTTCTGCTGAAGGATTTCTCAGGGAAATTACTTTTCGTTCATTTTCTGCTGCACATTACAATGTTGTTATGGGGACATGAAACTTGTAAACAGGCTTATAGATGGCTTAGACTGCCTTAGTGTTTATTCCATGGTGTTTAATTCAAGATATAGGGGATTTATTGCTGTGATAATATGAAATTATCTGTTTGGCATTTACTTGGAGTGTAAAACTTAACTTGGACTTATGTGTGTGTATATATATATATATATATATATATATATATATATATATATATATAGGTATATAGGTATATATATGTATGTGTATATATATATATATATATATATATATATATATATATATAGATAGATAGATATATAGATAGATAGATATATCTCATATATGTATATATATAATTACAGAGTGACAGACACTCAACAGACTCAATGAGTGTGGCATGAGGTCTAGATGTCATTTAGTGAGCACAGCCCAGCACTGAGAATGCTGCCAGAGACCATCATGGATTCCACCGCTAAACTGGCCGTGCTGGATGATGTTGTACGGAGCATAACATTTGTCACAGTGTATCCAGATTCCTTCATGTCTGTCACAGGTTCTTAGTCTGAACTAGCTCTCATATGTGAAGGGAACATGGTGCCAGTTGGTGGACTTCAAAGTTCTGGTGTTCTCGAGCACTTTTGTAGCTGTTGTTAGGTTTAAAAAACTTTTGTAGCTATATTATATCTCAACTATACTTTCCTCCCATGAGTGAAAACATTAAAATGATGTGAAGACAATAATGGCAGACACATTTCCACCCACAAGCAACATCAGATCTTTGCTGTTTTGATCACATTTTGGAGGTTGTTGTCACATCTCTTATTAGTCTTAACACAACAGAGCCTTTCTGAATTGCTGGCTTTACTCTGTTATCCAGCATAATTGCTTTTGCATGAGAAAATGCAAATAGGAAAGGTGTGTGCAACCTGTGACAACAGACAGTAAATAAACTGAAAAGTCCACAGTTCAACAAAAGCTATGTGATCAGGCACATGCATAAATATCATAAATATTTTTTTTTTCATTTTCTGCTGATCAGTAACCAAAATTAGAGTTCGAAATGGTCAATGTTTTTTTTTTCTTCTTTTTTGATTATTTAGAGCAGCAATGTAAATACCATAAGTAATGCATGCAGTTTTACTTACTTCTTATTCTTTACTTACTTACTTATTCTAATTTAATTGTGTTCCCTTTTTTTCATCTTGCTGTTTCAAAGATTTCCAGTTGAATCTTTTTTTTGACAAATTTCCGTAAAACATGCATCTAAAATTTTATGATATTATTTGACATATGATCATATTTGATAATAATGAAAAATAAATATATGAAAAAATCCTTGTCTGCTTTACCTTGAGACTGGCATTGCATTATTATTATATACTGTACTCTGAAAAGTTAAGAATCCCATTTGAATGAACTTTTTATGATGGATGTAAAGTGAGAAAATAAACAGATATTCTTTTCACATATTATCAAAGGCTTTAGTATGATGAAGCTTTAAAAGCAGAAGGAAATGTTTGAATATACAACAACATATGTATAATGATGCTGTATTGAAAAAAAAAACCCTTTGTTGTGATCAAAGGAAAGTCCATGTTCTTTGTATCAGACAAGAAACCGGCTGTTCTGTGGCATTGTAATAAATACAAAATACATAGGATTAGGAAATAGAAACAAGTTGTTTCGGTTTACCGAAAAGATTAGTTTTAAGGTCCTAGAAAACAGAATAGAAATCTAGTGTCTAACTTCACATGCCCACGACTTCTTCTAACTATGTTAATCACAAAGCATTATTTATTAGCCTTTTTGGAGAGCAACGTCAATCAAAATGCCTGGTCATTTTGACTGCAGAAACTGTCTTCTATATTTCATTCTAAAATTTGGTTTGGTTTTGTGAATGAAGGTCACATTACATCCTGCAAAGTGCTGGTCTAGCCTTGCTGGGTATGTGCATGGATAATGCATTAGAAGATTCTATATTGTGTGAGTATCATCAGATATAAATATTCTGCTACTTCTACTTCAGGTCAGTAACAAAAAACTGAAATGTCAGCAAGAATTTTTAAGTCCTGTATAGAATCACAATTTTATTTCACTTACTTTCTATTGGTTAAGCCATACAATAGCATCACGGTAACAGGAGCTCTTACTTCATCTGACAGCAAAAGAGGAAAAGAGCAAAACAACTTTTTGAGTCCTTGGTTTCTTTATTCTGTAACGTTCATTCAGTTTTGATTGTGCATAATATTATAGGGTAATACACAATTTATTTGCTTTTTTGAATTCCGTGGACGAAATAAAAACGATCAGTGCTAATATTCAGAGAAAATCACTGTACAATTATAGATGCTAACCAGCGTGGGTCATCCTTGAAAATTTATGCAGCCTTGAAATAATCTGAATCATAGAGTACATGTGTATATCCTGGATAGCACATATTGGCATTACCTACATATAGACACAACAAGTAAGACAAACGTGTTGACACCTCCTCCAGAAGAGCATTCATTATGCACACACACAAACCATCAATGACAGGATGCAAGAGGGATGCAAAGGCAACATGGGCCTTGGGTCCCCACTGTAATCTCATTCAGAATGGCAGCGGTGACAGAATGAGTTTTCTCCCCACTGAATAGCAAGACGGCTCTTTGTGTCTTTTTGATTTTCTTTCTTTTCAGATGATGTGTAGGGAAGGAAAGATCCCCTTTGTGTCAAGCCACAAGTCTTAAAAGCAAAGTTGGATCTGGACGCATTTGGGTTGTGTGTGTGTGTGTGTGTGTGTGTGTGTGTGTGTGTGTGTGTGTGTGTGTGTGTGTGTGTGTGTGTGTGTGTGTGTGTGTGTGTGTGAGAGACAAAGCTAGAGAAAGAAGGATGAGTACACAATGCACAAACAGCCTGGATCCATGTTTTTCTATGATATCCCGCACAAACAATGTTTCTTGAGAAAAATAGCATCACTGCAGCTAAGTTTGTTGACAGTTTGTTGAAAATATCGAAGACCAAACAAGAAAATGACAAGATTATTTTTCCTCTTATTGAGTTTGTTCTGTAGTGCACACTCCTTCGCCTGTACATAAACAGCAACTGCTGCATTTAAACACTGTTTTGAAAAGGCTGCTGAATGTAGAATTTATTATTTAGCTCCTTTGAAGTGGTGATGCGAAAGCAAATAAAGTCTTCATATCGCCAACAATGAAATTGCTGCCCCCATTTAATTTCATTCTCTTCAGGGAAAGATGCTAAATTAGGATTATGGAAAATAACTGGATTGTGTTGTAAACCACCAGCATTCACTTTAAATGCAGCTAAGTCTATAGGTCTATAGACTATAGAGGTCATAATTTTTTTAATTTTGCCTCTGTAAACTACTACAGTGGCTCTTAAACCTAAGAGTCAACATAACATTGAAGTGCAGACCTTTAACTTTAATTCAAGGGGTTTCATGAAAGTGCTGATGAGCAAAACGGATACACTGGCATGCATAAAGACATTTATTTTTGGTTTCTTTGGATGTTAGACTGTAGCTGAGTCACATGGGCACAAGAGTGACTCAGCATTATTCCACTTGGCTGGTGGCCTGTGAATTAGAAACAAACGTATTGTATGACTTACTGTTTGCTAGATGTTTGTCCAGTAAAAAGATTCATGCTAATATAAAGGAAAGCAGAAAAATATGATCCATCAAGTGCACAAACTTACCTCTGCCTGTTCTCCATTCTCCCAAAGTATTTGTGCAAAATAATTGGGGTGCAAGTGCCTTTTATTTGTTCTGGGAGCATCAGGGTTCTGGGTAATATTAAGTGGGTAATAGGTAGTAGGGTGTATGGGTTTACTTCTTAGATACATTTACTTCTTTCTGGGTTTTCACTGATATTTATTAGGCATTTTGCTTGCTTGTAAATAGTTTCGAAAATGGTTTTATGTAAAAATTTATTTTTGTGTGACAAAGAAGCTCTTTTTAATCAAGGTTTCATTATTATGCAGCAGACGGCATTTAAACAGTGCCCAAGTCTTTCTATGGGAAGGCGCTGGCTGAACCGTGTTTTTAGAGTGGAAAAATAAATCTACTTCATGTTTCAAATTTGCTCTAGGTCTTGTGAACTCATTGCATCTTTCGAGCTTGATGAAGCTCACACTGGAATACTCTTAACATCAATGAATATATACTGGCCACCTTAGAAACACCAAGAGGCCTGGAAGACCACTGAAGTTTGTAAGGAAAATCACTTAAAACAAGCCAAACCAAGTCAAGACATTCTCAGGGAGGTAGGTACACTGACAGATGACACCAAAATGAACTTGTATGGTACGGGCATGTATGAATACCACTGGAACTGGGCCACTGCTTTGTACTGATCATGTGACTGCTGACAGACGTAGCAAGATTCTGAAGTGTACACAATATCATTGCAGGGTCTTTACTTTACAATATAAAGCGCCTTGAGGCAACTTTTGTTATACTTTGCTATATAAATAACATTGAATTGAATTGAATACATGACTATAATCTTTTCTCATATTCAGCCAAATGCTGCAAATTGACCAGATGCTGCTATACAGAGAAAATGGATAATGGACCCATAGCATACTGCAATAATAACCCAAGAATTTATCAAGGCAAAGAAATGAGATATTCTTCAATGACCAGGTCAGTTACCTCATCTCAGCCCAACAGAGCACGCTTCTTAGTTAAGACAAAGCTGAATGCAGAAACACCCACAAACAAGCAGCAACTGAAGGCAGCTGCAGTAAAGGCCTGGCAGATCGTCTCTTAAAAAGTGGGTGAATTCAGCACTGGTAATGTTCATGGTTTCTGTACTTAAGACAGTCATACTTGAACGACTTTGACTGCAAAGTCGTTCAAGTATTAAAAACAGTCATTCTATTTGAAATTATATGAACTTGTCCAATTACTTTTGAGCCTCTGAAAATGGGGGATTTTGTATAAAAGGGACAATGGACCTAACTGTAGGTAACACTTCCTTCTGTTCACCTTGGCTTTCCTCTCATTTATCTCCTCTTTATGTGCAGCAACATTACCAACTGAGTCTTGATACACTGAAAAAAGTGTATCAAGCAATATCTATAAAATTATCCAATAGATCTTCAAAAAAGTGCTTTCATTTATTTATCTGTATGTTTCTTTTTTAGTTTGTTATTGGTTGATTTGGCTGTTTTTTTTTTTTTTTAATAACACCAATAATGCGAATACAATGTGGCTAAGGGCTAACACGTGAAGCAGCTTTAATGTTGGTCCTCTATACAATATATTGCTTTACTATTTGTTTGAGTTAGCAGTGTACTCAAGAGAAAGATAATGCAGTTGAATGTCATTGTTTTCTGGTCCTTTGGTCACCAGAAATTTAAGCAAAGTTGATGATGATGCTATTTGAAATGTCAGGGTATCACTATCATTTACAGGTCATCCTGAGCGTGGCATGATTGGCTGCAACAATTTATATGAATTTTTTCAAAATCCTAAATGTCATTCTGATGCTACGGGAAAAGTCAAAAGACCCCCGAGGTCAGAAGGGTTAATCCTTTGGATGTTTGCATAACATTTTGTGTCGATCAGTGATGATGAACAAACTAAGACCCAAATGCCCACCTTACTTTTCTATTTAAAATTTTAAAAAGAGAGGAAACCCAATAAAACTTTAAAAGCTAGTCAGAATACCAATTTAAATGCATTTGGACACGAGATATTTCAGCATTTTATCAGATGAGCAATCCACAACACAACAGACTTAACCTGCTCCTGAAAAAGAACGACTGCAAAAAAAGACAATATCCCACTTTGTTGGATATTAAATATATATATCTGTAGACTTATGTTTTGTGTATCTTATTTCCTTCATAAATGTTTAATTAGTACTTATGTAAAAACAAAAACAGTTGCTAGGAAATCCAGCGAACAACACAGTTGCCGACTTCTTTGGCTTGCTTTCACAAATGTTTTCTAATTATTCTGACATCTGAAGCTGCTGTAAGTAGGACATGTTTGGGAGTCACAGCATTTGAAAGAGTTTAGTGGAAATAGTCCCTCAAAAAAAAGAAAAAAAAATACTTGTTGCAAATATCTCGCCATGGATCCATGTTTTATTTATTCCCTAATGTTCAGTGCTCACTTTTATACCAAAAAGTATCTACAGAGGAAATCCCATTTTCAAAAGGTACTTTCATGGTAAAGACATTTGAGTTGACGAAGAAGATGAATGACAATCACTACTGTCAACGTGATATTAATACAAAGACTATTAAAATATCACATAATGCATAAAAATATTGTAACCTCAATATCCACAGAGTTTCCTTCTGAACACTTTTGAATAGCAATCAATAGGAATAAAGTAGTCCCAAGTGCACTTAGTGGGATGTATTAACCTCAAAAACACATTGAATCTCAGGAGTTGGTGAATCTGCCAAGTTTCATGTAAATGAACTCCCAGGGGAATTTCTCTTGAGAGTGCATGAAGAACAGAGGATGATTATATTTAACAATGGAAAAAGTTCCTCTGTGTAAGCCAGTCTTCACATTTGCGGCACACTCTCTGTCTGCTATTGTTCTGTTCTACCGCATTTGTTTTATACCTGTTATTGCCTGTCATCCACTCCATCACTGAACTAGAACTTCATATGCCTGCAAGTCACTGTTTGTTCCTTCTTAAAGGCAAAGAACTGAAAGGAAAAGGAGCTGCAGAAGTGCAATGGAGGTAATTGATACCAGGGTTTGCACACCAGTGACACTGTCTTTCAGGACATTACGGAAATAAAACTGCAAGTCTTTGTACAGATTAACAAATAGGCAACCAAAATAGAAACACAACAGCACTGCTGCTCTTAAACAAGACTTGTTTGTGCCTGCTGACTTGGGATGTGAAGATGTATAGTTGTTTCTTTGCAAACATAAGGCGTAACAGAAGGTGCATACGAATGTAGTTGTTACTCTCACCAGGATTTTTTTTCTTATTAAAAACAGAAATACAAAAATGTTCAAAGCGTAACATCTTTCCCGTGTCAATCAAACTTTGAGCAGTGTTTCCATTTAACCCAAACATAAACATGGCATAATTTCTGGCATAACCCCAAATTTTTATGAGGAACGATTTAAAACAAAGAAGAAGGCGCAGGATTACGGTTTGAAAAAAAATAAAATGTCTTGTTATTTCAGTAATGCTCTGCCTGATGTTTGTCAGCTTGTTTATTGCTAACAGCCCCAGGTAATCATGCATTAAATTGTTTTATTTGGAGTTAAAAAGAGTGCACAGCTATGTTAAGGACTTCTGGACATCACAAAGGCTAAGCTAGATCTGGATGGATAGATGTGGAGCATTTGACATTGTTCTTTCAGAAGCACCAGACAAAGCACTGGTGAGTAATAACAGTCAAGAAAAATGAGTAATCGGCCACGTAACACACTACTTTGATGAGTAGTAAGTGATGTCATTTTTTTCAGTGAGTACTGAGGAATTACTATCATCTTTTATCTACATACTATACATACCTTCAGAGTAATAATAATTGTTGTACATCTGTGTCATCAGCCTGTTCGTCTTTTCTTTCATCTTTTTGTGGAGTGACCTTTATTCGCTCCACACCAGACTACTCCAGGCTGCTGAGGTGCTGCCATCTGGGATTCTCCTCAGGGTTCCACAAGTAACACAATATCTCTGTGAAAGTTTAGTCCTTTAGGATTGTAAGCAGCCTTCCAATGGAAACTGAAGACTTCACCTCTCATATTTTCTAAAAGAATTTTATGTTTTGTCAACTGATAACTGCACCGTCTGAACTGTGGGTGAGCCAAAAGACAGTTTGCAGGGTTAGTGTTAGGATTCTTATTCTTTTTCTTCTCCACTCCTGCCCACCTCACTCCCACTTGGAAGCACCAGAGGAGCAGATGGCTTGGCATCACCCTGACAGCCCAGTGTCAGCCTGTCTCTTTGGTTTGTCATCCAATCCAAGACTTGCTGTTAGCCCTGAATAAACACAGAAAGTGGCACACCAAAATTAGACATGAACAATTTGAGGGCACCATAAACTGGAATATGAAAACCCACCAAGATATGCCTCAATCAGGAAACAGGTTCGCACAGCACGGCTCCCCCTCGAGGGACAGACACCATTAAAATGTGACGGAAAAAAAAAACAAAAAAAACAAACACATTTGCTTTGCACAGTTGGTGTGAAATTCCTTTATTTATTTTGTATCAACTCTAGGTGAGCTCAGGATGTTCAGAGTGTTTCTCTGTGATAATTTTAATTTTTCTTCATAGAAAAAAAAGTGAAAAAGCAGTGGGCTGCTGATAAGAGTGCAGGTGCCAAGAGAAGAGGGACCACATCAGCTGCTCTGCAGCTGTTTAATCTTTCTCCTGAATTGTTGGAAATATGAGAATCTGCCAAAATCGATTGAGTCTAAATTTACTTTATCCACAGCTGCAGTAGAACCTTCTCTGATGCCACAGCACATCTGTTTTGTATTTTATACTCAAAAGGAAAATCTCTGTTTTGCATCTATGCCCTTCAGCCCTGAAGGAAACGGCGGGAGGCACTGACAAAGACACTTATGTTCTCACATATGCAGTGTGCACAGACAGTAGCTATTATCTCACCCCGTGCCTCCCAACAGGGTTGACAAAGTCAGACTCAGAGTTTGTATGAACTGGGGTCCGATATTACCTTTATTTGTATTTTATTTTATTTAACAAAAAAGAAAAAGCCAAACTTGTGAAAGACACTGGCAGTGTTACCAAGTTGAGAGACATCTTTTTGATCAGCAATTTATATATACATTCATGGGTAAAAGTCAAAAATTGTGTATCTCATTATAATTCCAATGCAGCTGTGAGAGCTGATCGCATTCACACAAGAGAATCAGAGAATGCTTGCATTTCCAATCGCCCCAGGAGCAGCTTTTCACTCAACTACTGCTTAAAACAGGGATGGGACTGTTTTTTATGGGCGTCATTTTAACCTGTGCAGAAGTCAGACAGACGAACGGCATAAAGAATTCAGTCAATTTTTGACATAAAAGAATCAGTGCAGACTAAACCCTCTGCGTCTGAAAAACTCCCAGTGTGATTTGAAGCTGTAGTAAAAACAGACCAAAACTGCATTGGCGATAACTTCAAAAGCATGCACCTGCACCTTTCAGGGGCCAGCATTGTGAAGCTGATGCTGCCTCATGCCCTGATGTGCAGCTGAAATTTAAGTTAGTGAAATATTCTTTTATTCTATTAATTATGGATTTTCAAGGTTTTCAGAGTTAAACTAATTATCTATTAAGTCTTAACTGTAAAGTTGGCAGGATTTACTTAAAGGGTCAGAAAATATTTTTTAGTGATGATTTGTAAAGTTATATTAAAGATTTCTGGGACTGAGCCCTATTAGCTGTATTGATTTACTTGTAGGTTTATTTAGTAACCAGAGAAAAATTATGTTGCACAGTTTTCATGTTCATGTTTGCAAGTTAGTAATAGGAATTTCAACGGCATCGCTAACCGAGCTCTAAGTTATAGAGTAAAATTGCCTGAACCGGTTATTAGATTAACTCCATTCGGGGAGTATTCTTAATATTTGTTATGATGGTCAAAATGCATATTAGTAAAGTATGAGGTTACTGCTTCCTGCAAGCTACAGCAAAGTACATCTCCAGTAAGCAGCCCCAGGCTCAAAACCAGAGCTTCCACCCACTAATGCTGTGCAATCTCTGAAACTGAGTGAGAGAAACTCAGCTAAAGTCATCACACAGTCATCATCTGGATTAACAAGCTTCAAGTAAAGTATTCAGGAACTAAGACAATCCTGATGAGATGCAAGCTGCAGAATGAGGACATGGACCATGACTCAGATTACAGAACTGATTCCTCCTGTAACAGTTAAATGCAACATATATGAGAACTGTGGATGACTAGAGGACCAATAGTGACTATATTAACTAAGAAGCAGCAGGTCCCCCACTACTTAATAAAGGAAAGCTACTATCACAAGTTCAAGAAAAGAACGTAAATGCTTCTGAGCAGAATAGAGATACTGGGCTTCAATCATAAAACGTACATACTCACAAATATGTGCTTCAACAACAAATTTGGGATTCCCCACTATTCTCTTTCCCTCAAGACTGACTCAAAACCTGCATACACACTGATAATGAAGGTCCTAGACAAATTTAAAATGAATAATGATGCGGGAAACCACTGGTAAAGCCCACAAGAAATTCTGAAGAAACACAAAAAACGTCTAAAAGCTAGTGTGTAAAGTTTTCACTGCTAGATGTCAGTAGATTGTAGATTGCAGTCACTTGAACTCTTTACTTTACAATTGACTTGTAACTTTGTTGGACTCTAACGCTTAGTGAATAAACTTTGTCTGGGAATTAATCAAACAGTTTATCAGGGAGAAAGTGAGCCTAACATTAGCTAGCTTAATGTGAATGAAGTCTCCCTTCATGGCACACAAACGCGTATAACTTCTATTCTCTTCTATTTTTGGTATTTTACAGATGTGGCCAATATCTAGCCCAGTGGTTCCCAAACTTTTTTTTGCTGGGCCCCCCTTTGTTTTACAAGAAAAATGTTCGCGCCCCCCCCCCCCCCCCCCCTTCCGCGCGCACGCACGCACGCACACATCCTCCAACCACACACACCCATATTTTGCTCCATTGCGGTTTATTTCACACCTCAAACATTTAGTAAACAATTAAGCAAATACAAGTAATCTGCAATAAATTACAGATGGTAATAAAATAAACTACAAACTCTTTTACGCTACGTCCGCACCTACACGGGTATTTTTTGAAAACGCAGCTGTTTCTATGAGTTTGGACCTTTCGTCCACACCTAAACGGCGTTTCGAATCACCGAAAACGGAGATTTTTTAAAACTCAGTTTTTGCGTTTACTTGTGGACGAGGAATACAGAGTTCTTCACGCAACGTCAAAGGTATGTGCCTTTATTCACGTCACGCTGTGCGCCACGTTATTGATTACATGAGATGAATTGCAGAATGGCAGATAGAGACAAAATACTGTTAATCTATCTGCAAGTTTTACACACTTACATACACGCACGCAGTTACTGTCCCTCCATTTAGAAAGGCAGAGGCGTCACGGTGTGATTATTTTACGTGTAGTTGTTTTTTTCCTGTGTAATAATATTCAACATTGCTATCAATACATTTTTCAAAAATGCCTCTCTGTGCAAAATGGGTTTAAAAACATAAACAACTGTGGGACAATGTTTGTCTGTGATTTGAACCGGGGGAACAAATCGTGGCAGGATCAGCCTGATGTTATTTGTATCCCACTGTAACTTTACTGTATAAAGAGCTAACATCTCCAAAATGTCAGGAGTAGTAAAACAAGTGTTTGTGAACTAAAAATCAAGAATGTGGGATACTGTTTGTCCGTGATTTGAACAGCCCAGCGTGCTCCCGACAAAGGGAAAACCAATTATGCAGGGGAGACCTACCTTGGCACTTGTGCAGGTGAAGCCAAAGGGCAGATATGCTTCACCATATTTTCTAGTCTTTGGCTTAGAATGAAGTTGGTTTGGAAACATATTCAGCGATGCTTCATCTCCTGCTTTGCGTTTCTGTGGGCGCCCCGTGCTAGCAGTGTCCAAGCGTTTTGGTCCCCCCCCCTTTCATACCGCGCCCCCCCTGCAATGGCTCTGCGCACCCCTAGGGGCGGGCCCCACACTTTGGGAAGGTCTGATCTAGCCTATACCTCCATGCCTGCTGCATGTTTAGCACATGAATTTCCCAGCTTGCTCAGAATTTCCCAGAAACAGTTACATTTTGTTTAACATTGAGATGGACATTGTCCAGATAATGATTAACCATCGAAAATTCCAGTAAAAGCACTGAAATGGTTTCAGTCCCCACACACGTGACCATGTGGTGAAACAAGACTGAAAAAAGAAGTTGTAGTTCAAAAGTCTTGAACTACAACTCATTTCAGTATGTTTTCCTCAAAAAATGGGAGATAGATGCAGCAATTTATAGAAATGTGCATATATGGAAATACAGTACTGTATCATAAAATAAAGGCTGAACAGTTTTTTGACATTATGACTATTTTGTTGAGCAGTAGCTGGAGACCCAGATCCGTTTCTCAGGTCCTTTATCAGTCCTTTGCAGGATCCCCCCCCCCACCTTTCCTAAAGATGTGATTTTCATGTCATCTGCTGTAGACAGTTTTTTTTAGGCCTTTCACATATTTTTTTTTACACTTTTCCAGTTTCCTCCAATTTTTTAAAGGTCCACATTGCACACTATGGCATATGGAATAAACCACTGTTTTTGCTTTCTATCTATCTATCATGAAGAGAGCAATGGGAACAGGAGTCAAGTTTCTGGTTGTGTGGCCAAATAAAGACCCTTCTGATCTTGTTTCTCATATGACAAGTTTTCAGCTAAGAGCTCTTCACTAATCACTTAGTTGTTGCAAAACTAATATTTTGTGCCTGTCAAACTGTGTTATCTTTGGTATTTTTTATTTATATTCATCTTAAAACTTAAGAAACAAACAGGCTGTACATGACAGAGTGCCAAAAAATATCATTTAAATTGATTCTTTGCAAAGTCATCTCTTATGTGTAGACATAATACTACTTCATCTTTTGAATAAAAAGCCTGTTTTGTGTTTAAATGATTCATAGCTCAGGGTTCAGTGGCTTAACAATCAAAATTTGAAAAAAGCTCTCAAAATAGTCAGGTACAAGGACTAGACTGAAAATCAGAGTAAAAAGAGCCAATGTCCAACCCCCCTCAATACTCCCAAACTCACCACTGCAATCATCAACAGCTTTTGATGTGTCAGTTACTGCTTATTCCGAAATTGCATAATTACACGCAAGTCCTGGTTTTGTAGACATTCATTTATCACCTTCATCTATCATTAAATTGTGTTTTTGTTGTGTTATTGTCCCACACACAGTCCCCAAAACTTGCTCAAGAGTTTGCCTTTATATAAAAACATGTATCAGTCCTTCAGCTGCCTAGCTGATTTGTTTTTGATCTTGTTTCCAAAAAAGACAAATGTGAGTGCAAGAATTCTGCTAACCAAACAGACTACTCACTGCTCATATTTGGCCCTCTAAATGGTGCTGCTCTTTGTACATTGCCTTGGTCACTGTTGAACTGAACAGTCTGTGTTCATAGGATGGCCCATTGTTAGTATCTCCTGCAGAACATTTCACTACCAATGGTATGTTTTTGTGATAGCCATTCTTAGTAAATCTGGTACTGAGAGGGAACTGATAACCTACCTACGTCATGAACTCAATGACGTTGTGGAAAACAAGACTAGAAGCCAACTGCACAGAGGTCAGCCAGAGCACTGGTCAGCTAGCCAGAGAAATAAATACAGCTCAAAACAACAGGAATAATACTGAATCCATTAAGATGCATGTCCTGCCAGTCATCAGTTACACAGCTGGAAAAGCAAGCTGGCCAAAGGAGAAGAATGATGTCAGTGATGTAATGATGCAAAAACTCTCCTTAATGCAGTCTGCTTGCTTTGTGACCCAGCTCACCAGGTTCTATAGCAACGTGACTGGGATGATTTTGAACTATCCCAATTAAAATGACTAGCAAAATCAAAAGGGATAAGGATCACTAGAAATTGGCATGCAGGTGAACATTTTCACCAGCTTTGTGATAGCCTGTTTCTGACTTTTAGCTAATCAACACTTTGTATAATACCAGAACTCTGATCTGTATATACCATATGTAATTGTTGTGGTGAATAAACAACAGAATAATATTTCTAAGTTCCTACACATTTTTCTATAAAACTATGTAGATACTGAAACAGCCAAGTATTGAATAGTTTAAAGTTGTCATAAACTACATAAAACTGATGTTCATTAACTTTACGAATAGCTTAGATTAAACCCATACAAGGAGCATGCCACCTGAAAACTGAAAGAAATTAGCATTTCTGATTAATGTTTTTCGGGTGCACCTTGTGATTACAAGTGCCCTCTTGCTGATTTGTATATAAAATGTCTTAGCTTTTATGATAAAATAATCAAAGTGCAAAAAAAAGAAAAAATTACAGTGCGAGACTAGATTACCTATTTTAACCATCAACAAATTGCAATTTTCTGCAGCAAATGTGAATTATAATTAGACTGGACTGATTCATGATTAATGATCACACAGTCTCAAATCTTGTGTCATGGACCTCCTGCTTAAAACTGTAAACAAGAGACTGAAAAAAACAAAGCAATATTGGTACAATATGTGTTGTGTCTGCAATTAGGTGTCTGTGTGAGACACAAAGAGAAATGTGTGAAGGAGAGATTAAAGAAAGAAAGAGAGAGAAGGAGGAATGGAGCGTTAGAACAATCATATTAGGGAATTGGGGTGTATCAGTGTTGTTACGTGAAATGAGGTGCCCCACTCCAGGTTGGTTCCAGGCAGTGAATTGATAGATGAAAAGAAGAAACAACGGTAGTCAATTATAGCAGTGCATGATTAACCTAAACTAATTAAGACCTTTGGGTAATGGAAGGAAAGGAAACACTAGCCATCCTTTCCTTTTTACAGTGCAAACTCCCAGCACAGAATCTGTGCGGAGGCCTCCTTTGTTCTCTGTGTCCCAGTACTCAACCCAGCTGAACGACTGCCATTTCTACTGTAACTCCCTGACAGTGCCTCTCTCCAGTCTGCAATATCTTTCAGCCTGTATGTTTGGATGTGTTACTGCGCATGCAAAGCATTGTTATCTTTGTTAGCCAGAACACTCCTGGCTGACTCTCTGAAGGAAAGTAAGGAAAGTCCATAGATTTAGCTGTGTGCACGTTCCTTTGAGAGTGGTATTTTGAAATTACTCACATGTCACTTCCTGTCCAGTAACTGTCATGGAGCTTTAAAAGAATAATTTGACAATCGGAAGTTTGTTGATGTGATTAATTGCAAAGAGTTCAATGAGAAGATTGATAGGATTTTCATTTCTGTAATGTAAATGTGTGGTTTTAGTCAGAGAATCACCACATCTTAAGTTCACTAATTACTACCTTAAGTTATATATATAAAAACATGTATTAAATAAAATACTCACACTATATTCCGAAGGCATTCACTCATTTGCCTTCGCACACATGTGAACTTAAGTAACATCTCTATCAACAGGGTTTAATGTGATGCCTGGTCACCTTTTGCATTTGTAACAGTTGTAACTCACCTGGAAAGGCTTTCCACAATGTTTAGGAGTGTGTTCAATGGGATTTTTGGGAAGAAGTCTCCACTCCAATTCACTCCAAAGGTGTTCTACCAGGTTGAGGTCAGGACTCTGTGCAGGCCGGTGAAATTCTTCCACACCAAACTCTCTCATCCATGTCATTATGGACCTTGCTTTGTGTATTGGTTTACTGTCATGTTGAAACAGGAAGGGGCAATTCCCAAATTGTTCCCACAAAGTTGGAAGCATGTAATTGTCCAAAATGCCTTGGTATACTAAAGCATTAAGAGTTCCTTTTACTTGAACTAACCGTCCCTGCCCAACTCCTAAGAAAAAACCCCGCACCAAAAACGCTCCCTCCACCAAACTATATGCTTGGCGCAGTGCAGTCAGACAAGTACCGTTCTTGTGGCAACCGTGATACCCAGATTCATCCATCGGATTGCCAAACGAAGAAGCGTGACTCGTCCACTTCTATAGAGTCCAGTGTTTTGAATGCTTTACACCATTGCATCTGATGCTTTGATGATCTAAGGCTTGAATGGAGCTGGTAGGCCATGGAAACCCATTCCATGAAGCTCTCTCTTAAGAGATTAGCTCTCTTGAGCTAATCTGTCTTTGTAGAAAGTTGGTGACCTCTGTGCACTATGCGCCTCAACATCAGCTGGCCCTGCTCTGTGATTTTCCATGGCCTACCTCTTAGTGGCTGAGTTGCTGTTATTCCCCCTCTCTTTGTTAAATTACCCACTTTTTTATAATACCATGAACAGTTGACTGTGGAATATTTAGTGGTGAGGAAGTTTCACGGCTGGACTTGTTGCACAGCTGACATCCTATCACGGTACCACACTGGGATTCACTGAGCTCCTGAGAGCGACCCATTCTTTGACAAATGTTTGTAGAAGCAGTCTGCATGCCTAGATGCTTAATTTTAAACACCTGTGACCATTGAAGTGGTTGGAACACCTGAATGCAATTATTTGGATGGGTGAGTGAATACTTTTTGCAATATACTTTATGTCCATGTGCAATCTTTCCTGTCATCTTGGCTTATTGCCTACTAGCAGCCAGTTATCGAGTCTTCTAAATTGTGAATAAGAACATTTCCAAAAAAAGTCAAACTAATATTTGCAGCATTGCTGCGATTAGATTGATTTTTATGGCTAATATATCATAATTTACAATTTAAATTCCCCAAACTACAAACATTCCTAACAAACATTTACTAATCCTCCCTGAAAAGCCAAAATGTTGGAGTGTACTGACTGGCACTAGAAAGAGAGAAAATTGGATTTAAAATCCATCTCCTCACATATATGATCTTGAATAATCAGGCCCCATCTTATCTTAAGGACCCCATAGTATTGTATAATCCCAATAGAGCACTTTGATGAGGCTGGTTCGCTTCCTTTTAAATGGAAGTTTTTTCTCCCTATTCTCACCAAGTACTCGCTCAGTGGGGGTCGAGTTTTCTTTGCATTATTCTAGGGTCTTTACATTACAATATAAAGCACCTTAAGGTGACTGCTGTTTTAATTTGGTGCTATATAAATAAAATTGAATTGAAACTGAAAGTGAAGTGATTAAGTTTTCAGTCGTTAATAGTAATACTCTACAGTATTGAGAGAGTTTGACATAAAAACATAAAAATTACACTGCCAAGCTGTAAATGAAAATAAATAAACCAAGCAGGACATGTCTGTGCGGCTCACAGATTTATCTCTGATGCAGGATTCCAACACATGGGAATGCTGTGTTTATTTTAAAAGATCAAATTGATGGCGGAAGAGACAGATGACGGGGGGGGGGGGGGCTGCTCTTAAAAGTTCTGTCTTCTCTAAAGCTAAAGAATGAAACATCCTGCCATGCTAATTGCATGACTGCACTTTTCTGCTATTCAACCATCTTAACAACTTCTACCGCTGTGTATCAGTCAAAGAATGTCAGCGATCCAACTACTTGTGTTGGAAAGGAAAATGAGAGGAAAACTACATGCCTCTTGGTCCACTGCTTACTTGATGGATTATGAGACACTCAAAACCAGACAAGCATCACAGCAAATACTGTATATTTGCATCAACTATGCAAAACAAGAAATCAAAGACTGTTGGGCCTGGGATTTGCAAATTTAGAAAACAAAGCGGTGCCTAATTGAGGCAGTTCTTCTTATATGTTAGAAATCAGTGGATGATTGGCTGGTTTTATTTCTGAGTAAGACCATCGTTTTTATTTTGGTTTTTTTTCTTAATATTATACTGCATCATTGACTGAGTGGATGTGGATCAATGCAGGTTCATCTTTAACCAGGACACATTAATTCAGCTGACCTGGATCCGCACAGCTTTGAAGTTGTCAGTGATCTCCACTAGTCATCAATTTGCAAGAGCTCATCATTTAGAAAACTCCCCTTGCTCCATCACTTTGCATCCTGGGAATTAAAAGAAGCTTTTTCCAATTTCTGCTTTGGGTAGGCATAGTGCTGCTTAAAAGCCTACAGGAAGCAGAAGCAATGTGCTGACATCAGGCAAGCTGTTTGGAATTTTGTAATGTGTTTTCTTAGTGTATGTGCACCACATATATAAAGATATTTCACACTCAGACTTACCCTAATTAGCTTATGCCTCCCAGTTGTTGTTGCTGTCTTGATCATTCTCAGTGTCACAGGTCAACCAAATAAAATATTCAATATTTTTAATTAAAGATAAAGTTATACTTCAGCCCATGGGGATACTGGCAGATAAGGACTTTTATTGGAACCTACTTCAGGTGCTCCTCTTGAACACAACTTTTGTCACATTATAACACTGTTTCTGTCAGTCAGATTATAGTGGAAAGTGAAGCTTAGACAGGATATCACCATATTTCCACTAATGATAGGGATTTTCTGACATTACATTATCTAAGCTGATTTTAGCTCTCCAAAAAAGCATGTCTCATACAGAGCACTTCTTTGACTTTCCTAATGAACTTACTTCCTATTCAGGTTCAGTCTGCTCAAAATGCCACCTTTTCTACCATCTAATGTCACATTTCCATGTTCAAACGTCAATGTTTAGAATTCAGTTTTTACATGATAATAATCTTTGAAGACCAATTAAAGAGAGGCCAGATGTCACGCTATATTTTGTTATGCATCAACTCGTCTAACCCTTAATATTAAAATTAGCGAGGATGAGATCAGAATGTGAATAATAGATTTGACATTAGCTGACCAGGGTTGTTATTATTGAACATAATTTAGCATAATGCGGTTGATTCCCTTGAATTATGCACACAGGAATATAACATTATTTTTTTTGCATGGACAAAAACCCCACTGCTAACCATCTGTTATGTACTGCTGGCGAGCAGCAGTTCTTGTTTGAATGAAAGCCGTATACAACAGGCCGTTTCGGTCAGCGTATTGTTTGCATAAATAGACCCCTTAACCAATGCTGCAACCTTAATGTGAATGATGCTCTGATGATAATAGAACACATCCATAAATTTTAAAATAAATACAATAGCTTGCACATGCCCCAGTGGAACATAATATACCATTTCGCTATAAACCAGGTTCACTTACAATGTGCTCAGTGGACTTTGATCTGAACTACAAGCAGTTTATTTAAAGAAGCAACATAGGATTAAAGTAGCTCTGTCACAGAGATGTAAAACATGCAATAATAAACTAAAAGAATGTGTGTTCACCATGTTTTTGGATTTATGATTCTGTGATTTCATATATTATTAGAAGTCTGTTTAATTCTGTGGCATAAAAAGAGTGATATATCTAGTTCACATACTGTTCCTAGAAATTCAAGAGCAGGTTCTACAATGAGTGTGAAGGAATTTTTAAAAAAACTTAATACGTTTGAAGAAGCACTAACATAATTATTAGACTTAACTTTAAAAATTACTTAAAAGTTCTCTTTAAAAATTAAGTTTGTTTGTGAGTCGCCCTATATTAGGTGAAGTGTTGGGATCGTTACTCAAGAAAAGTCATGTACACATTACACATTACTCATTACTTTTCTTAAAAGTATTGCAGTATGTTACTTAATTACTCACCAGGAGAAAGTAATTTTTTTACACTACTCATTACATTACTTTCTTGTTACTCTGTTAAACTGATCTGAAATGCATTGACTCACAATTACCAGTTAAAATTATAAACCTCTGGATACTTCACACACCGCAATACAAATTCACATCCTAATGAGGATGCACATAGAAATTTTCTTTTAGCATTTAAATGTGAGCACAAAGCCGGCAACACAAAGCAAAGATGAATGTCAGCCTAAACAGACTTCAGTGATTATGTTATAAAAACATCAACAGGTAGAAACAGGGGCTGCAAGCCTGACTGCTTATCTCTGCCTATGTTAACTGTTAAAGACAAGGCTCTGGCTGCTGAACTAGAGGTCAGCATACACTCAGCTTCTAGCTGTGTGTTAGCATTTCCTGCACCTTTATGCTGTTACTTCAACATCATGCTGTTGTTCTTTTGTTCAGTAAATGTAATCTCCATATTACCACTATAAATGAAAGCCGTATACAACAGGCCATTTACCATTTTCTTCTTCAAGTACACAAACTGAAATCAGATGATTTTTGTGCAAGCTTTTGTATGTTTTTTTTCCTATCCACCCAGCATGCAGAAAACTGAAGAACCTTTGTAACACAAGTAACGATATAATTGCAGCTGTAATGTAAATACTAAATTTAGACGACAGAAACAGGTTTTTTACTGTGAAAAATATATCACCCAACGCCGACATTTGTAGTCAAGCCTTGTGAAATGTTTACAGTGTGTTGATATCCATGGCCCTTGCTGCTTGTAAGAACAGGGTTCTCTCTATTTTAGTCATGCTAAGGAATTTAATTAATCACGCTGTTCAGCTGCATGACTTTAGTCCTAAAGATAAAGCAAGAAAATGACAATAAAATAAGTGAAGAGTGCAAGTTATACCTTTCTTTCTTTCAAGATTTGCCTTTTTTATGTGTTCAAGTTATTCCTACCTTTCTTTTGTCTGGAAATTTGTTATCATACTTATGTGCTTCTGGTTGACCCTTCCACTTGGTCTAAAAAGTGTAGTTATTTTTTATTTAGGTCACACTGTAGGGTGATGTTAAACAATAAATATTCCAGTGGCTATATACATCAAGTCTACCAACCAGAAGCTCCTGTCATGACCAATTAGAAATGCTTTGTGACTCAAAAATATGCTCACAGGCATGAAGCTGCTCTACCTGTAACCATTGTCAGTCAAGAAAAAGCAAACACCCCCGTTAACCCTATGCACGAAAAGGAGAGCTTGCTGCCTCAAGTACAACAGCATTTCTGAAGATAAAGTCAATGAATATTTTATGACGCCTTGATTATGGGCACATGTAATTACTGCCTTTCCCATAATGCTTGACTAAGCCTTAACATCCAGGAATGAAGTGAAGCAGGGTGCACAGAAGGTTTGAATCCCCCACATCTACTCACCCACACCCCCCAAATTACAAATTACTGTAATGTTTTTAAGCTCATTTACATACTTTGATCACTATGTGATGCGTGTACCAATACTTTCACTTCTGAGTGAACACTGCTGCTTATTAAGCCCCTTGAAAATGTGACCCAGTGAAGTAGCACTGCTGCTCTTTTAAAGCTATGTGGAACTTGATTCAGATTCAGTTTTTCTCTCCTCATTTCAATGAGTCCATAATTTGCGTACGGTGATGTGACTATAAAGGAGGAAAGTTTATGGGTATGAAAGAACAAACAGGTCCACCTTCATTTAAAGTTTTTCTTTATTCTTTTTTCTTTTTTTCTTAAATACATTAAAGAGGTATCAAATATACTGGTGATACCAGCTAATATTCATCACATCCAGAGGCCAGAATGATGTGGAACATTGTTCCAACACCTTCAGTTAATGAGCATTTAAATCTGATAGGCATGTTAATGCATATTACTGTCGAAAGAGTTCATTTTTCGTGTCCTGCAGCCTGGCACTGCTTCCAGTGATAGCATGGAGATACTTGCTCAGTAATAAGAAAATAATGACATCCCACGGCCCACTTACACACTCAATATATCCTTTTTTCTTCTCATTCCTGTGATGATGTCTCATTCCTAAATGATGAAAATTCCTAAATGATGAAAATTTAGTTGGTCATGGCATCTAGCTAGCGCCATAGAAGAGAAATGAGCAAAATGGAGTAACATTTTTTTAAGGTACAAGGTAATTTAAAGTGCAACTTTTCAAGAAGCTCAAAATATCACCAAACACAAAAACTGTTTCTGCACAGTTTGTCACAAAATGTGTCTGCTAGCTAAAAGTACAGTTATGGCATATCAAAGGGAGAACAATAAACAAACAAGCAAAAAAACAAAATAAATATGACATTATCAGAGATGGAGAAAGTTGAAAAGACAGTAGTTAGGAGACAAAAAAAGAAGATGACAGTTGATTTTTAAAGGTAAGAACTGTTTAGAATGTAGCGTTTCATAAACTTGAAATTTTCTGTTCATTTTAGAGCTTTTAAAACAGATACATCATTTAACAACATGATGTGTTGCTGAAAGTTACATTAAGGGTAACAGACTTAAATTATTATTAAATATATTATCAGTTACTGTATGGATTTGGTTAGATTCATGCACTTGATTCAACCTTTTGTAGTAGCATGACACTATCTAAGGTTTGGAAGTCAGCCACATTTCTTGTAGCTTGTGAAATATCTGCTTATATCTTGTCAAATTCGGTTAGAGCCCTAAATCCACAAAAATCACTGAATATTGAAGTAGCAGCACAGAGCTACAGCCACAGGGGTAGCTCAGTGTTTATTTTCCCCACTCTTTCCCCATTACTATACCTGATCCTAGGGTTCAGCCACCTGTCAAATCCCATTTTAACCTTTGATCATGTTCATTTTTATTTTTTTTTATTTTTTTACCATCCATATATTTACTGTTTACCTAGGCCCCAGTTATAGAGGCCTAACGATCTATTGGTGACTCCTTGGCAACCTCTGGTTGCGAAAGAAAAATGCCTATTCCACTACAAGTTGGCAAGTGGTTGCTATTTGTCATTACGTGAAATTCCTGCACCAAAAAAATCTTAGTGATTGCTTTGGTCACTAGCAGATTGCCACAATTGCCCATAGTTGCCATGTAAGATGAAGACACATGCAAACTTGACAAAGTGTGATGGAAAATGGAAATGGAGAACATTCATTACATCAAAGTAAAAAAAAAAAAAAAAACCTGTCCCTGATTCCTGTTTGCATCAGACTCTTCACAGACTCATTGATGTTTGCAGTTTGTGTAGGTCTTCCATACAAAAGTACAATTGACTGCAGTAAACTGCTAGTGATCAAAGCAGTTGCAAGGAGGTTATTTGGCAAAGTGCTGTATACTCCTTTGTGAGTAATTTCAAGAAGAGTCAGCGAGCTACTTCTTGTCAACCAGTTAGGGACTGCAGATTTATTACATTTTAAATTTCACAGCAATTATCATCAAACTTCATCAACCACTGCCAAACAGTCCCTTGGTCTGTGGGGCTATGGCGTGAGATGTCTCACGTTCTTTACTGACAACATTTATATCGCTGAGGATGCCATACGATTTTAAAAGGAAAAGTATTGCAGGTATTGCATTGTTTGTGTTGCGGTCTTTTAATTATTGTCATTTGACCAACTAATGGATTAGAAGTGCGTGTTTTACTTCTTTAGATAAAAGAAAACAGGTCACAGGTATAGACATAAGGATATAGTAACAAGCTATGCTCTTCATCTTCATGTTTTTTTCATTTTTAAAGGATGCGAATGTTTGTTTTGAATGTATTTACTTTAACTCACATGCATAGCTGGCATGCTGACATCCCTTGTATAATTTAATTGGCAGTTAGATGGGCACTGATATTATATTCTTATAGCCAAACTAATCTGGAGCCACATTTCTGAGTCTGGCACTTGTAGGCATTTGCCATCAAGTAAATGGCCCCTTGAAGATCAACCCTGCCAGAGGCCTCCCATCATTTCATTTCTAAAAAGGAAGACTAGCATGTGATTCAAGTATAAATATTTCATTTAATTCCTTAGATTCGTTTTAAATAGGCAGTAAACATATTGATGTGATCTTTTCTGATGGTTTAAACTGCTTTTTAAAATGAGCACTCACATTGCCCTTATTATATTCTGAAGTGTATGTAAAAGATTAACTGTTTTGTATTACATTTCACTTGGTCAAACAGGGCAAATTCCATTATCAATTCAAACTGTATACAGCACTTAAGCTCATCTGTATTCAAAGCATTTTCTGACTTGATTCTATTTTCTTAATCCTAACTCGGGTGTCTGACCTGTGTTTTCTCAGGAGATCTGAAGAAGTCTAGTCACTTTTGTGTGTGTGTGTGTGTGTGTGTATGTGTCTGTATGTGAGCAATGTATAACAGCTTGATGCACTACACCAAGGACTAAATCAAGCTTTCATTTCTTGTTACTAGGCTTACAATACAGTAAACTATCTACTGACATACAATAACCTCAGAAAATTACTTCAGACTACATGTTGGGGACTTTTCCATTGCCGTGGAACATAAAAAGAGAGTAGTTGCACCTTGAGCGAAAATCAAGAGTTACTCTCAATCTCACAAGGTTAATCAGATAATTTATAACAAGCCTGTTGCAAAGCCACCTTTAGCTGAAGTAGCAGTGGACATACAGTGCATGCATGGAGGCAGACACCCACACGTACACACACACCCACACGTACACACACACACACACACACACACACACACACACACACACACACACACACACACACACACACACACACACACTCTACTCCCTAACAGGCACTTGCTGAGTCCACACAACACTAGTTTGGCATGACCCTTATCAGAGTCTGGCAGTCTAATTACAGCTCAGGCAGTGAGAATCCATTGATTTGAAGATAAATGTTAGCACACCTGTGTGCTGAATCCATTACAATCTTATCTTAATGGCTCTGGGAAAATGCTTCATTAAGGTTCATTAGAATAATGTGAGGCATTAAGCATTAATTAGTTTACCATTGTGAATTGTCAGATTTACTTCCAGACAAAAACAAAGTGTTGTGTTTTTCATTAGGCAGGAATACTGTAAAGCTAACACAAACACATTATATAACACAATGTTTAAGGCTAGTCCATAGTGTTTATTTTACCCTACACAGAGCACAGAGCACCTGTTTGCCAAGATATCATCAATCTTGGCAAACAGTCTAAGCCACCCCTCTTTTCTTTATATTTTGCTTTTTTATTGGGAAATACTAGCAGGTGCAAACATACACGGAAATCAAGAATATAAGGCAAAAACACAATTCTAATGAGCTTGAAAGTCAAAATTTGGCATGATCACCTTTACTCTTTCATGCATTTATTCAAGTAATCTTCAGGAGTAATTGTCCAGCCTTTTGAAGGACATAACATCTTATATAAACATTTGGACAGAAAAAAGCTACAAATGATTTGTAAATACTGGCCCAGATCTGCAAGGTTATCTAGTTTCACTGTCACCATCTGAAGGGAATGGTCCGTGGACTCTAATGAGCTGTGAAATTACATTATGAATAGAGGAGCCGGGGCTTCGGTCTCCCCAGTTCCTGTGGTTAACTTGAGAAAACTGAGCAGAGGACCAGGACATCTCATCTAACTTAAAATTCTGATGACTGAGTGGAGGGATATGGGGCAGGAGACTCTCTGAGTTTTGAAGACTAAGAGCGACATAATCATGATGGCTGGAATGGCAAATATTATGGAGGAAAGTTATTTCAGGAGTGGGCACACTGGAAAAAGAAATAATGGCAAGGAATGATTGACATATTGCGGGGCGTACTTGGCTTCGTTGGAAAGAAAGATTTTGGGTCGATGAAAAATTGACTTGGATTTACATCACCTTCATTATTTTTACTCAGCAAGCAGAATTTACAAGCAATGTAAGGAGTAACTGTAACTGCTGCAGCATAAAGTATGTCAGCAGATGTAGCATGTAAAGCTAAGACAATGCAAAAAATGAATACATAAAAAACAGAAAAAACAGTTTGTCTGCACTTTTTGATGTGATGACTAGATGCATAATGAATTTAGTTAGTTTAGCAGTGAATCATACTAAGTAACACTCTATCCCATCTTACTTGCCCTCAACAGAACAAGTATGTGATATTCTTAGTTGCTCTAAATGTTTAGCTCCTATAGGATGAACTTATTTCTTTTCAACCTCCACAAGTATATGCACCTCTAACAAATTGTAACTGCTGTGAAATGCTTTGAGAATACATGTAATTATTTGTGTTTTTTTATTTAATTTATCTGACAAGCTGATCAGATGTCCTTGTAGGCACTCCAAATGTGGCAGCGCATTAATTAACAACTCTTATATTTGTCAGATCATCAGTAACTGTGTTTCTGCCTTCAAAAATATATTCATTCAGGTCATTTATTAACTGTTCAATACATTCTTTTCATTTTTTTCCTTTTACCTCTCCCTTCCCTCACGAGTCACACTCGACCCTCCTTTTGACAACTGTGGCATCCTCCAGTCCCTCCTCCCTCCACCTCCCTCTCTTTGCCTTAGGCCCGTGGGTGGTTCAGATAATTTGCTTAATTTGTTGCCATTCACTCTCAGGACATGGATCAAAGAACTGTTAAATTGCACTGACGTGGCAGCATCTCGGAGTGACTGAGAGTGGAAGAAGAGAGGGAGATGGAGAGGGAGAGGGAGAGAGAGGTAAGCCCTCCAGCTAAAGGAGGAGACTTCCAACATCCTCACTACCACACTGTGTATTTGTGTGGGTGTGTTTGTGAGTGTATGTGTGTGTGTATCTACGGGCATGTGTGTGCTATGACATGAGGATGGAGACACCTACTCTCTTCACTAGCAGGCCAAGTCCTGTTGGTGTGTGGATGCTGCTGATAATGGTTGCAGCCAATTCAGATAGCCTGTCAATAAACATTAGAGCACTACTACAGTTGGCTGATTGCTGGTATGAGCACAGACTGAGTGGTTATTTATGTTGGGAATGTCATGGGATTTGAAATAAAGGGGTTAGCCAGGAATGATGTAAACTTTTTAGATCTCGAGCTCATTTCCTGATCCCCTCTCAGTCCCAAATACCCTGAACCAAGACAATTGCGATTTCTACACCCAAACTACTGATCAGCACTTTCTCTTCACTTTTCTGTCTTATTCTCGCTAATTCTAATTAATAAGCTGCATGAAACGTCAACTTACCACAGAGCAGGATCATGAAAAAGACCATTAGAATGATGCAATTACCCAGAGGACTCCGATGAGAGATACATGCAATCAAAGTGTGAAAAGAGGCAGGGAGGCAATGTAGCAGTAGGCTGGGGGAAGGAAAAAAAAGCAGATGTTGCAAAAAAAAAAAAAAAGTCTTCAAAGAGAAGGATGGGCTTGAAAACCCAGGAGAGGGAGCTGTGGGAGCTCTTCTTAGGCAAAAATGTGACAGAGCTCCTCCTGGACCTGGGAAGACACTGAGAACGAATGAACAGCAGGACATATTCTCGCTGTCTTCATTTATCTGTCCTTCATTTTCACATCCTCTTCTTTTTGTCTTAAGATGCAAAGATGCAGGATAGAGAAACACACAGACAACTTGTGTTGTTTGAAAAGCGGTTTCAGATAAATAAGATTTTTGACTATAACATTACATACCCTGAGGTAAGCATGTGCTGTATTACTCTACCTATTTTGACACGAGATTTCTGATTTTCAGTATGAACTATGTGACCTGCAGTAAAAATGGAATCAGACACAATTTTGTGTGGATATACTATGTGATGCAACTCTGTGCATATGCCATTAAACTCTGTCAGCAAAGGCTTTTGCACTGATGACTTCAGCACCATGGACAGAGACATTTTCCTGAGAGAGATGCAATAGCTCTGTTTTGAATGGACAATCCCATGCTGTGGTACTCATGTATGCCATATTGATGTCTAATTAAAAATCATAATTGTATCATAGGATTTTCATTCCTTCTTGAACACATTTCATTTCACAGTGTCCCGTTAGCTTAACTTAACATCAGTGGTGTATCATAAGTGATGAAACATAATCATCATCTGTTATCATCATACATGGCACACTGGTACTGGTCCCTGTTCTTTCAGTCAGGCTATGTATGAGACTGATTCCTTATATGAGTAGGCACAATATACATTTAAAGCAAACAAATACAAGAAAGTGCATTACTTGATCTGATTTAAATCCATCATGTTAGTCTTAAAGTTTTACAATATTAGACTTAAGCAACAGGATGTTTAAGAACCTGATACTGCAAGGTATGGACACAGAGATAGCAGCAGCTAGCAAGAAAGTATAGATGAAGAAATATATGCCTGCATTTTTACAGCATATTGTTAGAGATGGAGCTACATGAGGTTGCATTCAGAATTTATTGTATTTGTATTTATGCCAAGAGATGCAAAGGTAGGTAAGGAAAACTAATCACTTGTCTTCATGGTGGCTTACACAAGCTGGGTGTAATGGGAAAACTGAAACTCTGTTCATATATACAAACTACCAGGCAATAAAATGATAAAAGAGAGACTGTATATTAAGCGACTAGTTACACAGGGACCAAAGATGAACAGTGTACAGTATTTGGTGTCCACACTTACATTCTGAGTGACATTTATATAATACTGAAGAATCCTGCAAAAAAAAAAAGAGAGAGGGGGGGGGGGGGGGGGGGGGGGGGGGGGCTAAGATCAGAGAAAAAGAGATTGGCAGCTGAAGATGCAGATGTTTGTGCATGATAAAAGTGACTCGCATTATTGATTAATTCACCCGCCTACGTATGGCAGGAACTGTTTAAATGTATGCTACTGTTCCCTCAATTTTTCAGACTGTACTACAATATTTATGCGCTTCTGCATGTAAATGCCGTATCCCATTTTCAAATAGCCTCGCTAAGCTATAAATATCTCAAGAAATGAAAGGGATCTTAAGGCTTCTTTTTTTTTTTTTTTTGCTTTTTTTTTAGACAGTAGTTACCACTGTATAATATGGCTCAATGTTACCTATGCATGTTTTGTATCCCTGTGTTTTCTATTATCATGTGTCAGAAATATAGATTTTTGTCATGCTCATCCACCGAGGAGGCGGATTTAAAAAAAAAAAAAAATCTAAAGGTGTTCTAACTTTCACATTTATTTTTTAAGTCTACCAGTTATCCTCCTCATATCCTATTCACATAGCCGCTGCCTTATGCATAAATGCATCAACCTGACAAACTTTGTGTTTGCCAATAATTTCCATGCTGTGATTTTTTAGATGACTTGGAAGATGATTCATCATCCATCATAAAATGCGCATGCATGCCAGTCTGTGTAGGCATGCATTCACTGGTGTGGTTTTTTGAAATTCAGGTTGCCAGCCACAAAGGTAATGTGTGAAAAAAGGGTTATTTAGATATGGAAGGCCTGATTGATTTATCAGAAAGAAGCTACTGGAAGCTAATCTTCCTCTTTGCAGATTTCTCCCATTATTGGGCATTGCTGCTGTGCTTTCAGTTCCCCTTCTTTTAATATTCTTATTTTCTTATTCTTAACTGTGTCTCAGTTGGGTTTTAGTAGAGAGAGTCTATTTTGTTTGTCATTCTTCCAGCAAATTATTGTTTGAATACCCTGTTACAACTGCAGCATTATTTGTCACATCTCTCCCTCTGGTGATTTCTATCATATGCATGTGGAAGTTCCGGTTTCACACTATCCTGAAAATCCAGCTGTATAAGAGATAATATTGTTGTATTAGTTCTATTTCAGATGCAGATCAGAAAGTATAAAGTCAGGCAGTGTTGGCAAGGCTCATAGCCAGAGCTACCTCCCTCCTTTTTAATAAGTGTGAAACTGCATATCCTTTCTGATTTTTACCACTGGCAAGAGATATGGTCAAGGTATCCTTTGGCGATGGTGATGCAACAGCTACGGCAATGTTAGATACAGAGAGTAAATGCTCCTGTGTGTCATGACAAAGTTTAATTTTTACCTGTTGTGTTTTTTAAAATTTTCCTGAAGACATTGTTTAATTTTAGGAAAAGATCATATCATTATCCCCATTTGAATAACTGAACAAATGATGATCAAGAATACCAGGTGCATTAGAAAGTGATGCAATGTGCATAACAAACACAACATAACATAACCTACTAATATGAAATGAATAACATTCTATCTATCTATCTATCTATCTATCTATCTATCTATCTATCTATCTATCTATCTATCTATGAAATATTAAACACAACTGTTGTAATGGAATACAATATCTTGAGTACAGGATATAAAGGCTTTTTTCAAGTCTGAAAATATATTATATATCATTTGTATTCCCATCATATTTGAACATACAGTCATAGAACAACAGAGTGAATATAAAACAGTGTTTACAGACTGTCTTGCAGGGCACAGGTTCATCGTAGCTGTCTAGACAAGTTCTACTATCTCCTACCCCAATCGCAGAACAGTGTGGTGCATTGCAAAAGTACAAGATTTTAATGCAATAGGAGCATTTTGTGTAAAAACATTGATATTTTTGGCCTCAAAACTGGTATAAGTGTTTTTTTTTTGTTTTTTTTTGGGGGGGGGGGGGGGGGGGGGTTAGTTTGTTGTGTCAGGCAAACTTTTTATACCTTCAAAACATTCTTTTAAGTAGCTGATTATTTCGGTATCTGATTAGCTGAATTAGTATTCCCACTATGTGCTTTGCCTGACTATCTGTTTAAGCAAAAAAACAAACAAACAGAGCACATGAAGATCCCAACCTTGTATAACTTTGTGTACACAGAAAGGTCATTTCTGCATCAGTCAAGGCTGCTCTGAAATAGACTGAGAATCTCATATGTGAATATTGATTTATTTTTTCCTCTTTTCTCTGTTGCCAATTACAGAGCAGCAGATAATTTCAGCAAGGCTGAAAGGCAAAGTGCATCTATTTTGGAGATGCCAAAATATTATCTGAGAAAAAAGAGGCCCATGTATAACTGAACTCACTTCTATTTATTTTTTTTAGTCTTCCTCTGGTACACACTATGGTATGGACAGGAGAATGGTACCATTATAATGAGAGCAACACAAGCTGGCAGAGGCATAGGCTGGATGAATCATGATTTAGATATCATGTTTCTGGGTTGTTTTTAATCCTCAGCACTGTTTAAGTCTTGTACATAATGTTTATGTATTTAGTGTGTAATAAAGAGGAAAGGGAAAGACACCAAGAAAATGAAGGTGGGATACTACGCATTCGCGCTCTGCTTTAGATTACTCTGTTTTGGTCTGTTGATCTTCACCACCAGGCAGAACACTCCATCTGTGGGTGCCTCTCAATCCTGAGTAGACCAGACACTCTCTCCACTTCAGTGACTGGTTGTGCAGGAGCTGAAAACTAGCATCTCAGCAGTGCATCAAATGAAAAAAAAAAAAAATCTTCAAAAGATTTACAAACTCAGAGGTAAATGTTTTGCACTGCATAAAAATAAATATGCAATGCTGTCAGAAACTATTAGGATTTTAGTTTTTCATTGTTTTGCTCAGTGGAACGGGAAAAATAGGATATGAAATAGAACAGGGACTTTAAGGTCAAAGTGCAACTTTTGTCATGTGTTTTACATCTGTTTGAGAGTCTCTTTGGAACGCTGTCGTTTTTACACTTAGTTGTAACTGCAATAATCCTGAAACACATACATCAGAGAGAGATGTTCTTAACTGTCAGTCAGTGGAGCTCAAACCAACTGAAAGTAGCGTGACTGTTGTAAATTGCCAACAGGGGCATAAACAGCCTCTGGTGTATATGCATCCATAACAAAGGTAAAGTGTATTTATTAGCATAGCAGAACAATATCCGCTTCTGTAGTGCAGTTGACATTTTTATGTTTATACAACGCTACTGGACCAGCTGTAACAACTGATACCCAGGGAACTGACTGGAACATAAGGATTACAAAGGAAACTGAAACCCAATAAATGTAACAATAAATAAATGCATGAAGAAATGACAGCAGAACTTTGCTTGTGGGTTTGAGACTATAAGCAAAAGCAAGGACAGGAACAGATACAAAAATGCATTTCTGTACACATGCTGCTATAAAAATCAGGACCTGGTAAGAGGTCATCCAAAAGAAGAAAAAAATGTTGCAAGAATGACTGGAAACTAACAAATGTCACTACAGACCATATATACAGAAAGGACTGGCTTGCTATTGGGGCCCAGCTGACACGTAAAGGTGACAGGAAAAACAAAGGCTGGGTGTAAAACAATAATGGAAACATATTGGATATAAACTATTTCAAAATCAAACTGGAAACAACTACAAAAAATATAGCTGGTATGCCACAGCACCATACATTCAGAAAGCAGAGATTCAGACATAAGCACATAAATTTGAAAAAAATACATTAAAGACTAGATAGTACATAGCATAATTCAATTATTTGGTTTCTGTTTTTTAAAAAAAAAATCAAATACATAATCCTAGCTATTGTGGTCACTACAGTGAGTGTAGGCTGTCAGTCTGCTGTTTAAGTTAGCTGTCAATATGTTGGGGGTCCACATCTATTTATTCTGGAGGAGGCTATAAAAAGCTGTAAAAAAGCTGTAATTGGTACGGTTTTGGCTGCTGTTAGCTACTGTTAGATGCCGTGAAACTTTCTTTGAAGTGGCTCTAACATTGTTGGACTCAGACACTTATTGAATAAACTCTCATATATACGATGTGAGAATGTAATGAAACAGAACGAATGTGTGATTTTAGGACACTCTAGCCTAGCATTAGCTAGCATAATGTTAGCTTATAACCAGCTGTTGTTATTGCTTAGCTGGCTTATTGGCAGCTATCTGGAGATGGAAGCGTTGCCCCCCTCCCATCTGCCCTACAACTTTGTTTGTCAGCAGTTACAAAACATAACTAAAAAATAAAAAGAAATAATAAATAAAGATAAATTATGAGGGTGGTAGGCCAGTTAGCACCACTGTCAATGCTGCTGTCTTAGAACCTCATTTTGAGGCTGCTCTTGCCATTTAGCTGAAGAGCCTCATCATTTAGCCCACCTGGGAAGTTTAATACAAGACCCTGGAGTACCCAAAAGGGCTACACCAAGTAGTAGTATGTTTTTTGGCAGCTGTGTACCTTGTGCACTGTGAAACAACATAAACATGGTTGGAATTACTGGACTACTGATAACCACAATAAATAAAACACAATAAAACTCTAGTAAGTCTATGAAAAAGCTTACATTATGGCCTAACATAAAGAAAATGTTATCATAGTGTAAGAAATTAGATACTGTAGCAACCACAACATACAGTCGCCATTACTAATACAAACCAGGAATTACCTGCAGATTCTGTTCACACCTTTCTGTCTTACTCCTCATATCTTCATTCAAACTTGTGCCTGTTGACTACTTTCATAAAAGTGCCATTCATCAAGCCTCAGCGGCATCACTGTTAGCTGCAGATGACAACGGCTGTCAGGATGTGACACTGCCATCACACCAAGTAGGCCAAGTGGGAGCGGCTTGAGATAACATAAAGCAGGGTTGTTTGACGTGAGGCGAGCGACCGGTAGTTAGACACTCAATCAAGAGGGGACAGAAGGGCTTGCCAATCTCTACGGGTCACAAAGCAGGCTCCATCTGTCACTCTGAAGCCCCCAGCTCTCCAATACTTCTCTACATACCGACAGAGAGACACTGGAAACCACTAAAGGGAGAGGTACCACACAGAGCCAGCATAGCAGGAGGAGAGTGACTGCTAATGAGGAGAGTTGAGCTCTTTACAGGCTAGTCACAGTCAATGATAGACCTTAAAAGACAGTCAAGGAGCCAAAAGGGGACAAGGAACGCCAGCATTATCTTTTTGATTTCTAGTCAAAGAAGAAAAGGGCTCCTTTAAACGACTCAGTATTGTGCTTATGACTTGAATACACAACTTAAGCAATGCAAAAGGTTTCTAAGTGGCGAACAGAGCGTATGAGCAATTAAAAATAATGGAATGCATTTCTTTAGTGCTTTTATCTATATACGGTGACATGCAATCTAAGAGTAACGAGACCTCAAACAGAGTATAGCCATAGATTTACACTTTCCAGAAGCTATTATTTTTGTGAAGTCAGGCACTTAAATTGAATCCTCTTTCTGGGACTTGATATATTTGGCAGCATATGGTACAAAGACATTGTCCCCATTGAGGCACCTTATACACTGATGTAGAGGGAAAAGCCTGTCTTCCGCAAGAAAGCAAAGTGTACATAATTTACAGCGTTCAACTCAGCAAACTTATGAAATAATGATGTGGCGTCTGTTTACGCAAAGGGTCCGTTTTATTATTCTGGCACAAATAAGAGGAAAAAAAGGCAATCAGCTCATGTAAGTGGTACATTTAAACAATTTTGTTTGCCTGTCTGCTGTCACTCAAAGGGGCCATTTAAGAAAAAGGGGGCTTTCAGAGTATTCCCTTGAGTCGGAGCCGCTGAGCATAAGGAGCTGGAGTGGAAGCACCAGAATGCACCGTTTACACAGTGCACACAGCACATCAAATTACAGTGTACTTAGAAATTACTTGATGTGCATATTTGAGCTCTAATATGTGCCTACAACAATATTTTCCGGCTATTCAAACACATCTGCAGTTTGGATTGCTAAATGTGAATTGCGTCTCCAGAAACGCAGGTTCTTTTGTTTTTTTTCTGCGTGTGTGTGTGTGTATTTGGTTTTGGTATCGTTTCTTATTGGATTGGCTAAATCAGCTTTTAAATCTAGTGTCACTTGTACAGCCGCATCTGTTGCCACAGTTTTAATTATGAATATCTCAATGTAGCATATCCTAGACGTGCTCACAACAGACAGCACAAAAGCCCAAAGAATGACAGGCGGTGCGGCTTGGCAGCGCCGCCACAAAGTCACGTGGGGTGCAATCTTGTTGTGAAAATGCTGATATGCCTTGAGACACCACATTAGGAGGCCATCCTCGCTTGTCATCAGAGCTTTAATTGCCACGGCCAGGTGCAAACAGCATGTAATCTTGTTTGTCAGCCGCACAGTTTTATTTTCTAATTTCGTCCTTTTGACAAGCAATTTGGGAATAGAGAGGGATTTGAGAGAGCAGGCGGCCGTGAGCTAGTGGGGTGGAGTCGGATTTGGCGAAGCTGCGAGAGGAGAAAACGGGGGTGTCAAATGTGTACATCTGTGCGTTTGTGTGTGCGACGGTGGTTATGCAAGTGTGTGTACACAGAAGGCCCCTCATCACTCCTGTTCAACCTTGTAATCTATGTGTCTCCCCAGTCTCTTTGTCCTGAGGAATGCCTGGCTCAGTGAGTGCAGAAAATTACCCTCCTGCTCTGTTCCTCAGCCTCATGAATATCACACACGCAGCACACACACGCACACACACGCACACACACAGTCCTCTAAGCTCATCTAGTTAAAATTCTAAGGGATATGAAAGAGGATCATCCGTTTCCAGATTTTTTTTTTTTTTTTTTTTTACTACCTGGCCACCCGACCTATGCTTTGTTCCTAAACCAACCACTAAGAAAACATGAGGAGTTAAACTAAGCAATTCACAGCCTAGATGTACAGCTACCTCTTCTTTCCACTAATGGCTGGACCTATTGAGTGCCGTACAATGCCGTCTCGAGAGCTGTAGCTGAGATGACCCCAGCTGCTTAAACTCACAACACGACCGAGAGTGAGTTTTGAAGAAAAATATCCTTCTGCTCGGCTTCATGTTTGCTTGTTTTGAGTATGAATAAAACTTGTGCTTTTTAACCCGGTGTTTTTGCCTGCATTTATGCGAAAGCAGCCGTGACTAATAATGCCAAGTTCACGAATGTGTGTGTGTGTGTGTCTGTGTGTGAGTCATCATCTTCCTGTTTGTGTACAGTGCAGGCTACCCTCAATCTGACCTCCCCATTTTAAGCTTGCTTGTCCAGCCTTTTATGTAGATGCCCTTTTAGTGGTGCTTTCTTTTATTTCTGTGGGGGTTCTCTGACCCACCAGCAATCTCTGTTCAAGCATTTGTCAAAATGTTTAGCATTGTCACGAGCCCTTTGTCTGGTTGAGGTCCCTCAGATGACTTTTGTTATGACAGGATACCCTAAGTGAGGAGCCAGGGGTTTTTTTGTGCTGTACTTTGGCCATTGTGCTGCCAAAGATATTTAAATGGGGGTGCAGCCATAGACCGAATATGCCTGGTAGATAGAGGTCAGGTGCAATGAAAGGCTTCTTTCAGAGACTATGCTGATGTAGTTTTACTCCATAAAAGATGAGGACTGGGTCCGGGCAAGTTTGAGTGAGGGTGTGTGAAGAGGTACAGAAGAAAAGAGCACCTGTCACTGAGGTGTTCATCACCTTCATGTCCTCACAGGCGAGACTCAGCAGCTTTCACTTGTAGATCAGTGTCGCACCAGAGTAAAGCAGAAATTAATTTTTCATTTTTTTTAAAAAAAGGTGAATGAGACTGGAAAAAGCTGGGATTTAAATATATAATTATGACAATGAATGCAAAAGTTCACATGCACCCACAGAGGTGGCACATTTATACGCACTGAAGGAAAGTGTGTGTGTGTCTCAGCTTGTGCGTAAAAAAGGAGAGAAGAGAAAGAAAGAAGAGAGAGCTACAGAGAGTGAAGAACCATGCCATATGCATTTTAAAACTCTGAAATTCAGAAAAAGAAAGTATAATGAGTTTTTTAATTAAGTCGCCCATTTTATCATGTTTTACATAGCGACACCATTAATACCCCGGTAATTAATTGTTTTGGAAACTTTTCAGTGTCTGGTGATAAAGTTTTAATCAAGCAATGTGGTGCTCTTGCTAAGCCATGTCACCTCGATATTTAATTATTTAGAGTTTAGTGCTGGTTTATGCATTTTGGCAGTCAAGTAGCTGTAAGAGTGCAGCTAACTCTTGTACTACTCGTAGCAGCCAAGACAGACATTCATGCCTTAATTCTGAAGCATGGGAAGTGGTAGAATGCAGCAATGTCTCACCTGAGGGTAACATCTTTCTTGCGCCGGACTGGAAAACTGCTGAGACCTGCACCGAAGAGGAAAAGCGAAAACATAATCAGGCAACAGCAGATGACGGGTAAGAGGAGGTCTTGATGTTGAGGATAAAATCTATTTTGTCACGTCATATCAATTAAGTGCATTTCTCATTCTTGGCATATCTCACATGCTTTTCACGGGTTCGGTGCATCATTCTGACATGTCACCCTGAGTTTGGGTTACATCACTTTGTATTCTTAACGAAAACAGAAAATTGGGGTATTTTTTTATATGTATGGAGAGAAAATGATTGAAATATGGCATTGTAAGAGAGGAATGCTGTCCCACTATTAGCTCATGCTCATCAGTTACACAGCTGGTGCTTAACTAGTCCTTACAATATTGCCTTGTGCCACCAACAAATTGTAGCAACCATGCCATAGGGCGATACCAGTAGTTTAATTTTAATCTAAGTCACTGTTTAGACTTCCCACAATTAAATGAGCATGATATGATGATATTAAAGATGTACGTAATAGAACAGCAAAGCAAAATCAAATGACACGCTCTCTTAATCAGCACCTGAATTTATCATTGTTGTTGCTGTTTGAATTCCTCCATCAGCTGATAAAGATTTCATCCAAATGACTGCGGCTGATGGAGCCTGACCATACTGTGCACCACACATTAGACATGCAGCTAAATATTTTCTCTATCAACCGTTTTAGCATTGCTCGTGCTAAAAAAAAACATGCCACAATATTTGCATACTTACATTTGCATACTGAAATTAAAATGTTCATTTATTTACCTTTTTGTGGTTGCTGGAACACATTTATTTTGCAGCTTTTGGGATAAATACATAATTGGTCTTCACAGTGTTCTCTGCCATTTATATTAAATCTATGTGGTAAAAAAAAGCAAGGTACAAAGTCACCACAACAGATTATTTAGCCAACTAACTATACTGTGAAGCACATTAGTACACTACATCTACTCTTTCTTCTCTAAAAACATTCTCTTTATGTGTGAGAATTTTGTACATCTCCTATAGGACTGAGGCTTTTATTCAATAGATTGCCTTCAAGAATATGCTTTTATAATGAATGCATTTCACTGAGCTCACTTTCACCAGCTCAGGCCTTGGAGACAAAATATTGATCAGTGACTATTGATGTGCATTGCTACTGGCAAGATTCACGTGTATATGAAATTTTGCTTTGATTATTGTATTTCCCTCAAGTTTTTCAGGTCAAACTCAAGTTTCAAGGAAAGTCGAAAGTACTTTCGATTACGGCGTCTTTCCTGTCACAGTGTTTTGTTTTTCAATGTTTTTGTTTTTTTAATGGACTGCAGCAAATTAAATCTCAAGTCTAATTATAAAAGCTCGGACATGTTGACAGGAATGTCAACCACAGAAAGCACAACAACAAGCCCGGCACATTTTCTGTTTCACTGGATGATTCATACATTCAACACATTATATATAAATCATGCACTGGTTGTTTTATTTTATTTTCAGTCAGAATGAGCAGCTTAATTACAGGGTATTCATTCTAGTTTAAACTTTTCTAGACTCTGCAGGCTTGGCCTATAGGTAGTATGTATCCTCTTGCAAGCTTTTTATTTCTTTCCTTTTTGTAGTTTTCTGAAAATCATATGACTTCTATGCCCAGACTTACACACATGGCAAGATAAGCATGCACACACACAGAGACACACACACATACAGACAAACAGAAGCACAAATCCCTCTGGCCTCCCAGCCTGCCTTCTTCCCCTGCTGCGCTTGATCAGGCATCCTTTCTTCATCTACAGAACACAGAGAAATGGCTGTGGTCCCATGTAGCCTTGTTTTCATCCTGCCTTTTCCATTTTAAGCCCCAGAACACCACTGAAAAAGCAGCTTCATTTTGACAAACTCTTTTAGGTGTCCATCTACTTACTTGTTAGTCTGCTTGGCTAGCCGCCTGCGGGTCTAGCAGCAATCCCATCAGTGACTTCTGTCTCCTGTCAGATTCAAGGCTTCACCCTGGGAAGTCATATTGATGGAGGAACAACTGGCCCTTTGGTTTTGATGGGGAAGAGAAAAAAACTGTTAGAAGATTTCTAATGAAATGAAAATGGCTCTTTTAAGGGCTGTTTTAGTGTGGGATGAAATGCATTAGAGAGAACTGAAAGAGCTGTGATGAAAGGACCAATGGACCAATAGATGATCTTTTAAAACTCAAGCCCTATGAATTAGAGACTTTGGAGTAGTTAATGTAAGATCATCTGAATTTAAAAAGAAATGACAGTTGTTTCCACTAATGAGACAATTTAAGTGCACAATCCATAAGTGCAGGTCAAAGAAAACAGGTTTGACTGTGTTCATCTATATATGGTTATTAAGTACCTTTTAGTAATATCATAATGTCTATAACCTCAGTTTACTGACATTATGGGGGACATATTTTCCAAATTCCCAATATTTTCATCAATTCACCTAACAAACGTTGCAGAGATTAGTAAAATAATTTAAGGGCAGGAGACTTGTCAGACTTAATTCAATTCAGTTTTATTTATATAGCACCCAATCACAACAATCGTTGCCTCGGGGCCCTTTATATTGTAAGGTAATACAATAATACAAAGAAAACCCCAACAATCAAATGACCTCCTTTCAGTAAACACTTGGAAAGAGTGGGAAGGACAAACATCCTTTTAGCAGGAAAACACCTCTGGCAGAACCATCATCAGATAAAGGCAGCCATTGGTTGGGGTGAGGGGAGGAAGACAGGACAAAGACACTGTGGAAGAGAGCCAAGGAATAACTAATAATTAAATGCAGAGAGAGTTGTATGAACACATTATGAGTTAAAAAGGTGAATGAAAAACAACCACACACAGCTTAAGCTGATTGCAGCATAACTAAGTGAAGATTTATGGTCATCTGATCCAACCCTAATTACATATTTATCAAAAAGGAAAGTTTTACGTCTAATCCTAAAAGTAGAAAGGATGTCTTTCTCCTGAATCCAGACTGGTTCCACAGAAGAGGGGCCTGAAAACTGAAGGCTCTGCCTCCCATTCTACTTTTAAATAACCCTAGGAACCACAAGTAAGTCTGCACTCTGAGAGTGAAGTAATTTATTGGGGTGGTACAGTACTATAAGGTCTTTAAGATAAGATGGGGCTTGATTATTCAATTCAAGTTAACAGGGAGCCAGTGGAGATACGCCAATATGAGAGAAATATGCTCTCTCATTCTACTGAATGTCAGTATTCTCGCTGCAGCATTTTGGATCAACTGAAGGCTTTTCAGGGAGTTTTTAGGACACGCTGCTAATAATGAATTACAGTAGTTCAGCATAGATGTAATACATAAAGTAATAAAGACTTGCAAATTAACTCCCCTAAATGAGAGAAGCAAATCTTTGGCAAGTTCAACAGAATGTGAAAGTACAAGACAGCTGTGTGTATTAGTAAGTTATTACAACATGAGCAATTCGTTTTTTCTTTTTCACTCAGGCTGGATCTGGTGCAGGCAGACTGTCGGATCTTCAAGAGTGTGAGGACGTAATGGTCAGTCATCATTGCGACAACCACAAACACACTTTTCCATGCCCTTCCCAGATGTCTGTTTCCTACCTGCGCAGCCCACTGTAGTCCCAAAGCTAAGAGATTATCGTGTTGATCTCAAAGTGTGAATCAATTAAGCTCTCACCACATTTGCAATCAATAAACAGCAAAGCCACTGACAGGCTTCCGCCTCAATTCTTCCCCCATTGTTAAAATGTCCTCTAAAGCACATGTGTTGGAACTCCTGCAGAGACAACCAAACAAAATGACTATTCCATGCCTATATCGATGGATACTAAGCAAGGGACTAGGGGGAACCAGGGCAAACAATAGAAAAGGGGTTTTCAAGAATCAGAGATGGATTTGTGTCATGATTGTCAATGATCTGTTCTTTTGCCCTCCATCAGACAGTGAAGCCCAATTTGTATTCCTGTTTCTTTTTTGTAGCTGTCAGGGAGACAGACGTGTGTCCATGTCTGCTGCTGGAGCAGTCAATGAGCCATTGATTTGGAGTCTGAGATGCCCACGTGATGGATGAGGCCCTTCTTAAACAGAAGCTAAAAAAACCAAAACAAAAAAACAAATAATAATAATAATAAAAAACAGAGCACAGAATGAGTAAAAGCAGGAGATATACAGTTTTGAAACTTTATAAACTGCTCACACTGTCATTTCATGGTAAATGCTTTCATAGCTCTGGTTTTCTTTGATGATTCATTTACAGTTTTGATCTCTTTGTCTATTACCATTGTTGCAGATTCTTTGCCCATTACCTCTTCAAAAATAAAAAGGGTCTGTATTCATTTTTCAAACAAATTTCACATCAAAGGTAGCCACTGAAGCACAGAACACATGGAAACTGCAAAAAATGCATATCTGTGTGTGCACATTTGAAGGTGTTTTGCACAAGTACAATGTAATAGTCTGTTATGTGCCTTCCATATGCTCTGCTGCTGGGAAAGCTTTCACCTGACAAGCTTAATCTAATTCAGTTCTTTACAGTACTTCAGATGGTCTTCCTGGTGAAGTCAATTAATTATTTAATTACAACTTTCCCATGATGTTGGAGTAGCATCAAAGTAAAAAACAAACAAACAAACAACAAACTGCCTTTTGTTTGGATCTTTTTATATTGTCTGTATTGATATGGGCATCTTGGTTCTCATATGTGCAGGCAGCGCGCTGATAGGCTGTTTTCTCCCTGTTTGTTTTCTCAAGGATGTATTTTGGTCAGCTGAAGAAAAAAATGAAAAAATAAAATAAAATAAAAACAGAACTTCAATCGCAAGGGTGAAACACAAGGCAAAATTAAACCAGTCGATGCATATCCAGCACATAAGACTTGTTAATTCAGCTGAGGGTGTGTGCAATCCCTCATTATTTTATTCTATCATTGTGTGTTCTGTCAGGGGGAAAAAAGACTCAACATTGTTAGTTTGAAAATGAACAAATGGTCTGCTTTGTAAGGAGAAGCTAACTGTATCAGACTTGTTTGGGCTGGTCTGACTGGACTGGGGTTGGATAGAGGAAGCAAATGAGGCACTAAAAATGATGCATGAAAATATGCAAAAACACATGCAGGCTGTCAGTGTTGTAGCTCTTACTCAAAAAAAAAGTCATGTATTATGTTACATATTTACTCTCTGCACCAAGTAAACTCATTGCATTACTTTTGTGTTACTTTACAACATAGTCTGAGATGTATTGCCACTTATTAGGAGTTAACAACAAACCTTTAGGCTACATGCCTCAGGCTGTAGGAAAAAGGAGCAGGATAAAAAGGGCAGTTTTTATATCCACCCTTCATGCAGGCAATTTAGGAACAATGCAAGTAATGGCATAATTGCTTGCTTAGTAACTGAAATGTGATTACCAACATTAGCACAGTAATGTATTACATTAGTGCATTAAAGAAAAGTATAATGTGATTAGAGCAACACCCAGTGCTGGAGCCTATGCAGAATTTACCTGACAATGCACATGTACAACTTAATAGTTTCTTTAGAGAGAGACAAAAGTGGTGAACATCAGTTAACGCTCAGGCTAAACGCTCTACATTTTCCAGGTGTGAAATTGAAGATGGATATGATATAGAATTGCTGTCTTTGCAGAGGTTATTGACTTTGGTTAACTATCTGAGATAACTGTAAACCTTGAAATTAGGTGTCCTGATTTAAACATGAGTCATATGCACTCATTCACCTTTGCTGAACAATTTGGAAAAGAGATGCATTTTTTTTTTTTAATCTTTCAGGTTTCTTAGGAGCAAATTGAAAAAGATATGCCCATTCATCTTTTAATTATGAATGGCAATTCAATTACATTGGCCCAACTATGTGTGTTGAGGGCACTCAAGTTATGGCCAAAGACCCTTTTGATGAGCCCAAGGTGACTATAGATTTAATAGGTGGATACAGAGTAGAGTTGGTTATGAAAGCAGCCATTTGATAAAAAAATGATCCCTAAATGTGCTGTAATAATGCAAAATGATGGGTTAACATGCTCAGTCCCTCCTGATCGCCTTGCACCATCCACATTAGTCTAAGTGCCTTGATCATCCATGTGCAAACCCTCTGGGAGAATAGGGTGGGAGGTGTTGTTGGTGAAGGTGTGGTGGCACACTCCTCCTTGCATCATATGAACCCCCTATTTCATGGCCGGCTAACCCGATGGAAAGTAATAGGGTTGTGGGGGTGATGAAGTGACATAGCCAATAACTTTCATTATGTGTCTTTAACCTTGTCCCATTCTCTAATTAATTCTCCAACGGCAGTCAAATGCCACTATGTGTTAGACCACATCCCAGGCAATCTTGGACTTGGTAAAACTTTGAGGGTACTGCTGGGAAACAGCAGAGAAGCAAATACTGCTGATACTCGAGCCTTAGGTGAGGTTTTCTTGTGGAGACCAATATATCTGTTTGCTTTTGCAGAGTCAGTCTATCCTTTCCTCAGCTCCTTTTTATAGATCATAGCCTCTTGCCAGATACAATCTGTCTTTCTCTCTCCCACATAGCTGGGAGCTGAAAGATGTTTCCTTTTGTAAGTTTTGTACTGCTTAGTTTTACCATATTGTGTAGGATCAGTAAAAGATACACTAATGGGTCCACCCTCTCACTATTGATCTGGATTCATTTTTGTCATGTCGATATACCAATAGTCTCCAGACTCGCAACACTTATTTAGCTTGTCTCCTCTTGTTTATGGTCAAAACCAATTTTAATGGGGGTAAATAACAACAAGGGCTTTACGGGCCAAAAAAAAAAAAAGAAAAGTAAAAGAAGAAAATCAAGTTTGTGATATTTTGTACACACAGTGAGCACCAAGTGTACTACAGCAGAACTAATCAATTAGCTTCTTTCATTTAATGATGCTGTGGGTTTATGCAAACCAGTTGCAATGAGAAGAATCAGCAGAATGAATAATAGATCACAAGGCTAAATCTGAAAACGGGGTAAGAGAACAGAACGCTCCCTTTAAGCTTTATCTTCACATTATCGCTTGTACCAAACGGTAGGCTGCCAACTGCTCTGCTGTTTTGTGTTTAAGGTGGAATTTCTGGAGTCCATTTTAGCTTTATTGTGTTTCCTCTGTTAGTATAGCTGTTTTTTTCCCCTTTAATTTAAAACACAATTAAACTTGGGACACTAACTCTTTCCTTGTGTCTGCCAAACTCCTTCCACAGCAACAGAGGCAGCCTCATTTAAGGAAACCCATGGGGCGTTGTGGATTAGGGAGGGTATGATTTCAGCACCACCTAGTGGCAGCCTCTGAAGCAAAGCATTGTTTGTGAATTGGGTAAAAGATGCTTCCTATTAGAATTTCTCCCTATTAATGAGCCAAAAAAAGGTAGTTGGTTCCTATTACCCTGTGTTATCTTAGAATATGTAGAATCAGATAAAGTTCTCTCTTTACCGTTAAGATCACCATCAGGAAAAGCAGTGAGAGGTTTGAAGTGCTGAGAAAGAAGGAGGAGTATCACCTTTGCCACTGCTATTCATTACTCTTAAAGGCATTAAGGAAACAACATAATGGCTCATAAGCCAAATGTTGTGGCATGAATCCGTCATTAGCAAAACGAGCAATAGAAATGATAAGAGAAGACAATATCGTATCATACATGCTTGATGTGCATTGTATTTCTCCAGGGTATATCATCAAACCACAAATAGTGCGCCGCTGATAATGTCTTATTTCTCCAGCAATTATATTTTATACATCCTTAATGAGCAGTTTCTCTTTAAAAGCAAACAAAACAAAATCCAGAGTCATTTCGCACTTTAAGACTTACTCCAGAAGTCCATCCTAATCTAATGAGTTCTAACAAAGAGTCATTTCTCACACACGCAAACAGACCGACGAGCGGGCAAACATCTCTGTCTTGGAATTGTTGATTTTACTCGGAAATGTGTTTTGCCTCTCTTTGCTGCAAATGCAACCGTGTAATGACAGCAGTGTCATTGTAGGAGCCAACTCCACACATACTCCACTTCATCTTTAATATATCTGAGTTTGTGCTTTATTTTATTTTATTTTTTTGTGAGTAGATGCAAAAGGAGTCACATCCAAATGGCAACTACCCCTGTATACTGCCCAAAACCGAAGACACTATAGCAAAAACAAAGAGACTCCTTAACTACGGCATTCATTTTGGCATTAAGGCTCAGCGTACCGCAGAGACCAGAGAACACACTGATGATGAAAAAGAATGTCCTAGATTTTCAGAGGAAGAAGGGGGCTGGGCATGGGGAAAAGAGATTAAAGGACATGTTTTGACAGTGGTAGCTTGTTTCTGGAAAAAGTCCTGCACCCCATTCAGGATCTACACTGTTTCTTGCTTTCACCAATTCAGATAGAGCCATGACGTGGATTCTGGGGGGGAGTGCAAGGTCAAGGTAGTACTCTTTCAAAAGGGGGCGGTTTACCGTTCACTCATTTGCTAAAACGATGCACATTTATCCACCTGCACCATCATTCCTTCCTCCACTCAGTCCACCTTATCCTTACAAAGTCTGCTCAATATGCCAAGAAAGCTGCCAAAATTTGAGCGAACCCGCCCCTCCCCCACATGCTGCACAGGGGCACGCACACACACAGTAATCACACACACACATGCGGCTCCTCATAAATCGCCTACATCAACCAATTCTCTGCCCTCTCCTTCTCAGTATCCTCCCACCACCCCAGCTCACCCCACGGTACTCTTTTTCCTTTGTCTCTCTGGCTTCTTTGTCAGTGAGGTGTGCTTCTTGCTCGCTGTAATAATAAGGCTTTCAAAAGGCTGGTGGCGGTACCGCTCCGGCTAGTCCTTAGGAGCTGCCCATGGTTCCACAAAGATCACTTGTTGGCGCCAGGTGAGACAGAGAGAGCAACAGAGACGAGGGAGAAAACGGTGAGATAGATAGTCAGGGGTGGGTCTCTGCTAGGCAAACAAAGCCTTGGCTATTTCAAGGTTGTCATGTGTCATGCTGTCCATGGGCCCGTCTACACACGGCTGTTTTGCAGAAGCATGGCCACATTATAAATGGATATCTTGGACCCTAAATGTCAATCAAAGCTGTATTAAGTGGCTCGTGGCTGAGAGAAGATGGTGTATTTCATTTTGAGCATGGGTAATTAATAATGATTGTCTCTTTCGTTATTTATCTTGATCTCTTCTTTTATTTTCTGCTTTTTATTTTTTCTTCCCAATTTTGACTCATTTTCACTCTCTGTGCATCTATTTTGCATTTATTTGTCCCTGAGGAGATGGTAATGTAAGCATTATGCCTCAGGCCACAAAGAAAGTCAGAAACAAAACCAACCAGCATTTGTGTGACTGTACTTCTGTTTTCCTCATATTTTTGATGTGTTACACCTAGAATGATTCAGGTATCACTTGAGGTTCTTTTCAGAGATTAATCTCATTATAAGCTTTTTCTTTTTTTTCTTTTTTTGTTTTGTTTTGTACCACTTTCCTCAGTCCAGAATGTGCAGACAGAAGAGATGCTCAGACCTCCCTTTCCCCAGCCACTGCCTCTAGCTCTTCCACAGGTATACAGAGGTATTCCCAGGCAAACCAAGAAACATAACCTCTCCAGCGTGTCGTCGGTCTGCCCTGGGGACTCCTACTGGTTGGACATGTTGAAACACCTCACCTGTGAGGTGTACAGAAAGCATCCTGGTCAAATGCCAATAACTTCAGCTGCGGAAGCTCTACTCTGAGTATGTCCTGAATGTCTGAGGCTATCACCACCGTTTGGAAATAACCTTTTTCCGGTGTCTTGTACCCATAACCTTATTGTTTCGGTCACCACTCATGACCGTAGGTGAGGAAGGATGTGGGTTTTTTCACTTTACAGCAGTGAAAAACAGGTTTTGTTAAGTAATGACTGGACACAGAGTTCTGTAACGCAATAAATTAGTGATATCAAAATTAAGTGAATACAGCAAATTGCTGGGGAGGAAAATATTGTTGCTGCCTCTTTAATCTCTAGTTGCACTATAAAAACATTATTTTTGATTAAAATGGTCCTAATCGTAAATACCCCAAATCTAAACATTAATAAACACACACATTTTAAGAAGTCTGATTTTGATGTTTGGTGCTTTTTACAACTTTTCCTGCTAATGTACAACCGCCCTCCAACGTTGTCCCTTAGCTTTCCAGTGACTTAGCTGCTCCTGCCATGAAACAGTACTGCACCAGCATGTTGTGGAAATTATTTGTATGAAGTCAGTGTTAAAATTTCTGCCACCTGCCTTTTGCCTTTGAGGCTTTCGCCATTAGAATACTCCACAGCCTGCTGAAAATCAGTGTCACCAAATACTCTCATGTACCTTACTACAAGTTGTTCATAGGCAGAAAAAAATAGTGTCAAATGCATCAGCAGTGACCTCCGTGAACCCAAAGCAAGTACCTCCCATTGTCTGCCCTGGCTTGCTTGTGAAGCTGTGCAATTATGTATTTCATCGGGCTCATGTGCAATTAACCCTTACAGTGGCAACAGAAATGGTGACCTGACTGCACCACTGCTGCATAATCTGTAATAGTGTGCTTATGTCTTCATTTCAGAAAGCCCTGATTTTCTGGTTCATCCTTATATAAAGTGAAGGGTCGTACAAATATATTTAAGACTGTTGTATATAGCATGTGATGTAGTAATTCTGCATCATTGCCTCTGTATGAAGCTACGGTAATAATAAGCAAACTCAAGTGTGATGAGTTGCTTAAATGAAAATGTGACATGTAAGCAGCTCATGTGAAGTTTCTCTTTTGTGATTTTTCTCTCTCAAAGTAGCAACAGTCTCTAAGCAGCGCGCCTTTCTTGTTAAACAGTGAAGGCCATGTTCTTTAATTGATTCCAGTGTTCAAGCAGTCTAAATTTGAATTGAGAATTGTGTTTAAAACTAATCCAATTATCACAACATCAGAAGAAGAAAAAAAAGTGGGGGAAAAGTAGGCTGTTAGCTCCATCAGTGGAGCTTGATAATTGGTATTTTAATCTTTGCAGCAGGAATAAGCTGTGATTAAGGCATTAAAGTGCTCTTCTTGTACATGGTTAAAAAAAAACCTGCATTTTTATTTTTTATCTTACCAGAGTCTCAAATGGAATAAAATATTTTTATATCCATGATAACCTTTGTGATGTGGACGAGTGCGAATCTGGTCGCCTGTGTATGCATTTGTATTGTGGTGCAGATCAGCATGTTTGCTTCAAAATGCTAATGCTGTCCTCTCAGTGCACTCTTTAGTCTTTAAAGAGCAGGAACATGGAACTAAGAGGTGAGATATTTAAAAAAAAAAAAAACCTGTAAAGAGGATGGAAAGTGAGAACAGCAAAAAAGTATAAACAAAAAGGCACAACTAAGAAACACATATAAATACAAATATGTTAGCCATAATCAGTCTTTGATTCTGCTATCCCTGTGCCTGGCCTCACCACTGCTCAGACCCTGAGGCAATACTTGAGGCTAAAGACTTAACAGGGCTCTGACTCTGAAGCGTCAACAATGGACAGGGGAGGCGAGTTGAAGATTAAGAAGGCACAGCATGTGTGTGTTTGTCTATTAGTGCCTATGGGAGAAATAAAATTAAGGGAGGGAGAAAAAAAGCGCTGTCATTAGCTTCTCATAGTGTGCTCCAGGGATATCATAGATGCCATTAGACTGGGATACAAACAGCAGAGTAGATGATATGTAGAGAAACTGCAGACAAAGCATCAAAGGACAACAGTGCAGACCTGAGTTCTAAACTGATCTTTCAGCTTTAGCACTTGTTTCATGTTACAAAGTGTTAATCACATGAACCTTCACTGTTTCCCTATACTTTCTATAATGTCGAATAAGCTGTCAATCATCAAAACGCACACACGCTGACAAACACTTCACGGAAAAAGAACTTTGAAGTATCCTAGCTACAACAGCTGAAGAAAGGTAATATTACATTAAAAGCCAATTAGCAGTCTGCTGAAAGAGATCTGACAAATAGCCCATTAATGTGACTTTTTAAAGGCAACACTGGATAGCCATTGAAGGTTTAAAAAAGACAAATAATCTGTGCCCAAATTACTGGTGCAATTACTGGTGGAAGGAAAAAAAATATTAATAATTTTTAAAAGCAGCTAAGACGAACAATATCTAACATTGTGAAGTCTTGAAAAAACAGCAAAAGCAAAATGAAAAAAAAAACTATTCAGCATTTAATATATGAGTCACACTGCTACCAAGCAGTGAGGTTATTTATTTATTATTTTTTTCCCTGAAGCATTTATGTCGTCTTTGTGTATGGCAAGTTCCAGACTTTAAGTACCCCAAAGGTTTATGTTTGGTGTAAGTTCACTGTTGACTGTATACATAGGGGCAGATTACAACCATAAACTGTGAAGTGGAGAATTTGAATCATGCATGTGATCATTTACATTTGCATACAGTGTAAATATCGTCCCTGTTGATTAGGAAGAGGGAGAAAGAGAGAAGTTGTAGACATGTAGAGCAGGCAGGACGTGTGTGATGAAAGCAGCCAAACAAAGGAAATGTCACATAAAGTGATCCTAAAATAAAAAGAACTGAACTAATTATGCTCTGTTGTTGTTTATAAGATGCTAGTGCCTCCATCTTTTATTCATCAAGACGCAAGGCGGCTGGAGGTTCTCTGTCTTGCTCTCTCATGCTCACTCCTTCAAATCTCATTTCAAACAGAACCCATTGAGCCATGGAACTGCATTCTGAATCACAATGAACTTGTTTTTCTTCAGCAAGAAAAGGATGGAGGAGGAAAAATGGCAAGAGTGGATCTTTACCATGGCAAACAAATAGAAAGAAAGGGAACGGGGGTTTCTAAATGTTACCTGACAATCATTGCTGTGCAGCAGGCAAAGACGTGGATTCACAAAACAGGAAGTTGATGATTTGTTTTGGTAGCGGGGGTAAGCCATTGTCAGTCAGCCTTAACCATCTTTGCTCCAGTGCACTCATTTTTAGTTTCCAACAGAAAAAAAAACAAACAAAATAAACAAATAAATACATAAATAAGTAAAATATGCATGGAGACAGGACAAATGAGCATTTTGACATACAAAACCTTAAACAAGTCCTTTATTCAGAAAGAAACTTCCGGAGGCAAGTTAAATTAATTGAGTTAGTCATCCCTACTACAGTCACTTTGCCTCAGGAGGGCCTCTTAATGTGAGATTCACATTATCTAATGGGGAATTTCATGCTCATCTCCTGAACTGACCAAACTATATTGTCTGGCTATGCCTCATTAGACAAACTGCGGGATTTTTCTCCCCATAGGTGTACCTGTTTTTCTTCTTTAGGGATCCATAGACATGTAACATTTCTCATCTACAGCCACACATTCCTTTTGGGAATATTTTCTGTCACTATGGGGATTTTAAGTCTCTGTGTTAACAAGACCCATCACAGTTTGACAGACTTTAGTGAGGGCGCATGGAGGAATTTATCTTGTAATGAAAGAGATGTCCAAAAACTGAAAGAAGAGAAAATCACGTTCTTTATATTGTTTCTGGCTCACTAAGCAAAGGACATATATGTATGTGTGTGTGTCACAAACCTTATACCTAATGGGTTTGTAGGTAAAATAGTAAAGTGCAAGTTATTTTTGAGATTAAAAAAAAAACCCATGTCTTTAAATCCCAAGAAATCATCAGAATTTGTATGATCCATCTCTGAGCTACCATCTGGCCTCGGCTTCTGTTAATAGGGGGTTTTGCACTCAGCTAGCCAACACGTGGCTGCAGACTGTAGAAGAGAGAAAGAGGAAGAGTGGAAGCAGAGAGAGGAGAAAGCAGGAGGTAAAAAAGAGAAACTTAAAGGTGAGAGTAGGAATGAGGAGGAACAGAAGAAGAAGAACAAGCAAAGCATATGAGAGACAGCGGGATGGGAGAAGATGGGTGAAATTTAGTGAAGGAAATGAGGATGGAGAAATATAGAAAAAAGAGAAGGTAAAAGATTGAGCAGATGAGGCAGGAGCAGGAGAGAGTGCAGTGCACTCTAGGGGGGAACATGTACTTAGAATAAGGAGTAAAAGCAGAGAAGTGGAGCTTTGGTGTACATGTGCCCCGGGGAGGATAGTGTGAAGTACCTTTTGTCTTCCCACCATCAGGAGCTTCTTTTGAATAAACCAACCCAAGCATTTCCTTTTTGTAAATCTCACTTTAAAGAAGGGCAAAGCTAAAGCTTCTCCCACAGTGGCGATCTAGTATAGTTGTACCTTAGCCCACACAAATCCCTTCCTCAATAGCTGTGGGTGTGTAACAGCTTCATTTCCATTTTAGAGCACAGTGAGATCGCTTGCTGCCTAGACGCATAAGAGAAGCCTCACCTTGGTTGTGAGCCTGCATATGTTGTCCACAGTGATTGGCAAGGCCGTGTGACCAATTTGATTTAAAGCTTTATGCCTGTTTTCTTTATCCTTGAGACTTGTCAAAAATGACACGTGGCATCACTGCAAGGCAGTCATACTTCTGCTGCTGCAGCTGCTCGCGCTTCTGCAGCATCAAATCCCACTGGGAAATAACAAACTTGGGAGATGAATTCATCACCAGTGATCATCATTGTTGCTCTTTAATTCTTGCAGGTGTGCTTCACCATAGATCCCATGGGTGCAGGAGTGTAAATGCAGGAGGAACAGAAGTGTTGCTATTGCTGTAACCAGACTGAGAAGTTAAAGAAAGATTGCATTTGAAACACAGAGTGTTGCGTGTTACTGGAGGGAGTTGGTAATTAAGCCTGGGGCAAAGTGGTAATGGATCAGCCCAGAACTGTCATCTGTAACTATGGCTTGCCTCTGATGATGGAATGGTTTTCTGTCAACCCACAGAAATCAAAGTGGGAAAAATGAATAAGAACTTCAACGATTCATTTGGCCCAAGTCAAACGGCAATTGGTGTGGTGCAAAATATTAACAAGGGAGAAAGCATACTATGTCAAAATATAGTTTAAAAGAGAAAGAAAACAAAACTTAAAAAAAAAAATAAAGCATCAAATAAATAATTAATTAAAAATATTGAAATTAGCTCTGTACCTAGAAGCTAAAGTTATCACGGCATGCAATATTAGGAAAGTGTAAACTATGAATGTAGGTAAATTATGGATGAATTCTAAATTGTGGATGTGAATATCACAAATGAAGAGACTTTGGCAATTTCATCTTTTACTAATCAAAAGTGGTTTAAGTGTCCCTAAAGGCTCAGTCAAATACAGACGCACACAAATGCACACACTCAAACACACTTACAGGCAATTTCGTACGGTAGACTAAATTGGTATAAACCAGAACATTTGCATTCTGAAGCATTAAAGACTTTCTTCGCCTTATCGGCCGATCTATTTTCAGTATGCTGGCTGTGCACTCTTCAACTCTTCACTGTAAGTAAAAATAGCTTGCTGGGACTAGTTGGTCCTTTTTGTAGACAGTGCTGTTGAAAAAAAAAAAGAAATTATTGCCTAAAACACTAACGCAAAATGACCAGGTTATTTAATTGGTTCATTACTATTTCTTCTCTCTCTATTTGTGAAATACATCAATCGCTGGAAACGCTACGTCCAGATGATTAGAATCAACTTTTGGAGATACATCAATCCAAAGACATGCTATGACATCAGATCATTAAAGACCACACATTTCTTCTGTCATTCATTAATTATTCATATACACACATTAGCATGTGCACACCACACCACATGTATGACAGCAGGCACAGCTACACATCATAAAGACACATAAAATAACACAATAATCTTGTTAGTTATCCAACAACTGTATTGTGCTAAAGAATTGATTCTCTTTTTGTATATCAAAGACCTCATTAGAAAAGCCCACCTGCTCGGTTATCTCCATTTCATTGGGCCCAATAACAAATCTGATAGCCCTGGAACAGACTCAAGGTTAATCATCCAGCAGTTTTGCTAAATGAATACTAATGCTAAATAAATGATGATGATAATAATAATTTATCAAACCAGATAAATAAGGACAACTCAGTTAATTATTACCAAATTTAATTACTAAAAAGTAAAAAAAAAAAAACCCAACCCTCAGTTTAGTGTCATGTTACTTTAATTTGCTGTCAGCTGTAAACACTGAGTGATGTATTCGGTATCATGGTGGTTACCTCCAGGGATTCTGTCTATTGATTTCTATACATTTATAGAAAATTAGCTTGAATCGACATGAGCAATCACAAGTTGAATCTTAAGTTACTACCTTTCACAAATTTACATACAATTGCTCCCTTGTGAACCATATCATATGTGCTACCATATGGACAAAGATGTAGGCAACCAAGAGGACTGAAACATTTCTGTAAAGCACGTTATGAAGTCCTGATGTCTGAGTGTAGAGCTTTTTTACTCGGATAAATCCTACTGAGATTAAAATCTCATTTTCATGACTTGAGTAAGTGTAATAATAGAAGATACTGAAAAACAGCAATACATATTGCAATATGAAAATGCAAAACAGAACATGAAATTAATGGCGCAGTGGAGCATGACTCATAGACAGTACACCTTCCTTTAGACTCTGGAACAAAATTAAAAGGAAGAAAATTGGAAGACACAGCACCAAAGGTAGAGGAAAGACAAATGCATGTCTGTCCTTGTGATTAGAAGAAGGCGATATCAGGATCTTTGTCACTGGGGAGGCAACAGAAGGTAACACTAAATATCCAGAGAATTAGTGAATGAGTATAGCTATGTAAAAGTAAATAGAGGACAGAAAGACACAGAAAGTGACACTGAGTTTTTTTGTTTATTTAATGAATAAAAAAGGTTATACAGTTACAGTCACTGATCTGCTTAAAGCAATAAGAGGAACAGTTAAGAGAAAGAATATGTTGAATTTTACTTGAAAATATGAAGTGGAAAACTTTGTGGATGTAATGAAAAAGGGTATGGAGGGTATGTTTAAGGCCAAAAACAAAGATAGCAATATACAAATACCAGTCAAAAGTTTGGACGCAGTTCCTCATTTAATGGTTTTTCTTTATTTTCATGACTATTTGCATTGTAGATTCTCACTGAAGGCATCAAAACTAGGAATGAACATATATGGAATTATGTAGTAAACAAAAAAGTGTGAAATAACTCACAACATGTTTTATATTTTGGACTCTTTGAAACAGCGACCCTTTGCTTTGCTTACAGCTTTGCATACTCTTGGCTTTCTCTCGATGAGCTTCATGAGGTAGTCACCTGAAATGGTTTTCCAACAGTCTTAAATGAGTTCCCAGAGATGCTGAGCACTTGTTGGGCCTTTTGCCTTCACCCTGTGGTCCATCTCATCCCAAAACATCTCGATTGGGTTTAGGTCAGGTGACTGTGGAGGCCAGGCCATCTGGCGCAGCACTCCATCACTCTGCTTTTTGGTCAAACAGCCCTTACACAGCCCGGAGGTGTGTTTGGGGTTATTGTCCTGTTGAAAAATAAACGATGCACACTGGATGGGATGGCATGTCGCCATGCTGTGGTAGCCATGCTGGTTCAATGCGCCTTCAGTTTTGAATAAATCCCCAAAGGTGTCACCAGCGAAGAACCATCACACCTCCTCCTCCATGCTTCATGGTGGGAGACCATCCATTCTAGTTTTTTGCATCGTACCAGACTGAGCTTCACTTCTTAAGGTAATGTTGGACTGTTGTTTCTCTTTACGTAGTTGACTGGTTCTAGCCATAATATGATTTCTAACAGTTGTCTATAGGGCTGTATGGCTGTCCAGCTTTCTACAAACCTGACTTCTGCACAGCAAAACTGATGGTCCCAACCCCATCAAGGCAAGAAACTCCACAAATGAATCGTGACATGGTACACCTGTCAAATGAAAACCACTTCAGGTGACTACATCATGAAGCTCATTGAGAGAAGGCTAAGGGTTTGTTTGTGAACAAAGAAAAGGGTGGCTACTTTTAGGAATCTAGAATATGACATATGTAGAGTTATTTATAATATTCTTATTTTCTTTTGTAATTCCATAATTCTTGTTTCATATATTTGTTGTTTTCACTATGTTTCTACAGTGTAAAAAGCAGTAAAAATAAAGCAAAAAAACATTGAATGAGAAGGTGTGTCCGAACTCTTGACTGGTAGTATAGATAGGTGCATCCAAGGACTAGCAGTATATGTGGAGTGCAAATAGTGGGGAAAAAAGCCATAAAAATCATAAACCAAGCTGATTTAACCTTCTAGGACCTGGCGACTACATATGTGGACATCAGGCCCATTTAGAGCAAAATCAGGAAAAAAGATCATTCTTAGCTTTTACATTTATCAGGTCCCAATCAGCCCAAATAGCAAAGCGAAAATAAAAATGCATTCCATGAAAGAGTTCGGGTCATAGGAGGTTAAACTTGTTTAGACTTGTTGAATCAGGAAATCACTTAAATAGAACCTGTCTGACAAAGTGAATTCGGTAAAAGATCTCAAAAAGCAGCACATCATGTTACAATTGAAGGAAACAATCTGAGAAACAAAGCCTTTGACATCAATCAATCTGTAAAGTGTCACAAAACCATTTGTAATGCTTTGAGACTCCACTGAACCATGGTGAGAGACACTGGGCACATCAACGACTCATCCAGGAAGCCACAAAAGAATGCAGAACAAGATATAAAGAATTGCAGGCCTCACTCTCCTCAGATAAGGTCAGTGTTCATGAACAATTACAACTAGACTGGGCAAAAATGGAAAGATCAGGACATGAAAACGACTTAGAAAAAAAAAGACTAATGTCACATTTGCCGAAAAAATATCTTAACAAAAAACTTTTTGTGCATATAGTGTAAGCTATTTAGGTATAAAAACAAAGCTGAAACTTGTGAGACTTCATCAGAGGTGCAAGCCTCACAGCAGATGCCATTGTGTCAAAGTAACTGATGATAAAACACTAAAATATATGAATATAATAATATATTCACACAATAATAATATATGATTTTCCTGGCCTGGTCTTTTATAGCATATAAGAAAATCATGTACAAAGACTGATGCTGCAAAAGTAAAGCAGAGCAAAGTTACAGAGGTTTTATTAGAGACATAGTTAGGAGTTTTGCAATTTGGCATCATTTGTAACAGCTGATATTTCTTCAGTATTGAACAGCAATACTTTCTTGTCAGAGTCATATTTGGTAAAAAACAAAACAAAACAGTGGCCTTTAAATATATCAAAGCTATGCTATGTTGTCATGCAAAAGCAAGTAGTAGCAAGTTACCTACTTACCTAAATTTTCCAGCCTATAAATATATAAAGGTCATAGCAATTATATTAAGCTGTACAAAAACAGAAATGCATTTTAAAATTATTATACTACCAAAGTAACACACTGAAGCACAGTAACACAACAAGTGGCAAATGACTGAATGTACTTGATTTTTTTTTTTTTTTGCAACACATTTGTCCTACTAATTCAATGATGAGGTACAGGGAAAATCTAGACAAATAAAATCAGTTTGATTGGTAAACATTCAGTTTATATCAGTTCATAGTTTTCTTCTTGAATAATTATTTAGATAATAAGCCTTTCATTTTATATATTTCAGTTGCATTTTACTCACAGTTATTGCTTCATATTATTGAGGGCCAAGAATCATTTTTTGAGTGTACAGATGATGATTAGTGTTTGCATCAGAAAATGACTAGAAGCCCATAGTGTCTTAGCAATGTGGCCCTATAGATAGGGGGTTTGGGGAGGAATTAGTAACCTTGGTTTGTCAAAGGAGTTTAAGTGTGCAAGAACTAAGAAGTGTTAGTGCTAGAGTAAATAGCCACAGGGTACATTAAGAGGAAAACAATAGACAAGTCAATACAAACCAAGTATGTAAATAAATGCAATGATACGTATGTCACAATCTACGATTACACTAATCTTCACAGAAAAAAGAGGCACTGTGATAAGCATCTCATTCAGAAGCAGGATAACATTGCATTTCAATTTAAAATCATTGAGGTAACAAATCCAGAGACTTATCAAGAGAGTGTGGCTGTCTGTCGCTATGCGTGCACCCTGAGAAGGACTGCTAACCTGGGCGAAGTGTACCTTGTCTCTTGCCCTGTCACACTTAAGATGAACTCCTGCCCATACATTTTTATAGACAACATGTCCAGTGATATGGATCCATATTTATTTTCCACAGCTTCTTCAAAATGTGAAGTAGAGCCCCTTAGCAACTTGTATTATTGTTACTCCAGCAAAAAAGTGATAAAAGACAAAAAGTGTAAAACTGGATACATTCCAGAATTGCGCAGCTGTGAGACAAGGAGTCGCTGGGAGACAGAAACAAAAGCATCAGAGTTTTTCATCTCTGTGTTAGGTTAGTGTACACAAGGTTTCTTGAATTGCCTCAAGAAATTCCTCCTGCCATCTAATTACAATAAAGGTTAATTAAATTCCACCTACTCAAATAATCTATTGGTGTTTGCAAGGTAGCTTAAAAGATAAAAAACAAGACCCTCTCTTTTGGTCTTTAAAACCCCAAAGAGCGGGGAAAAAAACATATTTTGTTGAATTGAGTAAACTAATTACTAAACATGTGAGATAAATTTGTGACACTCTTGGCAGTCAATTTTATAAAAGTAATTGTGAAAGCTCCACAAGGCACAGCCAAGATGCATCTTCAATTCTCATTCCAAGTGTGACTCCTTAACCTTTTCTTAAAAATACAACGACAATCAGGTTAGTCTTTCAAAACATCATCCCTCTTGGCAGCATTGGCAGGATTGTGTTTTTCTTGATGGATGATGACTTTCTTACTTTTAAATAAAGATAATTTGGTATTACTGCATCTTTTAAAGTGGACATGAAACAGTAAACATGTAAAGGAAAATTTACACCATAGAATCCTGTTCTTAAAAATGATCATATACTTAACACTGTCTGTGAACAGTATGTGCAGCGCCATCTTGTGCCAGTACAGACTGGGAAGTCACTGAGTTGGTTGGTTGGTTGCTGCTAATAGACTTACATCAGTTCACGTTAGCTAGCTAGTGACAGAATTGATAATTTAGTGGAAAACAAGGAAACTAAAAGTCTATCAGGGTCACCTTTTGCGTTGTCTCCGGCTGCAGCAATGCGTTCAACACAGAGTCTATTTCACGCTTCGCCTCTCCAAATCGTGAAACAGACACGCATGTAGAAGTTGCAGTAATTAGCAGTAACAACAGAGGGAGATCTTTACATGTAAATATCTAGCTTAATCATTACCAGTAAATAAGGACCCTGTAATGCTCACCACAGATCATTCTGCATGCGTGTCCATTTCACAGTGGAACAGCATGCCTATCACACGTTTTGCCGTGATTTCAGGTTGATGAATTTTGTGTTTTAAGAAAACATGAATACATACTGTCGACTTTCACTCTCTTTAGCAGTAAGTAGTTGTTCATTGTAACAGCCGTAATAGCTGTGTTTGTAGAGCACTTTATAAGTGAGAACTGTGTAAAGGAGAACCTGTTTGAGTCAAATTCACTGGACCAACAAGCTAAAGTGACACTGTCCCCTCCATGAGTGATTTTTCCTCATCAGTGAGGGGCACAGACCAAGTGTATTAGATTGATGTCAGAATCTCAAAATATGTAACACTAACTTTGATAAAAACCTCACACAGAATGCAGAAAAAAAAGTGATGTATACATTTACACATGTGGCACAGTAAGTCATTAGAAGCCAATTTCTCCCAATCAATTTATATTAAAAAATGGGCGCAGCTACTTATCACAATTATTGGTAAATGTATGTGAAAATCACACAGTTGTCAATATCAGCCATGCCTGCAGCTCTGCAGTCAGCTGATTTAAATATCACTATTTAATTTTTCATTCTGTTCCCTACTGTCTTTCCTGTTGACAGATGTTTTGACTGTGTATTCATGTAGTTGTAGCTGTCGTTGTTTGCACTGTTTAGGTGAAAAGTCTGTCATCACCTGTATGCGAGACTTGGTCTCTATGTTCTCTCTCTTTATTGTTGTGATTAACATTAGGTTGACTAAAAAGTAAACTGTACCTTTTTCCCAACCTTCCTCAGAAGTGTCTGCCAAGGCACATGGATGTTTTGCTCAAACTCTTTTGCTAATGCTATGCAGGGCCCCTAGTTGGGATTTGGACAGTGTATCCGTCATACTTCTCACCATGGCTTTTCTGTCAATAGGATTATTGGCCGGGAGAGCAAGTGGACATTTTGCCCAAAAGAATCTTTAACTGTGTGATCTATGAGTTTTGTGTGAATCCAGGATATTGAGTTGTATTAGTGCCATGTCAGGACATGGCAGAAGGCATTTTTTGTGCTTTTGGCACACAGTTGACATCAATGCTCACTCTACCATTTATTTCTTGGTGGTCAGATCAGAATAAAGTGGTTTGCCCAAAAATCCTGAGCTACCCCTTATTTCTTCATGTTTTACTGCCAACCACGTTAGAATTATATGCTGCATTTCCATTTATGTTTGAACTAATTTCCTATTTTCCCATTTAACAGTGTTACATTTAACATTGCTTAACATTGCTCTAGGCCAAGCACATCTCCATTGATTGCAACACAAATCCCCAACAGTAGTCCTGCCACACTATAAAAAAGTAAGGGAAGAGTTTACAAAGGCGTATAATATATAATGATCACAAAGGTGGCAGATCCACTGATCTGTCAAAAATTATTTTTCTTGAATGATTCATCCAGTGCTGGTGTGAGGTCAGTTCTAGCTAATTCTAGTCAAAGCTATTCAGCTAATTACAGCTGATCACACCTTTGCCACTGCTCCTTGCCATCACCACAAGTGATTTGTACTTAACAAGTATTACCACAGGTGAAATGGGGCTGCACAGGCTTTACACAGCCACAAAGTTTTTCAACTTTGAGAGGTTTACAGTCACTGACAGAGCTGAAAATCTGTTTTTCAATGCATGTTTATAAAAAGTAACTTCTGCTAAGTATCACTTTCCAATATGTGTTGTGATATTGACTGTGTGATTGAAGAAAAAAAAAGGGAGTAAGACAGCTACCTCCTTAACAGGAGGGGAGCAGTAGGGCAGTCACTTACTACTACTTCAGAGTTTAAGTAACTTCTCTCTGTAAACAGCAAACCCGCATTTCCTCTTATCTTGCACTTAGCAAACTAAGTTTTCATTAAACCTTGCTCCTTGAATGTTTTAAATGACAAACAACACAAACTTTGGCTGCGGCAACAATACCCTACTGATCAGTTTAATTTGCTTGGGAGTTCCAAATAAAGAACTATTCTTCTCTATTCAAACTATTGCTAACTACACACATCCTCAGATATATTTGACACGTAGGCCTACCAAGAAAGGAAAAAATAAGCACAGTAAAATATATTTGCAGTCAAAATTTAATCAACATAAATTTAAGTTGCACAGGATAGCTGTTAATGAAATAATCCTTGACTTGGTGCCAGATGAACAGCATTCAAGCCCTTCATTTTGTGGGACTGCAAGTGTCCTTTAGTCTGGCATTGAAATTGAAAAACCTGCTTACAGCAGTTAGCAATTCATTTAGATGATGACTCGTAAGACCCAAAAGCTGGCATCCACTAGCAACTAAATAGATTAAGTTAAATTAATTCTGGTGTACGCTGAGGCTAGTTCAAGTTCATTTTACATTGTTCAAAATTAAAAACGCTAGTGCTGAAGCGATGAATGGTTTTGATAAGAAAGGGCTGGACTTGGAAATAATTATGCTGATATGAATGCAAAATGCAAAAAGGAAGTAATAATCACAAAGAACAAAATCATGTGCATGGAACAATTAAAACACACTAAGTTAATCAAAGAAAATGAAAATTTATTTATGTTCAAATAGAGCTGGGCGATATAAGATTTTTTCATATCACGATATGTTTCTTTCATTTCAGGCGATAACGATATATATCACGATATAAGCCAAATAACTATATTTGTAAGATTTAAATGTTCCGTTGCTCACAAGTAAAATGTGAAATAATCTGCAGCTTGTTTTGATTTAAATATTTATTTCCCATAATAAGTTCAACAGGGTAGATGTACTTAAGGAACATGAGACTTCAGTTTCAGATAAATAAAGGCAAATATTGCAAACTACACAAAACGCAGCCGCTAAAGCGTTTAAGTTTCAAAATAGAACAAACAAAACAGACTACTAAATTGTCAATTCCACTTAGAAACAAAATATTAATTCTAAAAATAAATCTTAGTTTGTTTTACAGAAGAACAGACAAAATTGACTAACTTTTGTCAATATCACATAAACTGAGAACTAAAAGGAAATTCTCAATCTCTACTTGTTGTATAGCTTAGCTTTTCAAACAGTTTTAACAGTGACTTTAGTCTGACAAAAGCCGAATGACGAATTAACGCTTTCAGTCAGAGATTGAGCATGCACCGGTTTATTGTATTTCCAGACTTGCTTTCGGCACAATTTACAGTGCGCGCTACTCTGTTTTTTTGTCAGACTTGAAATAGCCGAAATACCTTCACACTACGGAACTTCTATGGCCCTTCCATTCGACAATCTCTCCGGCATTGGAACCATCATCGTTTTTTTCTTCGGTAACCTTCGTTGTGTTCAGGGCGAGTTTCTAATAAGATGGTGGATGTTGCCCTAACGGATCTCCTCCCAGACCTGGATAAGAGCACCAATGAGTCTATGGTGCTGTATGGCCATGTCTAATGGACTGATACATAACAATAAGGACTTTTTCAATTGGATTCAGGTCTGGAGAACATGAGGACCAGTCAGTGGCATCGATCCTATCGAGATCCCACATGAAGCCGGGGTTCCTACTGCAGCTGGAGAAACCCAGCTATCATCCTGATAGCTAACAGTTCTCAGGGTGCCATTGGCTAGTCAGTGGAGTGGAGTCTGAGGTGAACAGTTTGGTCAGAAACATGTGCATTAACTGCTGAAAATAATTTTGTAGGGGTCTAGCAGTCCCGTTTCTCCCTGCCTAAAGAAACAGAGCTGGTGATAATCCTGGGTTGATGCCCTTCTATGATCATACCCAACTTTCCATATGATTGTACCCATCTTTTGGATCTTTTGGAGATTACGGTAAGGGACACTCAGGAAGGATAAAAGGAAAGCAGCAGTTGTTAGCCACCACCTGCAAAACCATTTTTGGGAATATCTTATTGTTGCTTCTCCAGTGTACCTGTTATCACTAACATTTGCTACAATACACTTATGCTTGATAACAGGACAACTATCAGTAAACAACGTAAACAATTTCTAGCATTTATATTTTCATCAGTAATTGGCTGTAGCGCAGGAAGCACAGCAGGTCACCTACTAATCGGAAGGTTGGTGGTTTGATCCCCGTCTGCTCCAGCATGCAGACTGGAGCAGACCCAATATCCTTGTGCAATCTCTGATGTATGACTGTATGAATGCATGAGAATGTTAGATAGAAAAAGCATAGAAAAAAGTGCCTGTATGAATACGTGAATGAGGCAATTTGTGTAAACCGCTCAGATAGAGTAGAAAAGCAGTATATAAGAAAAAAATTCTAGTATTGGGAATTAAATAAAAATTACTTTCCAATTAAATTAAGACTGCTTATTGCTGTTGCAAAAAATGTTAGCACTACCTTTTTGGTCATATGAATAACCAGATTCAGTTTTATTCATCTGTGCAGGTGCATAAAAAATGCTTGTCTCTTGTGAATATGTAGCTTTTTCATTACAATGATTGAAGGTGAATCTGTGAAAGTTTATTCTGCAAAATGGCCACAAATTCCTTTTGGGTAATTATGTCAAACTGAGTGAAAGTACCCTGATGTCAAAAAGCCATGAGTGGAACTCTCATTCAGTATCATATAAATTAAAATCTTTTGTACCCAATGTACCTAATGTACCCAACAGATTGTAATATTTTATCTTTTATCAAGAGTTGCAACTAGGGCATTTAAGAAAGCGGGGAAGTATGTTGAGGGAAAACATGGGGAAGGAAAAAGAGGAGGTGTATGCAAAAGGTGACAAAAAAAGAACAGAGGTTTATATTAAACAGGCTCACATACATAAAAGGAGGCTCCAGGTATCTTGAATAGCAACCATGTCTGTGACGCTGAATTCAGTAACTTAACACCCGTCAGATGCTACTTCCTGAGCCTCTGATTGTCTTTGGCTTATGCTTAAACATGCTATTGTGCGGAAATAAACATGTGAGGACAGTGTCTTAAATGTCATCTTCATTTCTGTGATTTGGGTAGTGGAACTCCTTTAATTGTAGTATTAATTGTATCTGTATTTTTTAAATTAAAAATATGATTATGGTCTACTGAATAATAATAAATAATTTTATTTCTCATGTGTTCAAACATTTTATATCACATGCAATCAAAATACACAGATTAATTTATTTACAGAAATTGTTTGCAACTCATATCCTGTAATCCTACAATCTGATTACCGTTACAATTAGGTAATTTAAGGGGCAGGTGTAAGTAGTGCAGCAAATGTCTCAGGCAGTAGAAGAAAACAGAAAAATGTAGCATTCAATGGAGTTTTCTACACCTACCTATGCTGGCACTCATTTAAACAGGCATGGGTTAATGCGTACACTGTATATAATAAAAGGAAGATTTCTTTTAACCTCCCTTCTCTTTCAACTTTTGTTCGATGTATCTAATCAGTCTTTATAGATTATTGATCAACAGACATGTATCTGTATTTATTTGTTTGTTGTAGAGCCTTTTTTCACAGATTTTAGAAAATATTCGAATACAAAGACTCTGGACATCAGATTTTCTTGAGCTATAAGCCACCATCATTCAAATGAAGAACAAAGCTATTTGGGAATACAGTGTGTCCCATCTCGGTATTATGCATGAGAAAAGAAATGTCTTGGTTTGGGATGACCGGTATCTTTTTACAACAACCTACGCAAGACTCAGATGTCTTTTTCTTTATTCATGGCCTGATCAGGCTTTATAAAGAAGTCAGCATAACACAATAGCAAGAAAAACTTGAAGACGACAGATAGAATGGGCATGACTGGTAATGTATCAAAAAAAGCCCCAATTGTTTTTAATTTTCTTTTCTCTTTTTCTTTGTAATTGCATTGATATAAATGTATAAAATATATATAAATAACATATTTGATATATAAATGCTCATATTTGTTTTTACTTGTTAACGTTTGTTCCATCTGTATATACCATATGCGTCTTCAGTCATCCAGCGAGGTGTGTGGGGTCTACTGCTCTGGCCCTATATTCTTACTGTAAGCATGCCACTAGACTGTAAAGAAGAGCCGGGCAGCCTTACTCGCTGCCCCTCCATCTCACAAGAGAAACTTCTTGACAGAGTCATCCATCATGCTGAGCTCATCTACCGTGTCTCAGAAGAATCGTGTTCTTTATTTGTGAGTAACTCCAAAATAAATCTTTGCTTTTTCACTTTTTTAATGTAAAAAAACCAAGCAAACAAAACAAAACAAAAAAACCCAAACTAGTTTTGATTGTTCACCAGTGCTTCTGTACTCACATGCTTGAAAAGAATATTGGCGGAGCCTAGAATGAGTTATCGCTCTAAATCACTTCTCACACTAAGATGGACTTAATGCAGAATTATTTTGTCACTAAAAAGAGACTGTAATCTGAGAAAATACCCCTCTCTCTCTCTCTCTCTCTCTCTCTCTCTCTCTCTCTCTCTCTCTCTCCATATATATATATAGAGAGAGAGAGAGAGATGAATGCAAAATAAGCACTTTGAAAAGCAGTGCTATAAAAACATAGCCCTAGGCAAAGGCCACAGTGATAGCAATGCAAGTTTTCTTTTTTCATTTGAAAAGAAGTTTGCTGTTACTTTTTATATAGAACATAAGTGCAATAAAACTAAGACATCGAGGTTGGAATGATACTATTTATTTGCATGTCAGAGCTAAAAAGCCATTGCTCATCAGTAAACATCTTAGTCCTTTAAATCTACATTTTTTGATAATTTGGTAAATGTGAAGCTTTGAACTTTTGTTGGCTGTTTTACGATAATGCCAGACCTGTGAAACTTTTAGATACTGAGTATTCGTTGCATGACCATTCCCACACTGCCAGTGTTCAGAGCAATCTACTCTCTCTTATGAGTAAAAGATATATTTAACTGAAGAAGCAGGCCTACAGTGGGGTAATATGTCTGTGATAATGATATACTGCAACAGTAAAAGCACAGGTTTGGCACTCTGTTAAATATCCTTCACTTTGTGGCTGCACAGTCAAAATGATCTTTGAAATGAGACTTTTCTAAAAATATGCTGCACAGGATCTACAGCGAAGAGTTTGCTAGAGAACAAAATGTCTCTGTGGGGTTTTCTCTCGTGGTAAATAGTGGTAAAGATTTTGTCATTGCTTTCCTGATTGATCTTTTTATATAAATGGTTGAATATCTGTTACCCCTTCTTCTGTAGACAGTAGTTCTTAGGGGTTAGGATTAGGCCGTAACTATTTTTTCATACTGGCTAAAAACAAACCGAATTCAAAAGCAAATATAGAAGGTAATACTGGTGTGTATGCCTATCATTTTAAATGTGAAAATTAAACAGTACCTCTCTTTCTTTCTTTCTTTTTTACCACCATTTCTGCATGGGCTACAGGAAGAGATGTTCATCCCACTCCCTTTGCGACTTCAGAGTAACCAGGCTGGCTTTGCATGTATCACCAAAACATTACCGATCCCCAGCTCCAAAAGTGAAATTGAACAGATATCTGTAAGCACACTATGGCTGAATACCACTGTTGTTTCTTTTTTTTTTCTTTGCTAACATCATAATGTGTAAAAACTGCTTTTATTTGCTTGTTCACGCCTTTGCTTTTATGTATTGATGCATATATAGTACGTGCTTATAGAGGCGCTTTCCTTTCGTGAGGGTTTGCATGCTTGCATGTTTTTGTGGATTTGAATGGATTCAACAATCTGTCTGCTTCTCGCACATATGTGAGTGAGAGTGTGGAGGATTTGGAGTGTTGTTAATGCATTATTAGTGTTGTTGCACATACACATCCTTGAGCTCAGTTAAGCCTCCCCTTCTTTTGCAGTTTGATACATTATGTGATGTTTGCAGTAATTGCATTACAAGAGGTTTTGACTGCTATCTAGCTACCTATTTAAGACAAATACCAGCTTGGTCAGTAGGGTGGAAACTAGACTGAGCTGCTTAGCAGGCCTGTGAAGGGTGAATTGGCTGTTCTGCAATAATCACCCTTCAACTAACAAAGGCCATAGTATATAGCAGCAATTTCTTCACAGGATCATTTTTAGCAATATTGAAACTGCTGGTTAAAAGTTATGTCATCACATAACAGTAAATGTGATCTTTGAAACAGCATATACTGCAACCTCCCATTTTATGAGTAATTTATCCTCTGCTCTTTCTGTTGGAATATTGCCTGCTCTGCCATTTAATGGCCATTTGTATGGTGGTCATTTGCACATACTTTAGACTCTCTTCTGCTTAGGGAGATTTAAGGAGGCTCACATGCCATTTCAGGCTACTTTTGTTGCTGAATGGTTTGTAGTTAATGATCCATCTCTACACACACACACACACACACACACACACACACACATAAAAAAAAAAAACCACCCATCTCGCCCCTGCGGGCGGTTTATCCTTCAAGCTCGGGTCCTCTACCAGAGGCCTGGGAGCTTGAGGGTCCTACGCAGTATCTTAGCTGTTCCCAGGACTGCGCTCTTCTGGACAGAGATCTCCGATGTTGTTCCCGGGATCTGCTGGAGCCACTCGCCTAGCTTGGGAGTCACCGCACCTAGTGCTCCAACTACCACCGTTACCTTCACCCTCCACATCCTCTCGAGCTCTTCTCTGAGCCCTTGGTATTTCTCCAGCTTCTCGTGTTCCTTCTTTCTGATGTTGCTGTCATTTGGAACCGCTACATCGATCACTACAGCCGTCTTCTTCTGTTTGTCTACCACCACTATGTCCGGTTGGTTAGCCACCACCATTTTGTCCGTCTGCATCTGGAAGTCCCACAGGATCTTAGCTCGGTCATTCTCCATCACCCTTGGGGGCATCTCCCATTTTGACCTCGGGACTTCCAGGTTATACTCGGCACAGATGTTCCTGTACACTATGCCGGCCACTTGGTTATGGCGTTCCATGTATGCCCTGCCTGCTAGCATCTTGCACCCTGCTGTTATGTGCTGGATTGTCTCTGGGGCATCTTTACACAGCCTGCACCTGGGGTCTTGCCTGGTGTGATAGACCCCAGCCTCTATGGATCTTGTACTCAGTGCTTGTTCTTGTGCTGCCATGATTAGTGCCTCTGTGCTGTCTTCCAGTCCAGCGTTGTCCAGCCACTGGTAGGATTTCTGGATATCAGCCACCTCCTCTATCTGCCAGTGGTACATACCGTGCAGGGGCCTGTCCTTCCATGATGGTTCCTCGCCTTCCTCCTCTTTCTTGGGTTTCTGCTGCCTGAGGTATTCACTGAGCATGCTGTCAGTTGGGGCCATCTTCGTGATGTAATCGTGGATGTTTCTTGTCTCATCCTGGACTGTGGTGCTGACACTCACCAGTCCCCGGCCTCCTTCCTTCCGCTTAGCGTACAGCCTCAGGGTGCTGGACTTGGACTCCATGCATGGTAAGGAGCTTTCTTGTCTTTATGTCAGTGGCTTCTATCTCCTCCTTTGGCCAGCCTATTACCCCAGCAGGGTACCTGATCACGGGCAGGGCGTAGGTGTTGATGGCCCGGATCTTGTTCTTACCGTTCAGCTGACTCCTCAGGACTTGCCTGACCCTCTGCAGGTACTTGGTGGTTGCAGCTCTCCTAGTGGCCTCTTCATGGTTCCCATTTGCTTGCAGGATCCCCAGGTACTTGTAACTGTCCTCTATGTCTGCAATGTTGCCTTCTGGTAGTTCAATCCCCTCAGTTCTGACTACCTTCCCTCTCTTTGTTACCATCCGACTACACTTCTCCAGTCCGAATGACATTCCAATGTCATTGCTGTATATCCTGGTGGTGTGTATCAGTGAATCGATGTCTCGTTCACTCTTGGCATACAGCTTGATGTCATCCATGTACAGGAGGTGGCTGACAACCGCTCCGTTCCGTAGTCGGTATCCGTAGCCAGTCTTGTTAATTATCTCACTGAGGGGGTTCAGGCCTATGCAGAACAGCAGTGGGGACAGAGCATCTCCTTGGTAGATCCCGCACTTGATGGTGACTTGTGCTATGGGCTTGGAGTTGGCCTCTAGTGTTGTACGCCACATCCCCATTGAGTTCCTGATGAAGGCTCTTAGGGTCCTGTTGATCTTGTACAATTCTAGGCATTCCAGTATCCAGCTGTGGGGCATTGAGTCATAGGCCTTCTTGTAATCAATCCAGGCTGTGCACAGGTTGGTCAGTCTGGTCTTGCAGTCTCGGCTGACTGTTCTGTCTACCAGTAGCTGGTGTTTTGCGCCTCTGGTATTCTTGCCAATCCCTTTCTGTGCCCCGCTCATGTATTGACCCATGTGCCTGTTCATCTTAGCCGATATGATGCCTGACAGGAGCTTCCATGTAGTACTGAGGCAGGTTATTGGTCGGTAGTTGGATGGGACCGGTCCCTTCTCTTCCTTGGGGATCAGGACCGTCCGACCTTCGGTTAGCCATTCCGGGTGTCTCTCGTTAACTAGCAGCTGGTTCATTTGTGCTGCCAGACGCTCGTGGAGTGCAGTCAGCTTCTTCAGCCAGTAGGCGTGAACCATGTCAGGCCCTGGTGCTGTCCAACTCTTCATACTGGAGACCCTTTCTTGGATGTCTGCCACTGTGATGGTTACTGGACCCTGTTCAGGGAGGTCGCTATGGTCTGCCCTCAGATCCACTAGCCACTGAGCATTGCCGTTATGGGTTGCGTCTTTCTCCCATATGCTCTTCCAGTATTGCTCTGTCTCCAGCCTTGGTGGTGCTGTTCTGTTATTGTTCCCTTGCCACTGAGAGTACACCTTTGCTGGTTCTGTGGAGAACAACTGGTTTATTCTCCTGCCTTCTATCTCTCTGGTGTACCTCCTCAAGCGGCTGGCCAAGGCTGTGAGTCTTTGCTTGGCAGTTTCCAAGGCCTCAGGTATGGACAGCTTGCTGTATTTCTTATGCACCTTCTTTGTCGCGCCTTTCTGCAACTCCGTTAGTTGGCTAACCTCCCTGCGTGCTACTTTGATCTTGCCCTCTAGCCTCCTTCTCCATGGAGGGTACTGCCCCTTGTGGCTGTTCAACTTGTAGCCAAGCATCTCACTGATCACTGCTGCCGTATTGTAGATCAGCTTGTTAGTGTCGGTAATCGTGGTTGTAGGTATCATCCATAGTGCTGCATTAACATCATCTAGCAGACCTTCTGAGGGTACTTCACGTAATCTTGGTAACCGGCTACGGGGGATCCAGGTTTCAAGCTTGGCCATGATCCTATCTTTCAGGTCAGTTCCTCTCGCACTCAACGATCCTTCTCCTTTCGCACTTGGGGCTATGTACCCAATCTCGGGTGGGGGTGATGATATCTCCCCCCTGACCTGGCGTCCTGACTCCTCCTTGCCGTAGCATTTATGTTGTACCTCATCAATCTCTAGCTGTGAGAGCAGTCCCTTCTTTCGAATGTTGGAACACTGAGCTACTAGTTGTTTCGCCGTCATTGTGGATGTTGGGTATCGAAGAATCCATAGGTCCCTCATCCTATTCATGTAACCCCTTCCAACAGGGTTACTTGCGTAGTAGCATTCCAACAACGCCCTGTTTTCGTCTCTTGCCCACCGATGCCTTCTTGCCCACACACACACATATATATATATGTATATGTATATATATGTATATGTATATATATATATATATATGTGTGTGTGTGTGTGTGTGTGTGTGTGTGTGTATATATATATATATATATATATATATATATATATATATATATATATATATATATATATATATATATATATATATATATACATATATTCTTTGAGGCAGACTGTAAAGCATTTCTGTCCTGCAGGATAAATGGTTGCTCCACTCTGTGCTGATGCTGGTTCAGTCATGGATCGAGCCCTTGGTCTACCTGCAGACGACACTGGATCGCTACGATCATGCTCCTGAAATGCTGGTCAACAAGACAAAATGGGTTTCTGAGAAACTGGTCAGTCTGGAGCAAGGGGTGGTTGCCCTCATTAAGAAGGTGGGTCAAATCACATATCACACACACACAAGGTTATTTTTTTAATCTCTGAGGAATTTCTATAGGGATTAATAAATATATAGATAAATAAAGATATATATGCTGGGGTCTATGTTCTATGCAAAGATTCCCCTGAGACAATCCAGTACATAACAGCAGGGTGCAAGACTGCGTTATGCCATAACCAAGCTGCTGGTGTAATCCACATTAACATCATGCAGAGTAGGGCCTGGAAGTCCCAAAGTAAGAATGACCAAGCTAAGAAGGAATGACACCTAAGATCTCTGTCCAGAAGAGCGCAATCTTCAAAACAATCATTTTCTTATACCCTTTTGTTTGTCTTTTTTCTGACTCTTTCTATATGCTTGCTACACAGATGTTGGATGAGGGGACATTTACCACAACCTACAATGAACAAGGCCTATTTCAGTATGATACTCTGCCAGATATGCTGGAATCTGTTATGAGAGACTATACCTTACTCAGCTGCTTTAAAAAGGATGCTCATAAGATGGAGACTTTCCTCAAGCTTCTTAAGTGTCGTCAAGCTGACAAATACAACTGTGCATAAAATATAAACTGCAGCTAATAAATAATACAGTGCTTAGCTTTAAATTAATTCTTAAGGTTGGTAGTGTGCACTTCAAGATATGACCATGCCTTAGGCGAATCAACCTTGCTTGTAATGCAATGCATTCCTTATTGATTGTTTTGGAACACCTTCACACAAAACTAAGTAGATGTAATGCTTTGCCCTTTCTTCAACATACTGCATTTTATATTCTTTCCCTGCTTAGTTGTTATTTTAACCTTGCAAAGGAAAGAGAGAGCAAACTCCCAAAAGATTATTTGTGTGTCGAGTTGTCAAAAAAATCTGCATATCCTGCCATTGATTTCCATTTCCTTTGTTCCTGACTGGGATTTCTATTCCTTGCTGGGTCTCGCAGTGTTGTGACTATTCTCACAGCCCCTAGAGTACTGAGTGAAACTCTCGGTTTTTTAATGGAGCTGGTTTCACTTCTGCATTAGAGAAATGAAACACTTTCACCAAAGATGGGAGTCAAACAGAGAGCAATCACTATTAAAAAAAGAGAGAGATATTTTTGATTAGCAAAAGAGCGGATGAGACGGAGACAAAATAAATAACAGTCGAATTGAAAGCTGGCGCTCTTGAAGGAAACAGGAATTATTCTGTGCCTAAATGTGTATAATTTAACATGGATCTAATATATACAAAAAATGTGCCTTAGTCACTTCAATTGTTCAGGGAATAAAACATTGAAAAGTATATTCTTAAACGTTATGAATCCGGAGAATAAAGATTACCTTTCTCTTGTGAACAAAAGAACCCAATAGTGTACTGTCATAGCTTTTCTGCTGTTCATTTAAGAAACCAATAAAGCAAGACAAAAAGCATAAAAAAACATTGTTTTTAATGTGGTCGTTTGTGTGCTATTTTTTTGAGAGTGCATTAGACGTGGATGTGTGGCTCATCGGTTTTTACAGTCAATTCCCTGTTACGCCTCTCTCTTTCTGTCTTAACCCGATGGCCACGCTTCAGCATGTAAAACTCAGTCATTCACTCGTGAGGCATCAGTGTAGTGTGCTCGTTCTAGCTGGGTCCAAATGTAAAACTGCACCACAAAACTCAAAAATACATTGCATGTGCCATTTCCTCCACATAAAATGGTATTCAAGAAGGAAGATTTGTACCTCGTATATTTCCATCTGTGTGCACTGAGGAAAAGTCAAGTCAGAATTTATGGAGGAAAAAAAATAGATCATACAGAGCATAAAACAAATTGATTTGGTCCCTTCTTTATTTAAAACATTTTGTTAATTGTCGGCTTAAATAGCTACTGTTGCATGTGATGCTGTAGAACTGGTGAAATTTATTTCAGCCTGTTAATAACGCAGCCGGCATACCATTTTCCATCTGTGAATCTTTGTCTCGTTTCTGATCACCACCAATTCCAGCCAAAGCTGTGTGGCCCAAAATAGACAGTGCTCATCCCTTGTAGCCTTGAAGAAGAAGCAGTGTAGGGCAGCAGAGGAGATAAACCTCTTCTTGTTGCCCTCATCCTTTCCTTTCTTTCTTGAACCAACCTTTTTTTTCCCCCTTTCTTTATTTTACCCCTGCCTGTTACCTTTGCTTTTAACTTAAAATCTTGGATGATCTCTTTCTTTTTTCCATTTAGTCTTTTTGTTTTTTGTTCTGTTCTTGATTGCAGAACAGATACTAACTCACTGCCTTTTATCGACTTCTCAGATTGTTTCAGGCCCTCAGAGTCTCTGATGATGATTAACAACTTGTGGTGCAAACACATTTTATTAAATGTCCATCCGTGGCTAAAGAGAAGAGTTGAGTCAAACTACTTTAGACATATGTGACAAAATGAGCATGTACGTTTTTACCTTTGTGCCAGTATAAACCATTTTAGCCATGAATGTGCATTGATGCTGCCGGCTGTTTGGTTTCAGTACATAACTTTCGCTGCTTGAGTTTGATTGAAAATGGACACTTTGTCTGGGTGCACAGTGTATGGAACTCAAGGCTGCCTTGAGATGGCAAGCGTCAAAGGTATGTCATCCAATCGGTAGTTTCTCCATTTGAATCCCATTTAGCTGAAATTAACAGTTGGAGCTCAACTCATTCAAATCTTAATAGCATCTTCATCAACATTTGATGAGTTCCAACTTATTCATGTGGCATTTAGAACATTGAAGAATGTTTAGATCCCTTTTTCTGTGGCCAGTATGTGTAGCTCATTTCTGAAATCAAGTTTCTTCATCATGCCAACAGTCCAGTTCTATGGAGAAAAAAAATGATTAAAAAAGTATAATTTCTAAATGCCTGTTGCAAGACTTTTAAACCCTTTGAGTATAACCAAAACTATTTTCTTCAGAAAGCTTTTGGTTCATTTCAAATCTGTTGTGATGGTGTACACAAGAAAAACTGCACACTATGCCCTGTCCAAATATTTATGGGCCTGCCTGCTAGTGTATGCTATTAGTAGACACAGCCAAGTAGAGTTCAGATTCCTAGCCAGAATTTATTCTGGACAGCAAGAAAAAATAATAATAATAAATAAATAAAATTTAATCCAAACCACATTTGGAGGTCGTTTGAAATGCAATTCTAAGGCTGTTTCTTGGCCTGTATGCTTTAACCACTCAGATTTCAGTGTGTCTTTTTTTATCACTCTCAATGAGACATGCAATAGCAATGTTAAATGTAGATTTTTTTAAAGTCCTTAGCAGAGTCTAAGATGCTTCTAGTAGTGGACTATGTAAAACAATCTGGAGAATAATAAGCAGTAGACGGAGAGATAACTTAAACTGTCTGTATAGATTTTACAAAAGCTAGTTTCCAATAGACACTTGCACTAGACTGTGCCCCAGACTGCTGCTCAATATATCAATGTAATTTACACCTTTTCTGAGTTGATTAACAAAACTGTGAAATATGTCTTTTCCCCACTCAGTTCTAGAAAATTCATTATGGAATAATTAAATTTTTATTGTTTCGATCAAATCCAAATTTCAAAATCTAGACTAATTTCAATTAGGAAAGCTTGTTTGGAAGAACTGAAAATGATTTCTTGACGTACAGGATTTAATTAATAACCTATTTGGTAATAAGACTCCGATGAACCATCATAACGATGGCAATGACAGCAATGACGGATTAGGATGTGGTTTCGGCAGTCTATGTAGATGCTGGTAGTTGTGAAGATGAAGAAATCAGAATCAGAAATCAGAAATCAGAAAGGGTTTTATTGCCAAATGTTGAGCAGGTTTACAACATTAGGAAATTGCTGCGGTACTTAGTGCAAACATACTGTCATATAACTCTAAAATAGACATAAAAAATAAGAATTAAAGAATTAAAGGTTGAGGGTAAGGCAGTGATGGGGAGGAAGAGGTGGGTTGCACGAACTGTCTGAAAGGCAGCATGAAAGAAGAGCACTGAGATTTACAGCACACAAAACAGAGGCTGATTGGGTCATAGAAGGCAGGCAAGAAAATGGACAGAGTAATAATGTCAGTATTGAGTTTCACAATATGGGAAAGAGGAAATGATTCAATCTTCCGTTTCAGATACAGTATTCACTTCAATTCAGAGAATGTTATGTAAAGAATAGACAGATGAGCAATTACAGAATTTCCTTATAGAACTATTTCAGCTTCATTTCATTTCAGTTTTAAAAAAAAGATTAAAATATACTATTCACAATATAAACTGCAGGTACATTTCCTCCAGGCAGTCCTGGTTTCGATCGAGTGGCTGTAGTCTTTACAAAAGCTGTGTGCTTGTATTCTCCAAATGAAGGTGTGGACTACTTTGCAGAATGATTGGCTGTTAGCAACATACTGGAAAAGACTGGTGAATTGACTTATCTGGACAAAAGTGTTCTGAAATATTCTGAAACATTTTCTTGCTCTTCCATAGCCTTTTCCATGGCAAAAAGGCAGGTTGTAACTAAAAAATGATATTGATTTGTTTGAAAACTGGTGGTTCTGCTGAGTAAGGCTCATCTGTTCCATCACCACCATCTGTGAGGGTATATGGCATGGAGAGTACCAAGTGAGCCTTGGTGATGTGTCTAAGGCACGTGAACAGCTTGTGCATGATCAAAAACTAGATCCTGAGCCGCCAACTCTTTTCATATTGCAGTACCAGCAGACATTACATTTGTTTCTCAGCTACTTCTTCAGCTCATATCATGATGTCCTGCTTTTATTTATTTATTGGGTTTTTTCTTTGGAGGGCCCTCAGAAAAGAGTTGGCAGTAAAAGCTCTTGCACCTGCAGGCAGAAAACTGACATGTCATATGTAATAACATCTACAGGTTGAAACATCCATCAGTTAATATTGTTGCAATGCATCACAAGCCCCTCCCCCCCCATTTTAATTATTTATTTATTTATTGTGTGGGTGTGTGCATGCCCTCGCCTGTATGTACATTTGTGAAGATATGTAGGTGATCTTTCTAATATTCACACCCCTAAAAGTGCCAGGACAATGCACCACTATGAGTCCCAAAAACCAAACATTTAACCAAGGATGAATATACAAGCACAGACAACACCAGGCAGTGTGGTGGACTCTGCCGTGAGGAGACATCCACTCCCATCAAAATCACCCAAATCTGCAGAGTTCAAACTTCCTAACGAAGAGTGCTGATGAGGTGATTCCTGTTATTCCTGATATTACATTAATCCTAGTGAATCGACCATCCTTATTATAAGCATTTTTTAAAGTAAAAAACAAACAAACACACATTTTATAAAGTGTACATGAAAATATAAGCATAGACATATAAGCAGAAGTTACTAATCTTGAGCAAAACCCATACATTTATAACACTGTCATTATATTACATAAATCAGCACAGTTTTCCACCATCGAGATTAAGACAACAAAACAAGTGTAATTTCCATATTTTTATATTGTTGATTCTGTCTTTTCCACTCCAAAACACTAGAGGGCAGTAGTGTTCTGTCATAGAGGTTTTCTTAGTCAGTAGATTTACGTGTTGAACGATGTGCATTATATGGTATTGCACATTATATTTCCAAATGCAAATTCAGACAAGGAAAAAATGAAATTAATTAGAATTCCCACTTTATTTGGGACCATGGCAACCAAAGTTACAACGTTTACTGCTTTTAAGTAATCACTGTTTGTTCTTTTTTTTTTTTCATAAGACAGCAAAGAAACCAGCCTTACATTCCTCCAGGTAAGATTCTTTACCTTTAAGTGTAAAAATCCTTAGAACTGTTTTGTTTGTTTGCTTGCTTGTTTAAATCTGAGATGAGGATTTTTTCCACAAGCATTTTCTTTTCTTTTTTAAACTCGTCTCAGGTTTTCTCTTGACACTTTCGTGTCCTCTAATACAATGCCTGCTTTTCCATCCTCTGTGACCATATCAGAAGATGTAAATCAGTCAGTGGCTGCCAATAGTGAATCAGGTGTCAGCATAGAGAGGTGGTGTCATGCCGTGTGGGTGGATGTCGAAGCAGGATGTGGTAAAGGGGGCCTAGTGTCAGCAATGTCAGGTTCAGCTTCCTGTGGCCTAATCACTTCAGCATGGGGGCTCAGAGGAGATTGGGTAGACCCTGTTCTCCTCTGCAGGACCACAGTCCAAAGTCTCACCTTGTTTGGCTCCCGACAACACCCAAGTAATCATGGGCGAGGAAAAACCTTGTGGCCCCCACCTACTTCTCAAGCTCTGAGGCCATAAATATTTAGGATTGGCTGTAAGTAGTAAGAGAAGGTAGGGGTTCACAGAAGGGAGAGAAAGATGTTAGAGAAGGGGAAAGAAGGGCATAGGGATGAAGGGAGGGGTGTTGTGCCGGGGTGATTTCACAGTCTAACTATTATAACCCGAGGAAAGGAAATCTAGACTGCTGGGATGCATAAGTGGAGCAGAGGAGACAGAAAAGGAGAGACGACGAAAGGAGCCTGAAATGTAAAAAAAAAAATTACTGAAAGCAGGTAAAGAGAGGAAAAAGAGGCAGTCTATCTGAAATTTGTCAACCACATAGAAAAGGAAAGTGTAAGAGAAATGAGAGGGAATATACAATCGAAATGACCAGGATGTGAGAGCAGCTCTAAGAAGTGTGACATGCAGGAAAGTAGGTTGAATCTAGAGAGAAAATGAATGACTGGAAGGCAGGTACACGGCTAGAGGAGTTAAGGCTGAGAAGTTGTGTTGGCTTGATATGAAACCGAGACTTGAAGTATGAAATCCTTGAGCCTCGGATGGCTCAGCTGGCTCCCACACTGTTGTTCTACTTTCATTTATGGCTCAAAATGACGGCTTGGAGAGACCTAAAACAGTCTCGCAGCCACTGTATGATCTCCATGTAGTAACAGCTCAGTGCCTTTCCGCCGTTCTCATTTTCTCTGCTGTAATAGCATTTCTAGGTGGTAGCTTAAACTTGTCACTAAAATGGTCTGCTTTTTTATTTATACAAAAATAGGGAAAACAGAAAGAAGAGGAGGAATGTCTTCTCTTTGCATCTTCCCTTTGCATCTCAGCTGCTCAAGATGAGTACAGGACTTAAGCAGGAATGATACTTTGCATGTTGTACTCAAGTACAAGTGCCTTTAAATTACAAAATTTGAGTTAATGTCTATAAAAGTTCATACCACAGAAAACTAATGGGAATTGGTCCTCAAACAAAACAGGCAGGATACTGATCCTGAGCTCAGAACGCCTATAGGTTGTGTATATGCAGTTTAAAAAAGTAGAAGTTGCGTTTTGTTTGTTTTTAATTATATATACATTATTCCATTACAAAACTTAGAGGAAGCACATCCATAGAAAAGTGAATCAAACCTTAAACCTTTCATTTTTATTTGCTCAAGCATTAAATCAGTGCATCATTATGCATTATGCTTTCTTGTGCAGACACAAAGGGAGAAGCTGGCAGATATTACACCATGAGGAAATTAGCTGAATACTTTGGAGACTGTTCAGAGACAGGCTGATGCTATGTGAGCTCTGTGGGGAAGCGCCCATCAGTCGTCCCAAAGTCGTCTCTCCGCTGAAGCAGAGAATCACAGATCTGTTGTCCTACTGAGCTTTCAAGAGTTGTGAAGACATGGAGAAAACGTGTGCTAAAAATAAGAAAAAGCTCCGGACAAAAAGCTAAAAAGTTCACTTTTACACTAAACTTTGTCACAGGTGCTATTGGAGGTAATTAGTGCGTGCTGCTATGAGATGCAAAGTTTTGGTTGTCCATCTGCTGCAGAAAATTGCTCCTGAGATTCACTGACTAGTCTTATGTGGACAAGTAATCGACATCATGCAGACTCTGTACTAAAGATAGTTGATCCGGGTGCATCAAACATTTCATTTTCACGTTCACCTCAGTTAGGCGTCACATCTAATCTGGAGTTATGTTTTATCTTAGTGGCATAAATAACTCAGATTTTGACTCTCTTTAGCTGGAGTTTTGTTCTCAATAAATCCTAAGGGAAAATCCTAGCACTTTAGCCGATGCTCCACTGTACTCACTGTCTGTTTGGTGTAGAGCAGGTAGTGCAAAGAAGATTATTAGACGTTTTTCACAGACTGAAAATTATCTGAAAAACTTCAATGAGCCTGCTGAGGACACAGTCAGGAAATGGCTCTCATACAGTGAAGAGAATATAACTACACACCTCTATTCAGGTAATCAGGTTTACGTGGTTTAATATTCCAGTTCTTCATCTTCAGTGTTCTCGCCTTTGTATACTTAATTCTAAGAATGAAGGCAGCAGTTCTGTTCAGGCTTCAGCACAGAAAAGCTGATTGTAATTGAAGTTCACAGTTTCTGTTATAAAGGCACTGCGATGCTCCGAGTCACTTCCACTCATCAGCTTACTGTGGATATAATGAGAGACGAAGGGAAAACATCTGAGAGGACTGCATCTAGACCAGCGGCTGTGGAACAAACACCCTCACTTTCAGAAAAATGAAGAAGGCAGACAGATGCCAAAAGAAGCTGAGCTTAAATCAGTGCAATTTCCTCCCTTCATGTCTCTGGCCAGAAGGACCTTTGAGAGTTTTCTACCTCTTTTCCTTTTTTTCCCTTTTTTTTGGAAAAAGAAAAAAAAAGCCTGCTTTGAGATATACTGTAAATCACAATGCACAGGGAGGGGCTGAGCTAGTAAGAGAAAAGGGAGGCCTGTGGAAACACATTTATTATTTTCCTGCCAGTGTGCGTCTGCTTATGTTTTTCTTAGATCAAGACACAGTCCTAAAAAATCTGGTGCATTTCCTTCACTTCAGGAAGCACTTTCATAACTTCAAATATAATAATTTCCTTTTTGGAAAGACGCAGAGGATTATCTGTGTGTATTTGGATTTCATTTATCCGTTTTCTTACCCTGAAAGAAAAGGATTGAAGAAAAAAGGGGGAGCTCCCATACAGTTAATGGTTGGACCTCTGGCCTCTGATCCTAAATGGGTTTTGATAGGTGTGGTGAATTCAGTTTCAGCTCAGGGATTATGATTTACCGCCTCTCTGGTTTGGCTCCAGGAAAGCAGCACTCACATCCTCTGCCTATTTTCCTGTTTGTTTTGCCTCCCCTTGATGGCAGAAATAGTGAATATAAATGGCGTGCCGAAGAAATCCCTCCCTTCTTTGACATATGGCACTATAAAGAAGAAAGACTGAATTTTATTTGAAATGGAAGCGCAATCCATTTCAAATACACTAAAGTGCATTGATGAAAATATAAAAGATTTGTATGGCATGCCAAAACTCCAAGAGTTGAACACTGAAGTGTCCTTAAGATTATTTGTGTTTCTCTATCAGAAGTGCTAGAAGTTGTGGAACAAGGCTGGCTGATAAAGATGCTTTGTTTGATCACATGGATTGTTTTAATTCTACATAGCAAGCTTAAATGTTTTGCTAACTTTGTAGCTTTTATGTTTGTTCATTAGCAGATTTGGACTCCACTTTTAGCATTTTATATAGTCCTCATATTTGCCCTTCATTCACCTGCTTCAGACCCTGTCAGAAGAATTGGCTACCAGGTGAATTAATGACACCGTGTGTTTGAAACACTGATGTGATTTTTATTTAAATAAGGAAATAAACCTACCAAAACCACAAAATAAACCATATTTATAATTATTATGATTTCCCTTAATTCAATAATGACACAAAGCCTCTTGTTTACAGGGAATCGTGTTTTTAGTTTTAGTTTGGAATCTTCTCAGTTATGAAGTACAGCCAAAATATGTGCAACAAGAATAACTTTGGCCAATCCATCCAAGATGTCTTGAATTACAATGTTCACTTATCATGCCCCCCACCACCCCGTACTTTCTCACATTTGAGGCTTTCCCCCATAATCTCTGTAGCTGGCCAACTATTTATGCAGTTTTGGATCAACAGACCAAGAGAGTGTTTTTATTTTCATGCGACAGACTGAGGTCAGATACTTTTTGAGAATAATAGCAGAGTGAAATGAAAGGGCCCGTTTTATGAATAGAGGCATTACATCAGCTTATGCATCAGAAGCATTTGGCTGTTGTGAAACAAATGTTTGAGATAGAATAAGGTAAGAGAAAATCTGAATGCACAACACTGGCAGCAGAATGGAGTAAGGACAAATTTACTTAGAAAAGTGCAAAACAGGACGAACAACCTTGGAGATGTATGTGGTGTATATCCAATGCAATTCAATTCAATGGTATTTCTATAGTCCCAAATCACAACAACAGTTGCCTCAATGTGCTTTACATTGTAAAGACCCTACAATAATAAAAAGGAAACAGAGAAAACTCCAACAGTCACATGACCCCCTATGAGCAAGCGCATTCATGACCAGTGGGCCAGAAAAACTCACTTTTGACAATACATATGCCCTGCTGAACTGAGGACAAGGCTCACACAAATATGTGCAGAACGATGCTTATTTATGTCAGATTCCAGCAAATACTTATTGTTTGCAGGTTAGACATTTGACACTCCTGTCTCCGATAGGCTGACAATGAGCCAGCTAACTACAACAACAGCTGATCATAACCTAACATTATGCCAGCTAATGTTAGGCCCCCAAATCACGCGTTCACTCTGATAAACACTGTAAGTGTTTATTCATTTTAAGTGCCTGTGTCCAGTAATGTTAGATCCACCTCAATGATGGTTCACTGTTTTAACTAACAGTGGCTAACAGCAACTAACTAACAGTGGCAAAAATAGCAGTAGTTACAAACAGAAACATTCAGGATATCTTTAACAACTCGCCCTACATATTCACAGCTGAGATTAAGAATGGACTGACAACCTACTACAAACATTACACATAAAAGATGGCCAGGGTTGTTTGTCCCACCCCAGCCACCGTACCTAAGATTATGCACTTCATTCTACACATTGTTACTTTAAAGAAATCAATATTCAGTGCTAAAATCATTAAATACACCTGCTAGTGTTTCCATTTAGTTCCTGCAATATTTTTACTTTTGTATGAAAAAATGCTGGTATTTCTGAAGCACAAGCACATACTTTCAACACTTAGCAGGTACACAAAACAATAATTGGAATTTCTGAGTCTATCTTGCAAGTTTGTCTTGAAGCCAGAGAAGTTTTCTCTCTAATAACACACTTATTTCCTCGCCATTGTCCCCACAGAGAAAACTTGATGAGAAATAAGTCGAGTGTAGTATTACAGCCTCATCTAATGGAAACATTATTGGGATGTGATACAGCAGAAACAGCAGCATTCAGCAGCATTTCCAAGAATCCATTTCAAAGCTCAGTTTACTCCTAATCTAGAGATAATCCTTGTCAGTCAAGAGGCGCCCCATTCACCGAATGAGAGCATGACCAGTCATTGTTAATTTTTACAGCTATATCATCTATTTATTGCAGAAGTCATGAGAATATTGTGACAATTATGAATAAAAAATTACAACTGAAGTCATATATTATGAACTAAGTTGCTGTGGTTTGCTAGCTAAAATCATGACTCAGGGTAACAAGGCTGAACAAATATAAACGCCTCCTAAAAGCTGCATGCTGGAAATGCTTTTGCGGTAATAATTCTCATAGAAAATATTTAACAAGAAGTTATTGAATAATGGTAAAACTGTCAAGCAGCTCTTCTTCACTGCTCCTTGTGTATCCTTAAAAACATTTAAAATAAGCATAGCATTACTGTAGACTGGATTTTTATATATGCTGCATATTTGTAAATCATCCTAGCTGGAATAAGAGAGAGGTTGACAAAATGAAACAAGACTGCAGAAAGGTGGGGCATTGTAATTTTGAAAGTGTTTGTGTGGACGTGGACCGGATGTGAACAAAGTTGCCCACAGTGTGTTCATGTGCATGTGCCTGCCTCCATGTCTGACTGTAAATCAGACATGGAGTGATGGCAAATTGTGCAGCCACACCATATGCAAGTTTAGCAGCTTCTGCTGCAGTATAGAATACTGTTTAGTATACATCTATAGCTGTCAACAGACATGCACATATACTGTACACAATTTGACATTTAAAATTCTTCAGTGGCATGTCAGAACTATGGACATATACAGTAAGTGTCCAGTATATTTAATCCTATACAGCTTTAAAACTGTATAAAAATTAAACTTCTGCTTCAACGGATTTTGAAAGCTCACCAGTGGAAGTTGTGGTTTCATGCTCCTCTATTCTTTATACCTACATACAACAATCAAACAAAGAAAAAAATGCCAGCTTTGTACAGTGGCAAATGCCACAGCTGATTATATTAGATCATTAGCAACACATCCTATACTTTTTAGGAACTCCAAAGCAGTGCGATTACAAAATTACATGGAGCTCATGCATTTACATTGCATTTATGGATCAAGTTAAAGTTGACAATAACCTATTATCAAAATGAGACATAATAAAATATTATTTAAATCTGCAAAGAAATTAAATGAAATGACAAAATCTCCACTTTGAACTGGCGCAGCTTGCGACCTTGCTCAGGCCAGGCAAAGCTTCCATGGTCCCTCACTTGTTTTTCTTGTCTGCTATTTTTTTTTTTTTTTTCATTTTTATCCCAAATGTTATCCCTCTGCCCTGTCCTATTGTTCCAGCAACACAGTGTGAACACAGGTTCTTGGATTCCCATTCAGTGAGGCGAAGGACAGCATTCCAACTCCTTGCCAAGACACCTTATCTGTGCCTGGCAGCCTGCAGACAGGAAAGAGCAGTAAGTGTGAGGGAGGGGGGGTGGCTGGGGAGGGCAAAGGCTAGAGGACACAAATGGAAAAATACAAAAAAGTACTTGGTGGAAGATGCACAGTACAGGTGAAAAATATAAAAAGAAAAAAAAAGTTATATGCAGAACACCATGTTTGAATATTTGGATTGGTTTATTCAGCTTTGTTTCATTTGTTGCTGGATAAAATTAGACAGCAGATTACACATTAATGAAGCAAAGTGGAAGAAAAGATGAACAAAATGTGCTGGCACAATGGCAAAGTATGGAGAAAGGGTGCAAAATACTGAGCTGAAACTTATACAGTTGTGAGGCAGCATACACACATACACATACATGTACCGCTGTCCCAGCGTCCTGTTCCGCACTACTTACATTAAAATCAGTGACAATTGTACGTGTTCTGTAAGCTGGTGGACTGAACTAAAAGCCCCATTCTTTAGTTTTGTTCTTGCTTTGGCAATTTCGAAACAGTGTTGCTGCCAAGTGGTGACTTTTAAAAGGTAAATATCTTATTATAGGTACAAAAACAAGCTCTTGTTTGGCACTGGTATGATTCACTGGTTCCCTCTGTTTAAAAGTGATAGGGGTGATTTATTTGACTTTCCAATTCTCTGCTGATGTCTTCCTGTTGTTTGTTTTTCTTCGCTTTGTTGCTGAAGCATAACTTGACTTTAAATTGATTTTTAGGTGAGAACATTGAAAGTTCACAATTTTGCTTGAGCGCAAGCTTCGAATTGTTTAATTGTGTGTGTGTGTGTGTGTGTGTGTGTGTGTGTGTGTGTGTGTGTGTGTGTGTGTGTGTGTGTGTACATAGGTAACAAAGGACAAAAAAGGCAAAATCATGTTATTTTTGAATGAGTTTTCCATGAATTAAATAGAGGGGACCAGCTTTATGGATCACATGAAATAATTCAGATTCAATTTCCACATTAATATTGTATTTTTTATTGGAATTGCTGAAACTATCTGAAATTACCTGATGCAACTCACTACCAATTCTGGTTTTGATTTGCTCTCTGTTTGTTGTGCTGTGAGTAGTGAATTATGGATACCAATCTGTGGCATCAAGACAAATCGTTTATTGCAAATCACACACCGGCTTACTGCATAATACTGTATACATTACTGTCTTGAGCCACCGATTTCTTTAATTTTGTTTCCAGGGAGCCAGACCTTCTTATCATTTTTAACGTGGTCCTGAAAATCAGTTCTCCAGGGTTTCTGAAGGTATTCCAAGGTGTTTTTTTTTTTTAATATTGGCTGCTTTTTTCATTCAGGAACTTTGAGGAGTGTGTTTTTGTTTGTTTGTTAACCCACTTAACTCTGACCTAGGATTCATATAAGCATAGACAATGAACTAAGTGATGAATTAGTGTTGTGTCTACACATAAAAGATAGAAAAAGAGCTATTTTAAATTGCATCTTTAGGTTTTTTGTTAATAGCAGTTTGTCGCAAAAATACAGTTTGTTCTTTCGAACATATGAAAAAAAGATAAAACAGTTTGACAGAAAAGAGCACATACTGGGCAAGCATAACAGCTACAGCAAATGAAGAGTGTATGTAAGTCACGTCCTTAAAACACGGGAAAAAAATCCAGCAAAAACCTGACATGGGACCTAAGAGATGCATCTGGCCCTTCAGTTGATCCATCTACTGTTCACTGAAGCCTCATCAGAAATGGTCTCAGTGGAAGGTTGGCTGTCAAGAAGCCGTTCTTAAGAAAGGGAAACATGCCAGATTACACAAGAACTGGGCTCAAAATCAGTGGCAACATGTCTGATGGAGGGATGAATCCAAATTTGTAATTTTTGGTCAATGTGTGCCGAGGAGGCCGTGAGAGAGCTCCAACACTGAGTGTCTACAGCCATCTGTAACACACTGGAGTTTCTCTAATGGTTTTGGGGTACATTTGAGCCAAATTGATGGAATTATGAACACAGAAAAAAATATTGTCAGATTTTGATCCACCATGCCCTACCATCTGGAAAGTGTCTAATTGGCAACAGCTTAATGTTTCCGCATGACAATGATCCCAAACACACTGTCAATGCAGCAAAACATACCTGAATAGACAATGGAACACTATCGGTCAACGATTGGATTCTCCAGAGCAGGGATGTCAATGCGACTGAATCAGTGTGAGATCATCTTAACAGAAAATGGAACAGAAGGCAGCAAACATCCAAAGAATTGCTTTGGATGTCCTTCAGGAAGAATGAAGAACTATTCCTGAAGACTCTGAAGAAATTTTGCCTAAGAGAGTTCAAAAGGTCCCTTTTGTAAGACTTATTTGTAAGACCTACTTTATACTGGTACACGTTCTGAACCACATGTCCAAATCATGGTTGAGGTGTAAAACTTCATGTATTTGAAAAAAAAAAAAGAAATAAAATAAAGTATGAAATACAGTTATCTACAGAAGCTTGACTACTTCATCTAGTGTATCATCCTAAGTGCAAAACTTCAATTAATGTCAGCGGACTGAGCTCTAGTTGCTCGATTGACATACTGTTCCTATTCCACTGTATGCTGTAGGCACACAGTTTAGAGAAGCACTGCAGGAAACTATCCACAGTTTGAGTCACAGATATCCTTTGAGCTTACTGTATATGAACATCAAGGGCAGGAAGGCCATCAAAAGGCCTTAAGTAACCCCAGTGTTTCCCACTTGACAGTGGATATTCTGACTCAAATCCCTTCCCACACTAATGTGAACCACATCCTCAGGAAATGTTTCAGTAATAATAAAAAATGAAGTGAAACAACGTAAATAGCATATTTTGTTTTGTTTTTGCTTTGTTTTGTTTTCTCTGGAGTAAGCTGAAAGACATAATCTGGAACAACACTGTAGTGTTTTTTTCTTCCCCTGTGATTTTTCAGGGGTTCCATTTATCCATCTATTGATGATTACCTATTAAGTTTTCCACGCCACCTGAGCACAGGGATGGTGTGTTGCAAAAACACTGAAGTTAATATACTGAGTCAAAAACTAGAACTGTCATATAAGATTTATCATTCATATTTAAATGTTAGTGATTAACAACACTGCAGTTAGAGCTGCAATCATTATTACTTTTTTATTTATATGTGTTCATGTGCATGTGTTAAACTCATAAAGGGGAAAAACAGAGTGAGAAGAGAGAAAGAAAACAGGTTTGAGAATCATTAAAGAGCCAGAGAGTGTGATGGTGAAATCTAGTATCCAGCTGGTTTCGCACCATCTGCTGTGCTAATGCACTGATACATCATCATGCAAGTGTGAAGAAAATAATTATGAACCTCAAACACTCCATTTGTAGTTACTGCAAACGTCCACTAGATGACAGTCATGTTCCTTTAATGCTCTCTGCTTCAAAGAAAAAAAATGACTTGAAAGATGGGCTGAAAAGAAAAACTCTGTGTGTGTGTGTGTGTGTGTGTGTGTGTGTGTGTGTGTGTGTGTGTGTGTGTGTGTGTGTGTGTGTGTGTGACAGAGAGAGAGGGAGACTGTTGATTGCACATGGCTCTTTAAAAATTTCAGTTTATTGCTGTTTAATTTCTTCTCTTAGTTTTTTCCTGTTGTTGTTGTTTTATTGTTTTTTTTCCGTTAGATTGGAGTTTCACCAAACAGTATCAAAGACCTGAGCTCTGAATAACACATAAACACTACTGTTTGAACCGAGTCTGCTTAAGCTCTGGTTCTTGTGTAACAGAGGTGTCCAACTCCAGTCCTTGGGAGCTACTGTCCTGCAGCTTTTAGATGCATCCCTACTCCAAGACAGCTGAATCAAATGGTTGGATTACCTCTTCAGCATGCCATCAAGTTTGGGAAAAGCCTGATAACAAGCCATTCATTTGATTCAGGTGTGTCGGAACAAGATGCATCTAAAAGCTGAAGGACAGTAGCTCTCGAGGACTGGAGTTGGACACCCCTGATGTATAAGATTACTAGCAGTTTGTCCAACAGTGTGACACTACTGGTAAAAAGTTTTATTTGTTTTGTTTTTTTGCTTAAAACTCTGAGGCTCTAAAGGCACTTGTGTTCAAATTAAATTGTGCAATCTTTAACTCAGTAATTACTCAACTTACTTAAGGTATTACAGGGAAATAAGTTAGATTTTTAAATCACCTTTTAGAATGACTTTATTCAATCAGTTCATCTGACAACAGAGCTCAGTGCAGGTAGAAGGGGCATCCAGCCAGCAGACTGCAAACGTGCTCTCTCTGCTCAACCATAAGTTCCGTTATAGGAGTAACTGTGGTTCAGCGGTGGTACCATGCTGGCAGTCCATGAGCAGCTATGGACTGCAAGTTGTCAAATGGGGGCAGTGTCAAAAATATGTGGTACAGTCGGTCTGTGGGACACAGACTCATACTCGTGCTGTCGTTGGCCTGTTAGCCAACCATTTGTTGTAACATTTAAAGAGAAGAAGAGAAACCTTACATTAGAAACAATGAAAAGTATCCACTGCAGCCAATGTTCATGCTGTATATATTTATTTTTGATGGGGTTTTTTCACACCTCTCCCATTCCCAGTAAACTCTGCTGTCGCTTCCTTTCCTGGTTTGGCCCACTAGTCGACCAATCACAGTTTACATTATTTTGGCATTGTGGAATTTGCATTTGGGATTTTGGAGGACTCCACAGGAGCGTATTTGTGCTGGTTAAAAACTCTTCGCTGTATGCAAACACATATGCACATTTATGGTAGTGCACAAATGCAGTACCATAAATGAAGAATTACATGGAAACTGTGAATGGATCAAAGAGAAACACGTTGCAAAGCACTCTGTAGAACACTGAAGGTTAGAAAGTCTGATAAAATTATCCTTTCTTATCAGACAGGATGGGTTAAGATCAGATAGTTTTTAGGAAAGTAGGGGTCAATGCTGCATATTTGCCATTTCCTTTCCTTCCCTCTGTCCTTCCTTCCTTTCTTCCTTCCTTCCTTCCTTCTTTGCTTCCTTCCTTCCTTCCTTCCTTTCACACTTTCTCTTACCCTGCTGCTCTTTCTCTCAGTGGGACCTCGTGCAGACTCTACCCAAACACTGCCCCGTTGTTTAGGGCTGGGCAAGCTCTCTGCCTGACCACTCCCTGGACCTAATCGCCTCAGAGTTCTTTCCAAATTGCAATTACTGATAAACAGAGTTGGCTGATGGGGACAAGTGATTGCGCAGGCCATAGCTGGCAGTATCTGGCATCAGCCTAATTGTCACAAACAATTTGTCTCATTTCTTTACTCTTGCTAGTAGAGAATGACTCCACTGAGCACACTTGGGGAGCAAACCAGTTATGAGTATGCTCATTTGGGACTACTTTGAAGTGTTCTCTAGTGTTTCTCAAGAATCCCCCCCCCCCCCTCCCCCCAATCTTAGCAGTCTGCATTTTGGGATTGTGTCTAAACAGAGTCCATTTAGAGTTATTTTGATTCATCATCAGAGATGGAGGGGAAAATATTTAGTGAGCAAGACACAAAATGTAATGTCTGCTCTTGTTTCCCTTGGATTCTGCATGCAAACTCTTTTCATTTCACTAAATAAATAAGTTTCATTTATGCATTTTCATCATGGAAAAAGAAATTTACATTCCTGCCAGTGAATGACTGCACATCTGTGAACTCAGTGAAACTTTATCCTATTATACACTCTCACCCATCCCTGATCAGGTAAGTTCCTTGCTAAAGGGTAAATGCCAACGGGTACATTGCCATTACTCAAGAATTTTTCCTACTGCCAGGCTAAACCGACAACATTCAGTCACAAACCCGTTGTTCAGCCTTTTAAACTGCCATGATCCTCTATTTAGAATTATATGAGCCCCGCAGTTTCACAAGGCCTCGTTTTCCCCAGATGTGAATTTAAACAAGTATGCAACATGAGACTTAAATGTGGCTTTCAGAGTTAGTACTGGTGTGCATATTCTTGAGGTAAATGTTTTTTAAAAAGGGAACAAAAACCTTTCAGCATGTCTTTCTAGGTATGTTGTGGGTGGGTGCATATGTGTAAGTGAGTGATGGGCTGAAGATGATTAAAGGGAGGAAGTCATGACCTTGTTTGCTCCTCTTCCCTCCTGAGTTATAACCTCAGCCAAGCCCAAATCATCCCTGTGCAGAAAAGAAAGAGGAAATGACCCAACTCAAAAAGGAAGTGCTGCAAGGTGACCAGTAGCAGTCTACGGGGAGGTGGGGATGGTATGCTCTCATTGTTGTGTGTGTGTGTGTGTGTGTGTGTGTGTGTGTGTGTGTGTGTGTGTGTGTGTGTGTGTGCGCACATGTGGCAGAGAGCCCTTGATTTGTGTTGGCCCACCTTTGGTTCTGCTAAACCACTGTTTCAGCAGTTTGGGGCAGGAAACAGCTGTGGAGAGTGAGGCTAAGGTAAAAGTCTGCACACAGCCGTTTGAGGGTTTTCAGTGCACTGCTCGCCAATATCAATCAAATTGCATGAAGCTGAGCTTTTACTGAGCTGGAAACCCACAAAATTTTAGCACATTCACACAGACACAGGCTTCAGCACACTGTCAGTAATGCTAGAGTATAAGATGATGGTTGAATTTTTTTGGAAAGTCATCGTTTTCATCTTAGCGAGTGAAAAATTGGCACTAATGTTTTATTTATGTATTTGTGTCATGTTTTGAAGTTGAGAGCATCCCGAACGAGCACCCAAGCATCCATATCGAGCAGATGAAGAGTAAAAGTAACATGAGGATAAATGCAGACTTTAGTGACACAAGGACAGAGTCATCGGAATATTTTGAGCTTCACAGCTTGCGAGGAAGACGTGTCACTTTATGGGTAAATTAGTCACACCCCTCGCACAGCCAGCCACATCACCACAATCAACTGGGTGGCTTTTCTGTGGAATTTTGGCCTTGACAGTTAACGTCTGCCACTAATGAAAACCATAATTTTGTACTACTGTGTGTGTGCATATATATATATATATATATATATATATATATATATATATATATATCTGTATGAAATGGATGTAGACAATATAGACATTTGCCATTTTTTCCTGAAGCATAGCCTGAAGCAATTTTCATTTGTATTCCCATGTATTTCTACCTGTAGCTAGTCCCTGCCAAAACAGTGGCATTTGGGGTATGCAAGTCCCCAGAGCTTGCTGTCAGCTCTGTCAGGTTAGGGTGAAATGCGAGACTTGAATCAAGCCTGTAGGCAGCTCAAGCATTCACAGATGGTCTAGTAACAAAATAATCAAAACAGGCTCAGCTGTCTTGGTCCAGTGTTATTCTGAATGATTAAATGATACTAAAGTGAGAGATTCTTTTTGCTTCAATGTACTTTATGGATTCTAATTACATTTTCAAAGCCCTTGCCTGTCATTGACCTTCTGTATACAGGAGTTGCACAAACGCAGCATTTTGGGATCCAACTTGAAAAAAGGCAGTGACACAGTTAGACGCAAACAAAACGTTAGAGAATCTCATTCAAACACTAGGTGGCTTAAATGCCTTCCTGACAAATTTGCAAAAAATTAAAGCTTGTTAGAATAATACAAACTTTAATTTTAGCCTTATAATCAGAATCAGATTAATAATTGATTTAATAATCCCAGAGGAAATTATGTGGTCACAGTTGCTTCAAGATAATAAAACCAGTCACCAACTTCACAAATTTAAATATTACAACATATTACAATATTACAAAATATGAAAAATTGCTCTAGTAAATACAAATAACTCTAATTATAAATATCCCAGTATACTGCACAAAATTAAAATACATATAGTTGGAACTAAGGTGTAACTAATAATTTGAAAAGAGGGACATCTTTTCATATCATGTCATATTAGATAAGCTGTATCCATGTACTATCAATAAATCACTGCACCCATTTCCCATTTTTCAAACAAAAGATAAGGAAACCAAGGGTGGTTGAAGACTTTTACACAGTACTATATGTCTTATGCATCTTATATGAGTGACCTTGCAGTCAAGCAAGATCGTGCACTTGCTCATAAGCTCACAACTCAGGTCAAGTGAGTTGCTGTCCTGCTGGTTATGACCAGCAGCAGGACGTGGTTAACCACATGAATGCATTTTCAGTCATAATGTGCCTCTCATGAGGTGCAACCTCTTCAGATGTAGAAACACTATATGTTATTTAGCCAATATCATTTCAGAAATCACTGACGATCAATCTGTTCTGTTCTTTACGTATTACGATGTGTTTTGTTTTTTTAAAAGTGTGTTCAACCCAAAGACTGGTTGACTTGGAGGAAGCAGAATACAACAGAAGAACCCTTTACAGGACACTTCAGGGAAATTTTGGAGACAAATGAAAAATGGCATCTTTCCCCATGTCCATGACCTCCATGTAGTCCTTGTAAAGCTCCACACAGACAAATGCAACAGAAAGGAGACTCATGACCCCATGAAGCAACTAGGCAAAACACTTCATAATCCCTTTAAAATCAATTAACTCAGACTTGCTTTGTGTTCCAGTATTTCTTCAACACTCTATTTACATGTGTATAAAAGACATTTTCCTATTAACTTCATTATGAGTCCTTTTCTTGAGCTCAACATACATACATAACTGTGCAGCTACTTTTCATCTCCCCGAGCAGAGACCTCCGCTGCTTGTCATCTGGATGGGTGGCATCTTGTCTTCTGAAGATCTGAAAGTTATGTTAGAAAGATTAGATTTGACAGAGCAATGCCTCATTCATGGTTCAGCTCAAATAAAATGATCATTTAATCTCTAACAAAGGGTAGAGATTTTAAATAAATATTTTGCTAATTTTTACATTGCCTCCATTATTGATCAAGTGTCAGTTTAAGCACAGTTTGAGACTTAAAAAATAAGTTAAACCTTTAAAATGAAAACTTGAATAATAATAATAATAATAATAATGATAATAATATATGTATGGGTTTTGCTGCTGACACTCACTTCCCCATTTCTAATGCTAAAAGGACTGCCATTCCAAGTGTGAGCATTCCATCCCTGTTATCTGACTGTTATCCCTGAATGTTATCTTTGTATGGGATTTTGGAGACTCTCATATATAAAATATATTTCTGTATTCATAACTTCTTATGGTACTCTGTATGTCCCTGGTTGCAGGCACACAGCAGCTCCCTATTTATGATGACTCCTTTTTTGTCACAAACCATTTGCTTTACCAAGCTGAAGGACAGAAACAGAGGAAATAACTTTATTTTTTACACGTTAAAAAGGAAGAGGTGTCTTTTCACAAGTTTTGTTACCATGTGGTTGTTTGTTGTTGTTTGTAGCTATTGTTTTTTCAGAGAAAAGGGACACTTCCTCAAAATCTGTTAACAAACAGTTCATCTGTAGCATTTTTAATAATCATCTGACTTTAACTTAAAGCAGCTGTTAGTGGTATTTATAGAATGATCTAAAATTTCATTGTATCTGTTATCCAGCTGCTGGGAGTGCATCTGGCAAGCAGCCTGCTATACCTTGGAAGCATAATTCTCTCTCTCTCTCTCTCTCTCTCTCTCTCACTCACACACACACACACACACACACACACACACACACACACACACTGGCTCTCTTCATGTTTCTCTGTCCTTTGTTTTTCCAAAAAAACAAAGTTTTCCCTGAATGTAACCTGGAAACAAAGTAAAGTATATGGCAATGATAATGCCAGAACTTGCAAACTCATCTGGCTTTCTGAAGGAAAAAAAAATCATAGGACTGAAACTTTGAAATCTATCCAGAAATAGCAGAAAACGACAAGCAACTAGCACTTTTAATGGTGTGGCACAGCCTTCTGTTCAGTAGTCTTACTTTAACTATTCTTAAGGTTTATATTTTATACATTGATCAGCCGCAACATTAAAACAACAAAAAATAGCATACCGAAGAACAGTGATATTGATCAACTTGTGACCATGCAGTGTTTCATTGCGAAATATTTGCATTTACATGAAATTCACCCTGACCCTATCCCCCAAACACCCACCCACAAAATAACCCTACAACAGGCTTCTATATGGCTTGGGAGAGCCTCAGATGTTGACTCAGCCTTCAAAAACGCCCTAGATTAACATCTCCCTAAGCATCCATGGGATGCACCAGAACAAGACTCATCCATGGAGCCCATACCCTGAAACCCACACGACCCAAACAATCCACTGCCAACATCCCGATGCCAGGACCACAAGACACCCTCAAATCTCCTATGCCCATAGTCTGACGGGTCAGAGTTGTGTTTGCCGAAAGATGGGGACCTACTGTACACCATATTAGGCAAGTGGTTTCAATACTGTAGCTAATCGGTATGACCTGTTATTTAGTTCATAGTAAGAACATACTGAGTACATTTAAATCTTTGTATATGTCCTGTCATGAGAGCAGACACTCTAAAGAGCTTTTTCAAAAAAGTGTGTCCAAGTTGTAAATTATACGGCTGGGCTTGGTTTCTAAACTCTCCTGTGGGCCTCTATCACATTTTTATGGATTACAGTTCCTTAAAGTGAAATTCCATGCAAAGCAGAATTCAGACCAGCCATGGTAGACAATTCAGCCTTGAATGGTAGATAATGTGAAAATATAGGCGGACATAACAAATAAGCGATTCCCCTGGGCTTTAGGCTGAATATGTAAATGTCAATCATTGCAGTTATAGTCGTTTTTATTTTTTGAAAATAGTCTTTTGAGAATTTCTGTGTGTGCTTTTCATCCAAAACTAAATCCGAGGTCAACCACAGTACAACCACCCGATATTGTCTGCTTCCAGTGTCTTGTTCAAAGTTCCTTCTGCAGGGTGAATGTTTGCTGTCTTAAATCCCACACAGTGTTTGTGGATTCAGTCTTTTACTGTTGATTACATAGTTTATTGAAGTTATCACAGATTTTTTGGGGGGGTTGTAAGTCTTACTTTTATCTGCCTTTGGAAGATGTGTTATCTTTGATTGAGCTCGATTTTCTCATTTCGCCAGCTATAAACAAGGTAAAGATAAAACAAACATAAATGCTTTCTGGGGTGGAGTGTATATCACACACATACCAACATATACTCCTATCAGTGTATAGAGAAAGTCTACACAGCCATTCTGTTCTCTATAGTCTAAAGTGATTAAAAAAAAAAAGAAAAAACAGTGCCTGGACGCTCATAAATAACAACAACAGCAACAACACACACATATGGAAACACAGCATACCAAATAGGTCTGATTTTACAGTCTGCTGTGTGTTTAGTGAAGAGTATTTGGTTGAATCCCCGTAAAGTCACGCTACACCCTGATCTGTGGGATGCCACTCCCTCTAATAGGGCTCCCTCTGGACAAAACCATTACAGAAGAGCCTCAGACACATTTATATAATGAATGTATATTAATCGGCAAATGGGGGTGGGGGGTGTTCAGGATGTAAAATTCTTCCACTTTACCATAGTTTATTCATGTCCTCAAAAGTTTCAACAGTATGTGTCAAGTCATGATGTCATAATAATATCGAGTTGGAGCAGGCCATATGCTTTCGTGATAATGTGGAGATAAAGTTCAGCTATTATTTTATTATTTATAGTAATAAATAAATACAGTATTTTGAGGTATAATTCAATTCAAAATCTTTATCTTCTTGGTGGTGTGTGCAGAGCAGTGTAACATGGTCCTCATGTGAGGCTCATTGACAGTGTGGTTTAGGCTTTGGCTTTCTGTTATTCAAGCAATAGTTTCAGTTTTGTTGTGAGGTTTTAGTGACTCTTTTGACTCAATTTGCTTTGGTAACAGACGTTTATGCTTGCGTCGCTTTGAATCTCTGTTAAACATTTCCTTTTTTGTTAATTAGGCAGTTATTTTTGTCAGACACCCTCTGATTCATTGTCGACTTATCTGCAGAGGGCTGTGACAGAACTTCTGAAGAATGTGCCCTTAATTTTTGAACACGTGGCCCTGTCTGACTTTGATGAGTGTTAGCATGGCATGTTCCAGTGACTTGCACATTTGGACCTCGCTGGATTGCAGTCTGTTTCTGTTGGAGGACTGGGCCACATATTTGAGCCACATGTGTGTTTGAGACAGAAACCCAAATGAAATACACATTGGGACGCAGAAGTGCTGCGCATGCAGTTGCATTCCGGGAAGCCGACTCGCAGGCTGACAAAAGAGGGGATGACTGTCACGGCTGAAACGGTATACCAGGAATTATTTGATGGACACTTTATTGTTATCGTTTTATTCCCTTTTAAAGGGTTTGGAACATTTGCTACTGTGTCTGTTTTTCATGTCTTGCTGCAGTAACCCTTATTTCTTGACAGAGGGCAGCAGTAAGCCATTAAAAAACAGAAGAAGAAGTAAAAGTGCTTCGTTTTGGTCTCTTACCAGAGCCACATGCCAAAGACAAGCCATGAACTTAAGCTGATCACACTCTTCCTAATTTGTCCAATTTAGGCTTGTTTGATTCATTGTTGAAAACTGTCTGTCTAAGGGGAGCCAAACCACCATTTGCTCCATCTCCAAAGCATAGTTGAAAGTCTGCCAGCCATATTTGGTGGTTGCCTGCACATTACTGCATTGAAACAATATGTCAGTTTGGAGCATGACTTAATTTGAGCAATAAGCAAATATGTCGGGTAAACCATCCTGATGTTGTGCAACAAAGTGCATGACAAGGGGAGTATCAGGGAGTTAAAAGTCACCATCAACTTCTTGTCATAACGTTTTTTTCTCTCTAATCTTTGGGACTGTTGTGTTGGCCTTTTGAGAATTTTTTTATTACTTCAGCATTCCATATAAGAGATTCTAATGGTCCTTATGTGTCCCATTAAGACTTTACACCATCCCATAGAACCAAACTGGGAAAGTAATTTTCTCTGTGACAACCTGCAGTAGAAGTTCTTAGGTTTCCTTCTCTTAAACTCATGAAAACGCATTAACTCACAGCTTGACTTATAGTTCATGTCATGCACTCTTGATTCAAAATGCTCCCGCTGCTGTCAGTTAAAAAAACCTTCAAACTCGAACAGTTTCAGTTTTAGTGGAAGCTTGGGCAAGTATGAAAGAGCTTGTGCGTGGAGTGTAATTGAACTCCGTGGAAATTTTTCTGGGTTTTTGCAAAATCTGAAGAGAAAAAAAAAATCAAGATAACACATAAGTAGATAGCGGGACACTACTATGGTATGCATTACAGTGCGGTCTAATGGAAACATGTTATCTCTCAACATTTCATTCTGAGCTCAGCGTCCTTGCTGACCTGCTGTGTAACTAATAATGTTTTTGATCAAGATGAATATTGTGTGCCTTGTTGGGTAAGACAGAGGGAGGGCAGAACATTAAAATACTGACCGTACTTGATGGTGTCCCCCAAGGCCCCTTTGAGAAGCATAGCTTGTCTTCATAAACAGAGGTTACTGTGGCACAAAGGGGGGTTTCATTCCTACAAGGGTTCATGTACTTGAGCTTGGCATTTTTTCATATTTACATTGGTTGATAGTCTCAGTAGATCTGTTTATGATATTTCCCCCCTCGCTGTTTGTTTGTACTTCTTTCTTCTCAGCTTTTGCAATCTCTCTCTCCTCCATGTCCCTCCCTCTTTCACATTCTCTTTTTATCTCTTTCTTCTCTCAGTGTTATATCCTGAATAGTGGGTTTCAATTTTTTTTTCTCTCTAAAAGGCTTGCGTCATTATTCTCTGTCTTTTAACTACATTTCACATGATATCCATAGTCTAAAACTTGATTTGTGTTGCCCTATCAGGACATATTTGTGTTCCAGGTCTACAGAAGAGGGCTTTGTACAGAAAATATGGAAAAAAAGAGGCTACCTGTTTTGACAGCAGTTCAGATATGTGGCAAACACGTAGCTGGTGAACTGAGCAGCGACAAAAACCAGATTGTTTGTGATTGCCGCAGCAAATCTATTTCTCCCGGAAAGCCTATTAGAGAAAAAAAATGGGCCACAAAATTTTGAAGCACAACCGTTTTCACTGCACTCAGTTTACTTTTAACTGTTTCACGCCGTCTGTCTCACACCTGGTTGCTGGGCACGGCACTGAACAGAGCGCGCTCTGTTCTGCCGCTAGAAAAAAATCTGCCGAGCCATACGGAAAATAAATCAGCTCCACGTTCATTAAACAAAAAAGCTGTGGGCAGATTTATTTCATTATTGAGACACTCTCAGTTTAGTGCCCCCCTCCTCCCCGTGTACAGCAATTTAACTCTCAAAGGTATTCTTCCACCTCATTCCTTTTGGCTCCTTGTGGAGCTACTGGCAATGTCCACGCTACTCTGGTGGATCCTCTTCAAAGTAAACCAGTGTATTGGTTGTGGGTCTCCACCCTTGTTGCTATCTCTTACGCTGTGGTTTGTGAGGTGCTGTAAAAAAGGGGAAAAAAATGCTAGCCCAGACACCCAAATTGCTGCATAATGAACCCGTGAAATATCCCCCACCGGGAGAGCATAGGCTCTCTGAAACAACACAGACAAACCTGCACAAATATGCTGCTCTGTTTATGGAGAAGCAAAGCGCTCATGGAAATAATCGGCCTATTAGGGTCAGATATTTCAAAGTGTGCTATCTGTTTTCCCTCTTTACCCTCAGCTATGATCTTTGATGCAATTCCCACACCCAGTCTTAGAGTCGTTTGTGATAAAAATCCATCACTAGCTAATTTTCTGCCTATCTTTCTTTTCTTTTTTTTTTCTTTCCTTCTGCCTATCTCTCCTGCATGTGGAACAGGTATCTAAAGTGTTGATTTGTTATCATTCTGACTTCGCAATGCTGGTGCACACTGAGGTCACAGAGCAGGGAAACTGTGAAACCACAGCGCCCAAATCTGACATTCATGCGAAAATAAACATGGTGGCATGTCGGTTTCATTTAAGGTCTTGTGAGATTATGCTGATTTTGATTTTCACTCCCTTTCCTTTTTGAAACTTTTAGATAATAGCGTGCAGCTAGTAAGTCATGAAAGCAGCAATTAAGAGCAGTAAATAGCAGAAGTAGGTTGGCTCATTGTTGTTACAGGAATATAACTGAGGTCTCTGAAAAGAATCACCTGCTTTACGCACATGAAAAGGTGCCCTGCACGACCTTCCAGCTAAAAAAAGAAAAAGAAAAAATCTTAGCCACTACCAGCTCCATCCTCTCAGGATCCACTGAGGAAGGAAGCAGGTCAGGCTGCCTTAGTGCCCCATGAGCTATGCAGCACCATCTCCTGCAGGGACACTGGTTATTTTTGGACTGAAGGCGGATCGTGTTACGACTACGAGAAGACCCCTCAGACAGGAAATCACCCAGCACGCCACCTAGCTGCTCCCACATTCTTGGCCGTCAGCCTGACTGAATGGTGCTTCAGCATGCAGATGGTGATGAGAGAGGAAAACCCATAAGAGCAAGAGAGCCATCTTCTTTTCAGCTACGGATGACCTCTTGCTCACTCAAGTCTCAGCCCTGTATGATAAAAATGTATATCGCCACACCCAGGGCGTGCAATGCTTTAGTACCTTTCTAGATGGTATATTTTAGAAATGCAGAAATGATGCCATTATCATACAATTTTTGCATTTCTGAGTCCAGCAAGAGGAAAAGACAACATGGCGCATGATTACTAATCAGCTTACATCTGGTTATTTAAAATAGACATTTGAATCAGTATGTTTTTCTTGTGTATTTTTGTTATTCATATGTGGCCTAATATGTGGCCTCCATAATATGACAGGTGGTATAAGCAGCATTATGCTAATCCGTTTTTGCTTACATAGCATCATAGATAAGCATGGCTAATGTTTCAGCAGTTTTCTGAGGCAGGCTTATGCTTACGCAAACTCTCTTTTAATCCCACAATGGTTTACAAAGGTGAAAGCAAGATTAGATCAAGCTTCTACACTGTTGAAATATTTCTTGCATCATTATCATAACCAAGCAAAAGCCTGCGCAACGAAGTCATGCGTTGTGCTATTTGTTTCATATGAACATTCCTGGGGTTAGCTGAAAAACCACCAAGTTATTATGTGGGAAATATCAAAGGCTGTGTGGCCACCAAGGCTGAAGTGAAGAGCGTGGGAGGTTTGTGACATACCCCCCGATTTCTTTCCATCTGCCCACCAAAAACATTTGTGTACTGCATTTGTGTGCGTGTGAGTGTAGTTAGTATGCATGGCTGTGTGTGTCTAATGAGACTGTTTGCCTGCTCTGCTGTGGACTTCCACTTAATTTCAATGAAGCCAAAAGAAATGGAAAAAAACCCAAAAACTCATCACCTCCAGGACAGTTGTTAACAGTCATGTAAATTTTATGAAACTTGTGCCTATGCTTAAATTTACTCTTGAAAGTGGCCACATTGTCATTTTTTTCATACAACATAGCGTTTACCCGACTCACACCCTAAGACTGTACATGAATGATGGTCATAGCCACCGTAATCACACCCACTGGTTCATTTGCTGTCATCTTAGTGTGTTTCTTGAGCCAGACATGGCCATGTTTGGAAAAGAGGATAATGTGAGTTATGAGTTCATGCTAACATTAGCAAGCTGCAACTAAAGACTGTATGGGTGCATTGCATATACACAGTTACCTGCTAATTAGTCCTCAGCAAGATGCAAATAAAGAACAAATGTTAATGCCTGAAATGCTAGAGTCCACAGAGTTAACCAGCCTCAAGTGAACAGACAGAGCATGAAAAAGGCAGGGCGATGTGGCTAACACAACTTCAGCCCTTTGTAAACATCTGCAAAGACAGCATGCTAGCACAAAGCTAGCAAAAAACTCAGAGTGATTGTAAATCTCTGTGTATGCCAACCCTAGTCGAGAAGCCAGAGAACAAAAGCAGTGAAGAGCACTCAGGCTTGCAGCTACAGTGCTGCAAGCCTCCATTTCTATCTGCGCATGTTTCTACAGTAGAATCACTGTGATTGCTTTGAAGTCTTGATTTGTGTCAGTGTGTGAGACTGTAGCCTCCAGTCTATATACTAACACTTATTTGCAGATTATTTGAATTGGATATCATTAGCAAATAAGTACAGATGATTGAAGATGATTGAAAGTTCTAATGTTAGAACTTTCAATCATTTCTCTCACTGAGGTCGCTAATATGAAATAAATAACGGAGGCCAAAGAGCAGAGTCCTATGGGACACCACGCCGCAGGGGAATCTGACACCTAGCCTCCATCAGAGAAAATGAAACTTATATGTGTAAGAAATGATTTGAACCATTTTAGGGCTGCACCTCAAACACCCACACAGTGTGACGACAAGGCGTCAAGCTCAGAGCGGAAATTACCTACAGAGAGCAAAAATTCTTATGAAACATACAGCACATATTTGGTTATGTTTCCTTACAGTGACTTAAGTATCATTATGCCAAATCACACTGGACTAGCACTGTTTACTATCTAATACATCATGCTAATCTTATTATTACACTATATAAAGTGGGACTATTTAAACTATTGAAATTTGGCCATACTGTGTAACCAAAACCAGACAGCCTCTTTCCATTTATCCCCCCCAAAACCTTTCAATAATAATAATTTTTTGGGATACAGACATCAGATCGTTACACTTTTGGTATTTAGAATAGCTCTTTTGTTTATCTGTGCATTTTACAAATGGAATGTGTGCCAGTGCCCGGTTTATTGGTGTTCACGTCAGCCTGACCTCAGGGTGTAAAAGGGCTGTTTCTTCACAGTTACTTCACCGGCTCAGGTTACGCACCATCAATCGAGCCTGAGAAAAACCAAGATGGAGGTGACCATTCCTTGAAACAACCCTGTTTTCTTGTATGCAAATAAAGAAATGTGTCAAATCTCCACAGCACCACATAGCATTTGGCATTCATTATGGATTTTGATGTATAGGCAAATAAAAGATCCCAAAATGCACCCATCGTGCAAGGTTTCCATCACACATAGAATGAAGACATATCCGTAACGGATCTGATTCCTGCTTTGTAATCTTAAGATCTCAAAAGTGTCTCAATAGCGAACACTGATTACTGTGTATTTATGGATCGTGTTTGTGAAGCTCATCATTACATCCACATCACTTGAATGAAATGTGCTACCTCAAAGACTTACACAAACTCAACAATACCTTCAATTACAATAACTTCCTTTATATGTGGGCTGCAAAGCATGCCTTTAAAAGTGTGACTCAGTTTGAGTTATTTTTTAGTATATTTGGTGCTTTTTATAAAACTTTAAAGTGAGTAGAAACTATTCTCAATTTCCAGTCTCAGCTTTTTGTCCAAACATACTAGTGTTCATTCACTCTGTGCAGAGTGCAGCAGCTAAGAAATCTATCTATACACTAACTTTGAATGACTGGGCTAAAGGTGAACCTCTCACCTACTCAAGCTTGAGTACAGTACATTCCCTGACTGGAAGGTGGAGAGCATGAGGAAGAAGGAGTAGACCGTCTGCCCTCTTTCATCATTTCCCCTCCACGCTGCTGCTGCCCCTGAACCCACCTTCATTAAAACTCACTAGAGGGTTATGAATGGGCCTGTCTGGCCTACTGCGCGGCCTTGAAAGCCCAGCTGGTTCCTATTACAGACTCTTACAATACACGCGTGTGTGCATGGTTTGGTGGGTGTGGGTGAGAGAAAGAGAGACAGAGCTCATTCATCTGACACAGAGGGGTAACAGGTTCTAGTTAATCCCTGGCAGGTAGCTCTGATGAGACCCAGTATTCAGGTGCTGCCAGAATTGAGCACCATTTGGAAGGGTGGGAGGGGCACAAACATCTTTCAGTGGAAGTAAAGGTGGAGAACAGTGACGTGACCCCCGCGTTTTCAAGCCGCAGTCAATGCTGTTTCCCTGTGAACCTCTGAGACACTTATCTTTCTCCTCCTGATCCCATCATCCTCAGCATCCTTGTACACAGCTTCCTTTAAAAAAAAAAAAATTTTCATCTTCATCCTGCTCCCACTTTCCATGTGCTCATCACTCAGCTCTTTCAGTGTTTATGCTGTTCTTCTTTCACCTGCCTACCCTCTGTAATTTATAATAATACATTTTAAGAAAAAAAGGTGCCCTTTTTATGATAAGACATTATTTTCCTGGATGTTGTCCAAACACAAGGATGGGATTTCAGGCCCCGAGCCAGACATTTTGGGTCCACTTTTATGAAAGTATATAAATCTGACTGAGCCACAGAGGAGAGGTATATAAGCTCAGTCCCATGGCCTTTTGTTCTCATGTTGGTCTCTTATTGCAGCAACAAGCGGGGAGGGGGGGGTGACGACTGAAATAAAACTGCTTGGTTGAAGAGTCCGTGCTACAGTAGCTTCATGTATCATCCAAACAAGGGTCTTTCAAGCTGGAAGCATTTCCACTCAATTTGTTAAGGAGAAGAACGGGAGTTACGAGGCGACTGCCATTATGAATCATAATTACTGCACAAATCCACGTTATCCTATCCAACTTTGAATTATATTCCCTTGCACCTTTAATGCTGCCGGACTGTGAATAAAAACAAACTGAAAAGCACGAAGGGTGCACTTGTGCTATCGGAGCCATCTGCATACTGACAAATGTCAGGCTGCTCTGAGTGACAGACGCTGTACATCACTGTGGTATTGGCGAGAAAGGGAAGCAAAAAAAAGAAAAAAAGGAAGACACGGAAAGAGGACATGTCTTATTTATGATAGCAATGTGGTTTAAATTGAGTCCACTCACACTAACCCCCCAACTCCACCCCCACATTGAATTCCCAGGCTTGAGTAAATCGCCTCACTTACGTCGGAGTTTATATTCTCATGCCCTCCCAACCGCCAGGCCTTCGCTCCCACCCCCCACAAACAGATTTTTTTCCCCCCTCTTGTGTTTTTCTCTCTCCCATCACTAACACCCTCATTCACAGCAGCACCCTACACCCCCCACCCACCTCCCAAACCATCCTAAACTGCTGCACAGGGCAACACATGTGCTTCCAATTAAGTTTTCTTTTGTGAAGAAGCTGCCTCCTTCTTGCGTTCACACACACCAGCTTTAGGTAACATGAAGAGATATATATGTATAAAAGGCATGTGTATAATGGTAAATTGCCCTCATTAGCAATCTGTAAAAAATATTTTCCCATCCCATTTGCATATTTGAATTGGATTTAAGTTATATAGATTTTATGCACATGTATTCACCTTTTTTGCTTTTCTCAGACAATGCTATCAGGTGTAAATACAACATGCCTATTGCACACCTGTCTCCGTTGCAAACGGCCTAAACAGGCAATCAAAAAATGTGCTTTTCTCACTGAGACACAATGTGGATGCTAAAACACATCAACTTCCTGAAGTTTTTGCTTGCGACCACTAGAGGAGCTCCTACAACACATGAACACAGCAGCCCACTCGGTCAGAGTCTGAGTAGTTGCCGTCTGTGGCTGGGAAGCTTTTTATCGTAACACTTCAATGAAATCCTTGCAATCATGTTTCAGCCACTAATGGTAGCGTGATTTCCTTTTACCCTCAAAGAGTGGAGGGGTTTGGCAGATGTCTCAGAGGGTCACATATCATTCAGTATTAGGCTGTACATCCACTTTCATGAAATAAAGGAATTGGCTAAACGTGCATGCACATATGTTTATTCATTGTTTACAGGTGACTCACATAGCAGCGATGTTTAAGTGGGGTTGTTTTCTAGGCTGCTTGCTGCAGCTTGTGATTGAAATTACTGTTGCTAGGGAGACGCTCTAATTTGGCTTCATTGTAGACGTTGTGGTTTGAGCAACAGGTGCCTGTTATTTTTGGTTGCTTTGTTGCAGGGCTCTGTGTGTTTAAGTACGCTGTGTTTGCATGTGTGTGTGTGCGTGTGTTTCTTCTGCAAGGGTGTATGCACAAAAGTGTGTGTACTGATGTGTGTCCTACCATGCTACCTTTGCATCTTCAGAAGGACAGAAATACACAGCCGCAAGCTGAGACAAGCAGGAGCAAATAAGGCTCTGCGGTTCGCCGAGCTCCACACCCATGGGATGCTTAGCATTTGTTTACCAACCCTCTTGAAGGTGTGAGATTTTTTTTAAGGGTTATTTAAACCTCACTTCAGTTCACACAAGCAAATCAGGTAAGAGGGGGAAAAAAATCAGGTTACCAAAGTTGTGTGAACTGAATCAACCGCCGCTCAACTTGACCTTTAAATTTTTCCATTCCTCTGTTTAACTAAACTGATACACAAGGGTTTGAGCTGACAGACTACGAGGATAAAGTGATTAGACTTTGCATACTCTGATCCTCGTTCTGTGATGTGAAACCGAAAGTGTGTGTTTATTATGAATTTAAATGACAACTGGCGCTAAAGTAGCCTGCATACATTGCAACGGCTTCATAATCCACCTTATGTTGACATAAAAATGAAGCAACATATACGCGAAACGGACCCATTTTTAAAGTAAGTCTGATGGTTCATTTTTATTCTGAAACAGTAATATTTCCATTGACTTAGCTGTCCCTGATGTCCACTAATAGTGACATAATGCGTGTTAAATATAATTGGGGGTTTTGGTAGCACTTTATAGTTCTGTAGTACTAAAACATTAATGGGGTAATAGGTCAATAAACAAGAGTGAACCATGCCAGCCAGTTTTCTCTGGTAACGCCTGTCTGTCTGGCTGAATGTTTTTACCTTTTTTGTGCTAATGTGAGCATAAGTTAGCTGACCTGAATTGCAAGCTATGGTGCCTCAGCTTATTTGTCCTGAGAGCTGAGTCGCCGGTAAATTATTCAGCCTGCTCTTCTCAAAACTAACAGTTGAATGCAAGCTCCAGATGACACAGCCAAGTTAAACCTAGTTGTTTTGTCTAATGTTACTACAAATATTACCATGCATAGAACCTTTATCAGCTAACACGATACTAGATTATTTATCATGTTAAACAACTTGGAATTTAGCTAACAAATTTGTAAATAAAGATTGCCTACTAGCAAAGATGAGGTGTGGTGTGGTAGTTAGTTGTTAACAAGGGTGCAATTCGGTAGAAACCTCTGGTCTACATGTTCCTACTTATGCCCCAAAAGCTTGATTCTGTTGATGTGGACGGAACGTTTTCAATGGGAGAAACGTTTCGTCACTCACCCAAGTCACTTCTTCTGAAGAAGCACGTTTCATGAGTGATGATATAATATAACATCTTGGACACGTCTTCGTGACACAATTGAAAACTCTTCTTTCAAAGTGATACGTTTTAGCTATGCAAGGGGCTGCTTTCTGTAAGGAAATTATGTGCACGGTTTGTGGCTTTGGAACTGATGGTGCAATGCAGAGGTCTCAAACTTAAATGAGCTGTGGGCCACTGCTGTCATCTCTTTGGAGGGATACCTTAGTGTTCAAGTAGTACAAAAAACAAACCACCAAACAAGAAAATGTAGTGTTTGCTTTTTTAAAAATTTCAAATAAACTGCAAATGTGAACACAATTGTTTTTCTGAAGCCTTCTTTTTCATTGAACTACCAACTAAACAAATTGTTACTCTCCTTCTGGCCAGACACATGGCAGCACTTCTGCTGTCATTTTGTTTGTATTTAACAAAACAAAAATGCAGACATAAGTGTACACATTAGTTTTTGACTGCTAGTGAAAATTGTTTTCTTTACAGACAACTCTCTCACTAAACTAACACAACCAATCCCTCAACATGTTTGTAATCTCTGCTCATATTAAATAATTTTTTGCTTTTTAAAGAACTTATTTTAACGTTGCACTCAACAACAAACAAATCCTCCCTAACAAAAAAAGGAAGCTCAAGGGCCAAATTGCATTATAATTCTTCACGGCAATATCGGGCTGACGTGGGCCGTAAGTGGCTCCCGGGCGAGTTTGAGACCCCTGGTGAGCGCATTGCAAAGCAGAATTATTTTCATATAATAACTTTCAAACTCTGAAATTCTCAAACTGAGTAAATCAACAGCTTCACCTTATTCCTGTTAGAGCCCAGAGAATTGCAGATGTGCTGCACGAAACAAAATCAAAACTTTTTTTTAAATCTATTTAATAAATCTGTTCTGTAGGAAAATACCTGTATGGAAAAACATGTATATATTAGCTGAAAACATTTTATGCTATTAAAATTTGAGATTATTTCATATTAAATATTGAGGTTAAATGGTGCAGCTGGCCAAATATAAAAGTGGGATTTAATCAGAAGCTAAAATTGAATCACCTGTGTCTGAAGAAGAAAACATGAGACTGAGCATATTGTGTGTAATAATTGTAACAATTGAAAAAATTAGTTACAATGCATATACGGTGACACAAAAATGCACTTCACACTTGCTGTTTTTTTCCTTCCACACCTTCAAGGCTTACAGTGATAAATGTGTTAAGAGTAAGGAAGCTCTTTTGACCTTCGCCACTGTGTCCACCCACCACCAGCCCCAGCAGGCCACCTCTTTCTGACGTTAGGCAAAACTGATCTAATTTTCAGAGAAACAAAAAGAGTGAGAAAAGGATAGATGGAGTGAAGCAGCAAAAAAGAAAAAAGTTTTACCCTGCGACCTCTCCCCAGGCCCCGAGCAGGGAGTAGGATTGAGCCCACCACATCACTGCATGGTGCTTGCCCCCTCTGTTATTCCAACTCTCTGGTTACGGTCCTAAACCCAAGGGGGTCTTTAACTCAGGCCTTGGGATCACAGGCCTGACTGTTAACAGCTCCAAGGTGAAAGGCCTTGGACATTGCCCTCCATGTTACATACTCCCCTGGCTTAGCCAAGTCCTTGGAGACTTCAGCCTCCTCCTTGGTGTGTAAGGACTAGTTTGTGCCTAGGTCTTGGCATGCCAAGGTGTTGTATTACCGTTTTTTCACGTTGTAAAGATGGTGTTCACCTTTTGTGTCAACATATAATTAAACACACAACTTTTCAAGGATTCATTTGAATGCACAAATGGTAATTCGGTATTTTATACGCTACCGATAATTCAACGTTTGCCTCCTCCCTTCTCACTGCCACACACCAGCTCAGTATTTTTTAATCAATTATTTCAGTCATTAGCAGTGATTAGTTTGAATCTCACATGTCAGATAAACATTGTAATCTCACCTAAAAATGATGGATTGCAGTAAAGAAAGTAAGCTAATAATAATTTAAATATATGCATGCTTGTCAACTAATATTCCTCTTTTGTTTAAGCCCCTTTCATGACCTGGCAATTTATCTTTTTGACAGTATGGCAGTGTTCAGACCAGTTAAATTTCCATTATCTCCCAAACCATTATCTGCTTATGTACCACATTTAAACCTGTCAAAATCTATCCAAATATAGTAATTGATGTGTGATGCATTGCAGGCCTAAAGACCCTGTGCTCTTTTTTTGTCAAAATTACACTTGTCATTTTTTATCTGAGCACTTGCCTCTCAAGATAAGAGTTGTTCTTCACCCACAGGTATGATTTGTCTCCTCTGTCAGCGGCATTTGTCTCCTCAGCCCCCCGCCCCCCCAGAGTTAATTACATTTCTGCAAAAAACATGTATTGCATGCAAAGTACCGTGAAAACATAAGTGACTGAAGTAAGAATGTCTGAACCTTAAACGGTTCTATTTAGCAATTACGAAAATAAAAACTCACATGACTCATATAGCCATAGAGTAGATATGCATATGTACACACATACTGACTCAGTCTGTCAAAAAACAGAGGCAGATGGTACATTGTGATAATAATTATATTGTTGTGTCTGGCCTGGCAAAGGATTTCCTCTGGGAAGTGTCTGGCTGCTGCTGTGATGATGCTTCACTGAAACTGGGTGGAGGTCCATCGCTTAACAGCTGAACAGTCTGCTTTATGTGAAAACAGGGTGTCTTTTTTTCCCCTCTGTCACACGCATAGCATACAGTTGAACATATATGTATTTATATATACATACAAATACACACAGAGACATAACAGAATGAAAAAAATTAAAGGAGCCAACTGAATGTTTGGCCAAAGGTCAATTAAGGGTTTTACTGCATTTCTCATATATTTTACATACTTGAGCAAAAAGATTGAGGAGTTGTGAACTCTGTACTTCAGCACTGGGGTTTGAATTATCATGCGCTTCATTGTTGTTTTGCCACTGCTTGCTCGTGTCTCCATTGACCCTTGACGTTCTACTATCTCAGCCACACAGACACAACACACCTACGCTGGTCAGCCAGCGGCCTTGTTCCCCTATTGTCTTCCATTCCACTAGTCATGACCCTGAACAGCACACTGCAGGGGTCTGTTCCTTTTTATAATGGAAGGGTTTCCTCCTCTTGCATTGTTGCTGTTTGCCAGCGCTTCCTCCTTTCATTCACTGACCTCTTCTCTACTTCCTGTTTGTGTGGTGTACCAGTGGTCATCACGGGGTAGTTTGGCTCTTAATTATCGTGGGTAAAAGGGTGTGATTGAGACAGTGTGAAGCAGAGAAACTTGCATCTTGTGTCTGTTTGTGATACGCTAATGCCAGATGTTTGTGCAGATTGATGCTATAGCACATTACATTTTATTGATGCTTCATGCCCAAAAGAAAAAAAAAATCATTATATACTGTAGACTTAATGCACATTGGTTACTATTTGGGGTTTGTTGTTTTACTCAAGGGCCCTTGAATCTCAACATGATGATTTCATCAGCCATCATTAGTGATTAAGGAATTTACCAACTGAGCTCCAGCTCCTGGCAATGAACAAGCTAGAAATGAACACGTAGACATTTGGTAACATGTTTTGTATTATTGTAGGGTCTTTACCTTACAATGTAAAGCGCCTTGAGGCAACGTGTTGTTGTGATTTGGTGCTGTATAAATAAAACTGAGTTGAATTGAATGAGTTAAAACAGACAAGACACTAAAATGCCAAGTTTAACCTGATCTTTAATAGAAAGGATTGTACAGTTTTTCACTACAGTATTTTGTTTTTGGTGGGAGTTTATTGATGCTGATTGATATCAAGTTCTTTTGAACACATTAGCAAGTCTGAGAACTTTATAAGACAATAAATATCAGGTATATGAGTCGATATCTCAGTCCTCAAAGAAACAAAAGGGTCGTTAGGTAATTTTCATATCTTCACATTTATGGGCAATTCCAGTGTTTTTGTAACTGCTGTCGAAATGAGCACATGAAATCAGACTTTCACTTTTGAGACAAAGTAGCTCTTTATCTCTAACTTTATAAATGTTTGATTGACTGTTAAAAGAAATACTTGGTAACTTTTTACCTGGTACTTTCTTGAAATCATATATTCATAGCCTTTCCCTGACTAACTTTTATATAACTTTTCCATGTCACCAAGGACCCATTATTTATCAGTTTATGAAGATCCAGGCTGGTGGTGTGCAGTCGCCTCTGATTGCAGAACAATCTGTGAGTTCCACTTCAGATCTTATGTCCCAAGAGAGTCCTTTTTATAGTTTAACAGGAACCAAACCTCCCCTGTGACTTCTACTCATCTGTGCGAATGACATAGTTTTCTTCATAATTTATCTGTTATTTTTTCCCTCTCTGTTTTATGTTCCTCACTCAAAGTAATCAACAGTGATAAGGAGGATGTGAATATGTTTTTGTGATGGCGGAAAGGCAAAGGGTTAAAAACTGGAGCACAATGATACACTTTCAAATTGAATTTACATTCACACGCATGCATGGTTCTGCTAGTTTCTTGCCAATTTTTTTTTTTACTTTTATGTTTTTCATAAACTATGGCCTCAAGTGTTTAGATGAGCAATTGAAAATAAACAATACAGTTGACACTAGAATTCAAATCAAACAATCCGCAGCACAACAATGAAGCTCAAGTGTTGGCATTACAAGTCAATGGCTAACTATTCATGCATACTTTGTTGCCCAGCCGATGTTAAAACTATGGCAGGAAATGATGTAAATGGTGACCCGGGGAGGCAAAAACATTGTGTAAAGGGAGTCTCATGAGAGTCTGGCTGACAATGGATCAAAATGAGACTATAAGAACAATGGAACACAAGTTACTGACAACATTCACAGCCCGACCAGATGCTAGTGTGAGAAAAAAGAAAGAAAGAAAAAAAAAACCCTGCAGTTTGATTATTTGGACCTTTGAGCTGTTGGAGTCACGGCTACAGCCCACCTGGATATTACAAAGCCTCATCATACAGAGATGGGAGGCTGAACTCTAACTCATGGGCTCTTATCTCATTCCGACATCTGTTTGCACTGGGTCTTCCAGATGTTTCCTGCTTGGCTTCTGCTGATTCTTAGTAGGGCCAAGGGCCTGCACACTTGCCTGTCCTCTCAGTCTAATGCTGGTGCTAGACCTTTGGGTCCTATCAAATGTGTTTACCTAAGGCCCCACACTGATACTAACTTGGCGACAAGGCTAAATCATGCTCCAAATGTCATCATCTGTTAGTGGGAGAGGCAAGTTATTTTTGATACAGGGCAAGTGCTTTGGCCTTCATATAGGGCAAATGGGAGGATTTTCTTTTCTTTTTTTTTGCTGATTATCTTCTTATTCAGAGGACATATATTTGTATTGTATCAAGGAGCAGCTAACTGACTCAGACAACTGAAGCTAAGTCACTGAGGCCTACGTGACAACAATCACTGCTTATTTCGTTAAATAATGGTGTCCTTTGTTTGTTTAAGATACAGTTTGGAAGACAGCCAATGTGAGTCGTGCTAATTTAGACTTCAATATGGAAAATGACTTCATCATTAGTTTGATATCTGATGTGATATTTGACAAACACTTCAGAGCTTAGACACGTACACAACCTTGTTAATGGAGATTCAGTTAACAACAAATGAAACCAAAACAACAAAAATATCTTAATACAACAGTGTATTACTATATGTTGACTTCTGACGTGCTCTATAAATTCTTCTGAAGAAGAATTTAAACAAAAAAGAAAAGCTCATAAAAATAACAAGTGGCAAGGTTAAACCGAATATAGGGTTAGCGGGCCATAGGGAGTCTTCTGATTGTTGGGATTTTCTCTGTTTTATTGTAGGGTCTTTAGCTTATGATATAAAGTACCTTTTTGTGATTTAGTGCTATATAAATAAAATTAAACTGCATAGGATTTTAATTGATCAAATGTATAGTTAGGGTTGGATCATGTGAATCCACCCTGAGTTATTTATCAATAGGCCTAGGCTGCCTTTCAACTTGAGAAGGATTATAAGGCCATTTGTAAAAAAGTTGAAGTCCATTATTCCACAGTGAGAAAAAAATATTCTTAAAGATAGTGGAAGTGTTGCCAGGAGAAAGCCTCATCTGTCTAAAAGGATCATGGCAGCACAGCCTGTTGCATCTGTACAAGCCACAAGACTGCTGGAACAATGTCCTTTAGACTGACGAGACCAAAATGGAGATGTGCCATGTTGGCAAAAACCAAACACAGCACATCAGCACAAACACCTCATACCAGTTGTCAAGCATTTGAGTTCACCATGTTTTCTTCTATGCACTAAAGTATTGTAGAGTCAAATGTGAGGCCATCTGTCAGCTAACGCTTGGTCATAATTGGGTCTTAGAATGGAACAATAATCTCCAGTACAGCAGCACATTTACAACAGAATACCTGAAAATGAAAAGAATCTAGGTGTTTGAATGGCCCAGTCTAGACCTCAACCTGATTGAATCCTGTCATCGGACCTTATGAGACCTGTGCAAAAAGAAATGCCTACAAACTTAAATCAACTGAAGCAACGCTGTAAAGAAGAGTAGGCCAAAATTCCTTCACAACAATGTTAGCAACTGATATTCATAGACGAACCAATTACATCAAGTTAGTGCCACTAATAGTGGTCCTATAAGCTACTGAGTCATGGGGATTTTTTTTGACACACTGCTGTATTTTGGTGCAGTCTTTCTTTTAAAAGCACTAATGACAAAGTGTAATATGTTGTGTGTTTCATATTTATCTCAGGTTGAACAGGGTGAGCTGGTGGATTGACAGTGGCTGCACTTTCTTTTCATCATGACTACAGCTCATTTGACAAAATCATCAAATGTTTCACCCACATACATATTTTTTCAAACAGCCGTGTTTGCTGGACAATAGTAAAGTTATCATTAAGTTTTTAGTAATTTTGTTGTTTTACCTGCACTCTCTACTCACTACTTATGGTTAATGTTTAAAGGCATCCCCGTGGACTGGGGCCTAGCTATATTCTACCACTTCATTTGCAGAAGGGAAAGAAAAAGCGATCTACCGTGTTTGTATCTAAGCCATGCAGGGATCAGTGTTTTACTGCACCTTGATAAAAGTCAGAGACAGGCTCTTACGAGATGCCGAGTTGGTCTATCATCTCTGACAGCCGTGGAGACTGCTTGCCTATCTCCTGTCACATCCTCCTATTCCTGATATACTTCTTTACACAACTGTCCAACCAGCCATCCTCCCTCTTAAATCCCCTTCGAACTCAACGTAACCTCATTCCTGCTATCCTTCCTCTCATGTCTCTTTTTTCCGTTTATTCTTGTCTATTGATCCTGATTCTGCTTGTCTATTGATAGTGATACAAATACAGAAGTAGCAGGCTGTAATAAAGTTAGTATGGATGGAAACTGATAAGAAGTTTGCAACTCTGATTTCATTATCGATATCACTTATCGATTCTCATCGGGTTAGAGAAAAAAATGTAGTACAAATTGATTTGTTTTGCATTACATGTTTAATGTAAAGTATCTACAAACATTTTGCATTTGATTAGAACAAATTAAAACTGGCATGAAAAAATAAGAATAGTTGACTCGACTCGGTTTCCGTTGTTTTCCATTACAGCTGAGTACAACCTCAGTGTGTAGGGGTAGATTATAGCAACGTGTCCAAAGGTTTGTGATGTCATTGTGTATATAAATGAGTCCTTTGTTAGTAGATCACCTGCAGACCATTCTGCCCCCATCAGTGGATTTTTGTTATTGCGTCTTCATGCCAAGCTCAAACTGTAAAAGCTAAAACTGAGATCACTGTTAGAACCACGTTCTTCTTACAGTCACTGAGCTTTATTCACATAGACTGCCGAAGATAACCGGCCTTCTCCTATTCTTTCAGTTAAAGGCTAAAGACAGAGGATGTTGTGTTCTAAGTTCCACGTTGAGAGTCACCAACATCGCTAGGCAGTGTATCAAAGACATTACATTCGTGCAAATTACTTACGTGCTTTGGGGAGAAATGTTTGTCCATGTTTTCATTCGTCACGTTGGCCGTTTATCAATGCCCAAGTACGCGAGTACGTACTCGCGTTCTCGGTGAGTACGTACCCGCCGAGAACGCACGGGAGTACGTACCCGCCGAGAACGCGAGCACGGACTCGTGGGCCGTTTCTCAATTCTCAAGTACGCGAGCACGGACTCGTGATTTGTACAGTCGGAACACCAGCGTACGTGATGATGTCACAGGTCCGGAGTTTTTACTGCCGTCCCCTCTTAATTTAACTGTAAGTAACATGTTATGAAGCTTAACTTTAATCACAGCCAAACCGGTTTACTCAGGAACAAATAAAGCACTGAAATAAACCAAACATTAACATTTAGAAGTGATCTAAGTGACTTATATATCATTGTTAACCTCAGTAGTGAAACCTCTATTAATAAAAATAGTGTACATGTACATACGTGTACATACCTTAATAAAAACAAGCAGGTGAGATGTTAGAACGCTTTTATTTCTATTCTAGTGGACACTCAATACTATAGATAGCTGCTGGGGTTTCTTTAACCTGAGTAGTGAGAAGTCCGCGAGCGGTTTGGGGGGGGGTTGGAAACGATGTGCCGGGAGTCTGCTGTTGAGTTTTGGACGAAATGCGTTCTGGGATATTTAGCTGTCCCAAGTCTACACCGATGCATGCTCGATAAAACGGGCGGATCGAGAACACATCCGGGACTTTTTCGCGTTCTCGGCGTGATGCGTACTTTGAATTGGAACAGTACTTGGTCTCCGACTGATGACGTATCACGAGTACACGAGAACGCAAGTACGCACAAGTACGCATATTGATAAACGCCCGTTGTCTTTGCTTGAGAAATAGAACTATGCTTTAGAGCAGCGGTCCCCAACCCCCGGGCCTCGGACCGGTACCGGTCCGTGAGTCGTTTGGTACCGGGCCGCGAGAGTTGAGGCTCAGGTGTGAAATGTATGGTTTTCATCGGTTTTCAGCGTTATTTTGTTATCGTTTTTATCGTTAACTCGGTTTTCCTGGGTCTTTTCACGTGTGTTATGAATAAATCTTCTTTTTTCCGGTACCGGTACTAGTTTTATTTTGTTGTATCTATCCGCGACACCTTAAAGGCCGGTCCGTGAAAATATTGTCGGGCATAAACCGGTCCGTGGCGCAAAAAAGGTTGGGGACCGCAGCTTTAGAGCACTTCTGCCTCAGCTCCATGTTGGATATGTTCTGAACCAAAATACGGACCACGTCATCATGTAAATGCATCCTGACATTAGTGGAACTGATAACTGGAATTGACTAACATTGCAAGGAACTGAACGACTGGCAACCAACCACTTCTTTACAAGAACTGGTTCTCTATTTCCATTCCTAGAAGTTAGATTTTTCCATTGTTTTTTTGATAAATTATTTTTCCTAATTTTTCATTATTAATATAATTGTTATTTTTAGCAGCAGTAGCACTAATAGCAGTAGTACTTCATCTGCCTTCAGAACAGCATGCACTCGATTTCTGTGATTCACAAAAAAAATCTACCACAGCACAACGTCTCTGTTGTTCGAGGTGCTATACGACAAGGTGGGGGAGAAGACGCACATGTTTCGTCATGAAAGTGAAGTGTCTGAAAGCTTCAGACAGATTACAGGAGACACTGTTTGATGGTTTGGCAAATGTATGTCACCCACACACACAAAAAAAAACCCCAGGACCGTACACACGGTAGTTTATGCAGATTTTTTAAACCCCAAAGCAAACTGCAAAAACTTTAAGATATGAACTTTAACAGAGGCATGTGTGTTAAGAGGAACACTTGGGGCGAGGAATGGGGGGTGTTCATTGCCCTTTTGCAGCCATACAACATTGGTAGGTAATCATTCTAGCGCACAAAAACACCTACTGTAGAAATCCACTGGGTCCTATGTCTTTCACTGCTCTGCTGTGTTTGTGGTTTTCTATTCCTGCATCACTATGATGCTGAAGTTATGTCATTTTTCCTGCTTATTCATTTGAAAGCATTTTCACAGAAAAGAAACTCTCTTCAATAAATGGAGAAGTATGAATATGTATCAGTTTGTTGCGAAATAGATCTGAGACACAATATAAGACTGCAGCTGGTCTAAAGCCATCTTTGTTATTAGTTTTGAGTTATTTCTAATAAGCACCTATTCTTGATTCTTGCTGTATTAAAACCACTGGCACTAATATGCAAGAGGCTTTGAGGCAAGAGGATCTATTTAATATCCTCCTACATTTCATTTGAATTATAAGGATCAGAGTTTATTTATAGAGTGTACTGCCAAGATGTGTGATTCTTTCCAGACCGTTTGGCACAAAGCTTTGCAGAGTGCCCAGCAGATGGTTCTTTTATTCACCTTATCTGGCTCTTTTTTTTTTGGACTGTTTTTTTATCATTTTTCTTTTATAGAATGCTCTGGCTCAGTTCTTTTGGAGAACGAAAGAGGAAATCCATCAGATCTGCAGTGGTGCACTGTACCTCTCGGCTCATAAATTGTACATGCCTGAAAGTAGCAGGAAGTAGAGGCCTAATAGGGTGTATCCTCCAGGTTTCCTGTTAGGTTAACCCACTGGGCCTGGGGTATTCTACCCTGCCAGTGGTTCATAAGACATGACCCCCTGTTGCCCTAGCACTTAAAATGAATGGGCCTATAATGTGGTCAAGCTGCAATATCACCACTGAGCAGTTTCTTTTTCTTTTCTGTTTTTTTTTTTTGGTATAGGATTGTATCATATTCTGTTTTCATACAAAAATATAAACCTCCACCCCCAAGCTATTTTAATGCCACAGTTACCTCTGTTGTCAGTCATAAAGAGCAGGTGATCTGCAAGACGGATTGGGGAGCTCCCATTCCAAACAAGCAATGTTAGCAGCTAACATCTTGTGCACATTGCAAGAAAAAAAAAGGATCAAGAAATTACAGTTGTTGTTTGGTTATATGATTTCCAAATCATTACAGGGCTCACACTCTTCAGATGCACGCATGCAGCTGTTTTTTCACTGTTTGATTGAATTTCCAGCTCAGCCTCATCGAGTTTCCAGGGAATCAGGCATAAGCAGGCACTGAAAGGGTTAGGCTTGAGCACAGAAACTCTGGCTCAAAGCAAATACGCACACACACACACACCACACATACACGCAGAGAAAAAGAAAGAGAAAGAAAAAGGTGATCAGGTGCCACATCTACATCCAGTCCCACCTGGACACAGATATATATATAGAAACAAGGCGAGGGCCATAGATTCACAAGTCCTTCTTCTTAAAAGGGGGAGGAGTATGTCCTTGGTGTTGACCCATGTGCTTCTTTTAATTTTAATGAGAGCCGTCTGAAGGGTTGCAGGTGCTGGGAATCAGGTTTTGCGATACTTCTGAGTCTTGGCAGCTGTTGAAGTTGTTTAGGTTTCTGAGGAGTTTAGGTTTGAATTTCTTGATTTTTTCATCACTGAATTGAGCTGGGCCTTTGAACCACCAGTGTGACACCACTAGCACTACCCCCAGGCCTCTTTTTACAGATGAAATGCTCAGGTAGAACATGTTGAAAGGATATGTTTCCAATTTGACTCATGCCAACCTTATCTCCCCCCCCCCCCCCCCCCACCACACACACACACACACACACACACACACACACACACACACACACACACACATCATCATCATCATTCTTACTATCTCCCTCACTCTGTCTACCTCCCTGTCTGCTTTGGTGGATGTGTCAGAAGAGTGATTAATTCTCCACAGGAGAGGAGGGGAATGAAAGAGCTTAGAACACAAGAGGTGAATTGACAAATCAGCTCTTTATTCATTCATAGGTAAATAAAAAAACACAACTTGGGTCAGAAATACATAGATTTACCCCTTGACTTGCACAGATGCTGTGCATTAATACCTTCCTGGCTTCAGTGTAATACAATCATTTATAAACTGCCTCTAGATGTACACCCCTGGTATTCATTCTTATTTCTGCAGCAGTTGTATGGCTAGAATTTGCCATGCATATGAATTTCCTGCATACGGTTTAAGAGTAATAAGTACTAAGATACATTTATAAACTTGTATCATTTGGTAGATGGCCAAAGAGCTTTAAAAAGATCCTAGTCAAATATAATTTGTAAAAAGCTGATAGATATCTTTCAAGATAGCAGGAGCATTAGTACAACACATTTGTCTTTCGTGTGTTGTATTTCCAATAGCACAGTTCTTTATCAGCACTAACACAGACATTCATTTCTGACAAAGCCTGCCAATGACATCTACTCATGGTGAAAAATAAACATTATATTTTAGAAATTGCCATTGCTCTCACAGCCCCGAGTCCCAGCCGCACAAGCGTTTACACTCTTTCCAACCCGAAAGCCCCATTTTTACAACCGCTATCAACACTGCGATTATTATTCATCACTCTTTTGTAAACATTAACTTCTGCACTGTGACGAATGCACATTGTGCGGATTTCTTCATGTAAACGTTGTTCTAAATATGTTTAACAAGGTATGAAAAATGCAGCAATGTGAGAAAACCCCGAGCGGTTTGGGAGTTTCCTTTCGAACAATGCTGATCTGTCTTTTTTCCCTCACTCGCTAGTTACATATAGTAACATACCTGCATGCAAGTTTGCATATGAATTTTATGGCAACTTCACTTATATTGGCAAGATCGCCCAGTTTCCAGCATTAAGCAACAATGTTACCACGTTCATTTATTTAGTGAGGTCTTGTCAGAGTGATAAATAATTCTAAATTCTGTTGACATTTTGGATGCTTGGCTTGACTATCTTACCAGAAGCTGTTTGGTAGAGGTTATACTATAAATTTCATTTCTGTGAGCTCTGTCCTTATCAAAATGTGTTGGCTTTGAGGTTCTGGAGGTAGACAGAGGTAGTGAGTCGCTGTTTTATTTTTTGTTTTTTTTAATGACATCTGAAAGTTTGAGGAACTATATTAATACTGCTACTTATTATGTCACACTACACTGACACTGCAGTGTAGTGTCAGTGTAGTGACACTACCCCCCCCCCCCCCCCCCAGAATTTTAATTAAAATGTTTTTTTTTTCTTTTTTCTTAGAAATGGTTGTTTGGAGAGCTTTGTGGTGCAGGGCCGTCACAATGCTCATATTTTAGCTCGAGCTGGTTAAAGGCGTTCATCTTTGCGGGTGCAGAAAAAAAAGTCATATGACTTCCTGTATATGCTTCTTTTAGTGAGAAAGTGTGTGCGTGTGTCGAACACAGAGAGAGAGAGGGAGAGAGAGACAGCAGTTCTAACTAAAGAAAAAGTAGAGTTTGTGCAATCAGCAGAATATATCCTCTTGGTCATTCCTGTGTGTGCGTTTGCGACTTTGCGTGTGTTTGTGTGTGTCTATAAATAGTGGTACATGTTCATGCTGATATGCATGTGTGATCTCTCCACTGCGAATACATTGTGTTTACAACTTGTATAGCAAGTTGCTAATGGTTGCTTGGTCAATGACCCCAAAACACAGCCCCCTCCACCCTTCTACCCCACCTCCTCCTCCTGCTTACCAGTCCTTATCTGTGCTGCCACTGCCGCCCACTCGTTCTCATTCGCAAAATGGGAGGTATGACCACGTTTGCAGAAACTGAAAGTGCCGTAGCGGCTTTAGGTAAACACATCGATTTCTACTTCATTACTTCAAGGGTGAGCAAGACGGCACTCCTGTGTGTCAGTTTTCTCGAGCATTTTATGCAGCATACTGAACTTCATTTTTTAACACTCAGTCACATTGTAAACCACGAAGATTCACTCAGGACATCACCTCAGGCTTTTAAAAGTCACGAGCAGTAAAATGTACATTTTGTCATGATCCTCAATAGATATTTTTCCAAATCAAGCTGAACTTAATGCTCATGCCCACACACAAACTGACTGCCGCAGTTGCCTAAAACCACTGTTTCCATTCACTGCACTCTGCTGACATACAGCTGACAAGTTTATGAGTGAAAGGTGAACTTTAAATCATAGCTTGTCGAACAGAAGGTATGTTTTGTTTTTTTTTGTTTTTTTCTGTCTTGCTTGTTTGTCTCATAATTAGCATGCTATCTGACTTATGTCATACTATATGACAAATAAGACAAAAGTACAGTGACGTGCAAAAGTCTTGAGCCAATACTAGTTTCTTTAGACTGGTCTTTAGCAATAGCATTATGCAAACTCTGTTTCTTGCACTTTGTACTTCAATAAATTGCTCCACCTATTTCCCATTTTCCTAACAAACTATAAAGACATGCGAAGTGGGTTAAAACTTTTACACAGGGTTTTTGTTTTAGTTTCTTTGTTACTGTACTCTGTAAAACTGTAATTAGATCTGGGCAAAATTTGATTTTGTAGCTTCCCACTGATCACAACAGGGATCGGTGTTTGCTTATTTATCATTAAAAAGCCATTTAGAAATAAAAATAAATAGAATAAGAGTAATTTGGGAGTGATTTAATGCTCATATTTCAGCATGTAATAGTTACAGATGAGTGCAAATCTAACTTTTGTCCTGTCTCCCTCCCCTCACCTCCAACCAATCGCAACAGATGGCTGCCTCTCTCTGAGCCTGTTCAAACTGAGTTTTTCTTTACCACTTTCGCCAAGTGCTTGCTTATACAGGTCAGGGTTTTCTGTTATTATATATTATTATTATATACATTTTGTCATTACAACATAAAGTGCCTTGATGCGTCTGTTGTTGGGATTTGGCCCTACATAAATAAAACTGAATTGAATTGAATAAAACTGATCAATAAATGCAGGCACTAATTCAGCCAGGGTTATGGACAAGCAGATAAACTGATGTATACCTGGCAAAACAAAACAATGAACGCAATGCTCTCATGCCAAATAGGCTCAAGTCAAACAAATCAAATGCTGTGCAGTGAAACAAGCAACACTTCTGTCTGGACACTGACTACATGCTAAAATGTAAGCAGGAGGCTCACATGTTGCGTAGGCACGCTGAGTTGATAATATTATGCAGTTGTCTGGTGAGTCATTCACTTCGGCTTGGAAATAGACGTACACAAAAACGTCTGCGACAGAGAAACATTGACGTTAATCCAATTGAGCAAATATCCCTCCAAGTTCTCAATAAACATTTACCCCAAAATCATGAGCAGTGTCACTTGTCATGTCTAACTCCGCTCCCGCCCGCCCCCCCTCTTGTTCACTCTCTCCTGGGTTAGTTGCTACAGGGGGAGATGGTGAGAACAGTGGGCCGTAGCCTTTCCCAGCCACAGCCCGAAAAGATTGCTGCAGAGCAAGGAGCCCACCTCTCGCCTCAGCACAACCGCACCACCCCCCACCTCCCCTTCCCCGGCCCCCAGTGATGTGGGAAAAGCCGGGGAGGGTGTCCCACTGAGCGTGCTCAGGCAGACGTCCCGGGCTTAAAACCTATCACTGGAGCCCTCTCAGCTGCAGCATCAAGCAGGCCAGGCTGTGCTCATTACAGAAGGCTCACTTCATGATTGTTTTCTTTACCATGTTGTTTCACCGTGGTTCAGACCAAACACAAACTGCCACACAAGTTGCAGTGGGAATGAGTAAGGCTGCATTGCATCAGTGACTCGTGACTTTGTGTTACTACTTAAAAAGATCTCCATACACTCTGCATCTGTTTGGCTTCAGAGTTGTTTTCCCGGGCCGGACCTGCAGTTTTTGAAACCCATATCGTTTCTTGCCTTCTTACCGCTTTTGTAACAAGTCACTGCTATAATCATTACTGTTAACAACCGCTTCAAGTGTAATGACTCTTCTCCAGCTGCATGGCTAACATTTGAAAGTTACACAACCTCCATGGCAAGCGTGAGGGACTGCGTGGTGGCTCGGTGAGTAATCTCGGGCTTGTTCCCTTGTAATACTGACAAAGAGCAGGAGCGTCTGTGCAGTGTCAAATGCAATAACAAGCCAAACACACGCACATGCTCACACAATGACGAATAAAACGACTTTGCATCAGCAGAGAGGATAAGAACGCCAAAACATGAGGAAAGACAAAAAGAGATCATTGACCTTCATCTAGGCTTTGAAAGCATTATAATTTTAAGGCTTTTGCATGTTTTCACGAGAAGTTCTTGCCATAGGAATGGGAATATTTTTCCACAGCTTGCACCTTCTGTGTCACAATGTGTTTATGAGAGTAGATCAAATCAAGAAGGGGAAAAGGCTTTTATTATTATTATTATTTGTGCAGATAATTAGGAATCAGACGTCATGATTGCTCTATGTTCACATACAGACCCCCTCTCTCAGCTGAGAGTTTTGCACTGATTCACAGTCCATATGTGAGGGAGCAAATCTTTGTATGGGAAACTCTGTGACCTGAGGCGTGGCTTTCTCCTCCACGCCATGTGAAAAACTCCCCCTCCACACTCTCCACAGCTTTATGCTATCTTTGAGTTTCATTGTCTCAGTGAAAGAGTGACCAGTTGGCACCAGATCGCCAAGTGTCTGCTTTACATTAGTTCTGAGTCACAAGGAGAGTCATGCTTGTGCTGTCAAAGAGAAGGATTCTTGGGAAAACAGTTTATTTACTCAGGTTTCTTGGATTTTTCGAGATACATGCAGTGTCATAGCCTTGGGGGAAGCAGCGTAAGCAAGGATTGCCCCCTGTATCTGTGTGTGATTGCGAGTTGGGGCGTGGGGATTGGTTTGTGGTTATCTGAACAAGAGCTTTTTGGCACATTGTCATATGACTCTCACACACTGTGAGAAAGGGGAGGATGTGAGCACACCACCAGTATTATTGTTAAAAAAAATCAGACTATTTTTGCAGATTTGCAGTAAACACATGATTACATAGCAACCACAGAGAATTTTTTAGCATGTCCATGTATATACAGGCAAGATGTTGCTGACTGTGGGTTTCAAGGGTATTTGTAGCTCATTAAAAATGTCTAATGTTCTGTGGTTACAGTTAAGGGAGAAATAGTCACGTATATTTATAACTGATGTCACTTACTGTACACCTGAAAGAAACAAGGAAGTTACTCATTGTTTTCTTTATATTTGTTTAGACTTTAATGTTGAAATTAAGTTTTATTTTAAACTTTCACACATATTTTAAACTGTCACCATGACCCTGATAAAGACAAGTGGAAGAGAATGGATGGATGATTTTGCAGGTATTTGCTGACTTTTGGCGACACGACTAAAAATAAGCTTGGACGTCGAGAGGAGAATCATGGGACTCTGTCTACTCCAAAATAAATCTGTTCAAAGCTCTCCTAAAACGTCTTCTATAGAGGATAATCGACATGATGCATTTACTCCAACTGAGTTATAGAGATTTTATAATTGTTTTACTGGAACATGATCAGACAGTCTGCTTTGGCAAGATAGAAATAATTTAGCTTAGACATTATCGGCCCGGGAAAGTTGCTTTTTTCGGTTCAGCGAAGATCCAAGTTGCTAAATGTCTCTATTATTATAATTACATAAAGCACTGCAGACCAAACATCTACAGTAATGGCTCTCCTAGACTACTTGGCACAGTGGTGTTTTGATCATGCTTTGTAGAACATGGTTACAGTAGTAATGCAAACAAAGCGGGTGGGGGTTTTTGTTGTCGTTGTTTTTACCATATTCACAATCTTAGTTTAGCATGCTAGCATGCTAAAATTGCTAACTGCCATAAATTACAAAGTATAGCTGAGATTGATGCTATATAATATCAGGAAGGGATTTAGTGGAATCTTTAATTTTCTCATTAACTTCATTTTCTTTTACATTCATTAACTAGGACCTGGCGTCCACATATGTGGACATCACATTTTGGGTTGTCTAGACCAAAATACTCAATTTTGCTCTGCAAGGGCCTGATATCCACTTACGAAGAAATTATACTGCCACTGTTCTATCGAAATTTAAAACGAATGTCCGCATACGTGGTTTTCATTTTTCTCAGAAACAAAAATCAGGTTAAAAAAAAAAAGATAGTTCTTTGTTTTTACATTCATCAGGCCCCAATCAGCCCAAATAGCAAGAGAAATTAAAAATGCATGCCATGAAAGAGTTTGGGTCTTAGGAGGTTAATATATTTTCTGTTGACCAAATTATAGCTGACTGTATCAACATAATGCTGTGATGATCCATATACATACCTGATTAGGAGTACCCTTCCTATGTAATAGTTACTTGTAACTTTTTAGTGCTTGCATTCTTCCTCTGTTTAGTGCTGTTATAACACTGATACTTAAAATATATATATATATATTTAACTGTGTTATCAGAGCACAGATATTTGACTGATGTTGTATATACATGCCTTCACACAATTCATGGGTGTTTCTGTCCTTTCACACAAAGCTCTAAACTCTCAAGTGCCAAAGGTTAAACAGTGTGCTTCAGTCATTTTTGTAGATGCATAAGGGTGTATGCTAAAATTGATCAGTTCTCTTGTTATTTTAATTTTTTGTTTGCTTTTCAGGCTGCTCAGTAAATACTACATTTGGATCACAATGCTATTATTCCCTCATTGTCATTCTTGCCTAATGCCAATCTAATTTATCTTTTCAGAAAAATCATATGCTGGGCTCATCCACATGAGACAGTTTCTCAGACCCGTTGTCCAGAAGGTAAGCCAAAACAGAGCCTGAGACATCTCATGAAACACGTCATATGCCAGTTCTCATGACTCACTACAAACTGCAGATCAGCAGGTGCTGTGAAACTTGGTTTCTCCTTTATTCTTTACATATCACTTTGGTGTATTTACACTGACCGTGTTTTTAAAGACAACCTCAAAATATCTCATTTAAACAGAAATACTTTCACCGAATATTTACAGCGTTATCATCAAATGAGCAGCTGAGTGCTAAATCAATAATTGCTTCTAATCAGCTGTCAATCCCCTTTACCCCCTTTAAAAGGAACACTGGCTTTTAACACATTTTTGCGCTAAAATATGCACTGTGCTTTAATAACATATATGTGGTATTAAAATACGCCAAATGTTTTCCTTTTAAGCACATTTTATATAAAACCGATTTACCAGTAGGCCGCCATTGTTATTTACTTCTCAATGCACTCGGGGTAGTGACATCACACGGTTGCGCTGCATCCAGTTCACAGTTAGCAGCGCACTGGAAATGGCTTCTGTTCAACCTTTCCAGTTTGAACCAGAGCAAACCGAGAGAGAGAATGAAATTAGTCAACCAGTACTTAGTTTAGATGAAGATAAAAACAATCCGTCACACGAGGATGTGAGAGTGAGGGAAAACTACTGGTGTCTATGCGGCTACTGCTTGCTAATGGCAACGGCGACTGAGAGCGTTTGTTGTAAAGAGCTCAATTTTATGGCAGCGGCTATCCATGGTATCGCATAACTGCATGATAAAAACATCAATAGAATTCTAATTTTTATTATACAGTGAAATTATGATATTGTTATTTTTACAGATTCTCCATGCAACACAGTGCACCAAAACTTTTTTAGTTAATAAACACTTCTTATAATGACTAACTACTCCAGACATTTTGGCGATGTTATCTCTTTATACACTAAAGTTACAGTGGGATACAAATAATATCAGGCTGATCCTGCCACAATTTGTTCCCCCTGTCCAAAGACTTGCTCCTGAAATTTTGGAGGTTTTAGCTCAGTACAGTTCTGTACAGTTACAGAAGGATACAAATAATGATCAGTCAAAATGTCATTGGTTTATTGAAATAATCCGATGTTGTGCCAAGGTCCCAAAGCAGGGGAAACAAATTCTGTTGGGGATACATAATTTGGCACGACACCGTTGCCATTGGCAAGCAGTAGCCGCATAGACACCAGTAGTTTTCCCTCACTCTCGCGTCCTCGTGTGACGGATTTTTTTCATCTTCATCTAAACTAAGTGCTGGTTGACTATTTTCATTCTCTCTCTCGGTTTGCTCTGGTTCAAACTGGAAAGGTTGAAAGGTTTCCAGTGCGCTGCTAACTGTGAACTGGATGCGGTGCAACCGTATGACGTCACTACCCAGAGTGCATTGAGAAGTAAATAACAATGGCGGCCTACTGGTAAATCAGTTTTATATAAAATGTGCTTAAAAGGAAAACATTTGGCGTATTTTAATACCAAATATATGTTATTGAAAACAGTGCATATTTTAGCGCAAACATGTCTTAATAGCCGGGGATCCTTTTAAGGTCTCAGCTTCTTTTAGACATTTCCACCTGAACAAATATCCAGAATTTTAGCCTATAAGCGAAAGCTACGAAAAAAAAGAACAGCCCTGAACTGAATGGATAAGAGACCCTCATGAAAACCATCAATTAGGAAGTAAATACATTTGTAAAAATCCACTAAACACTGATGTTATCAAACCTTTTCAACAGGAAATAAAGCACAAGAAATGCTACATTGGAGCATGGTGAATATGTATTGCTTGGCAACCTTCAAGAAACAGTTCAATTTTTGGTTCAGATTCTGCCTTGCCCTCGGCAAAGGGACCTCCGAGATGGAAAAGATTATATTTGTGCAAATCACGTGTGCAAAGCCCAAATAAAGCATGAAAATTACACATCTTCACTTGATCAACCTGCTTTGTTTTTTGAAATGAAAAGGGAGGTTTCTGTGGGAACTGGTTTAAATTGAATTCAAAGTGTACACCTTTCCTTTCACGCTTCCTCAGCTTACCCTTAGCCATTTTTTCTTTTTTAATCCATTCTTCCGCCATCATCAGCCTCTCTTTCTTTCGGCATTCATCTGTGAAATGCCTGGCATGGGCAAAGGTAATTGCAAGTGACTTTTTTGTAATTCAAACTAAGAAGAGATTGACAGCAATATAAAGGCTCTGTTAAAAAAAAAATCATTGGTAATTGGTATGATTATACACTTCTGTAGAGCAAGAAGTCAGCAGAGATATGAATTCTCCTTTTCCACAATGCTTACTACTTTTGATTGGCATTTTCTTCTCTCCAAATGCATTCCATTGCAGAATTATACATATGTTCATTAAGTCTCATGTAAACTTTCAAACCTCCACACTTAACCACCCGTAGTTTCATTTTAACACAGACATGTAACTCATTGTAACATGTTCTGAAGTATAAACCCAGTGTTATGTATTGCAGGCAGGATATTTAAATGCTGTAACAGTCATATAAAGAGGCTATGAACTTAACAAATTATGATTAAAAAATGTAATCTTTAAGGAAAGGATTAAAAAAATACCAACAAAAGTAGCACACTTCAGATTTATTAGCTCAGTCTGACCCAGGATTACATTCAAAGACCAAGTAACTACTGCGCTGTAAATCAAGCTGTGCCCAGCAGGAGCAGGATCACAAAGTCAATAGCCTTCAGGGTCAAGGGTCATTGGGAGGAAGCTCAAAATCAGGCAGCTGCTAGTTATATCTTTATCTACACTAAATGACACAGTTGTTATACTAACAATTGTTTACAATGCAATTTCAGACAATACCAAAAAGTAAATATAATGACATTCAAGCATGTTTGAACCATCTTTCAATCTCAGTACTGTGTATTTCATCAAAGGTAACATAAGTAAGCATTTATTTACCTGTTTAAAATGCTTAGATTTGTAGCTGGGCTGGCCTTTACAGTTTGCTCCAGCTGCTCCAAAAAACTGTCTGCAAGAACTCCTAAATTTCACTTGACCAGCCTTATAACTTCCAAGTTATTTCTCCCATGGTTGTATAGCCAAGGGGGCCAAAGCCTATTAAGTAGTTTGCTGGCAGAAATAACATAGGCAGCCTTACTAATGGGGAGGTATTGCTAAGAACTGAAGCAACTGCTGCTTACACTGTGTGTTTCTCTTTGGCTACAGTGAATCACTATGGTTATTTCTGAATATCTGTGGAAAGTACCTGCTATAATAAGCAGGGTTTTCTGGAGTTTGTTGACTTGCAGTCAAAAGTGATACAATAGAAGCAACAGCAATGACCACACAGGAGGGCAGAGCTGTGACTCAAAGATAGAAAGTAAGAAGCAGTAGCAAAACACATAAAACTTGCGGTAGGAAGCTGAACTTTAGTACTAATTTATCATGGAAAAAGATGGGACGCTGTGCTGAGGACAGCAGTTACAAGGATGTTCAACATGTGTTCGAGTGTGTACATTTTGAAAATGTAACCAATTTATACAAATTTTGCTCTCACTCAATTCATTGAGATCTATTTCATGAACAGAATAATGATTTATCATGGCTATCTATCAAATAACAGCATAAAATTGTCTGCGTAAAGATAGTAAAATACTATACTGGTATAATTAAATAAACTCGACTAAGAAGTATCTTTAATGTTGCCAAAAACATAAAATTTCCTCTATGTTAACAAGTAGGAATGTAGATGACTGAGATCAGTGCGTATGTGTATGTGTCTGTGTATATATGTCCATGTGTGTGCACCCCAGACAGCAGGGAGAAAGAAAAGCGGCCTTTTTACTAACGTTGATTGGAAACAGATGTTGGCGAAAGCCAAGACAGCAAAGAAAATGTTTCGGAAAATTCTCAGGGCTCAGCCTTCCCTTTCTGGGCCCTGGCCCAGGCAACCAATCATTGCAGAGCACCCTCTGGTCTTTGGGGTGAACTAAGCACTTCTATTGGATGAAGACGTGAACGTGGGTGTTGGGAGCAGATGTCCTGGGAAAGTTGCTGAATCCCACTCAACTCACAGTAAAAGAAAGCGAAAACATTTGCTTGGTTAACTGGACAGTGACCAAAGCATGTTTTAATCCAGATGAACTCTCAGTGCATGTACAAGCTGACAGTGAATACATTAGCACTGTGTAACAGATTTATACATTTGAAATGGATTGCTTTTCAAGTTGTTATTCATTCAACTGCCTCACAAAAGGAAACCTTAGAAGAATAGTCTGTAAGAAAAATGTCTTTAAGACCTCTAATTCTTTTCTTTCATCTAGTCGGCTCAAATGAATGCGAATGAGAGTTTCCTCGCACTATCATCTCCCCATCCCTTCACACTTCTAAACCTTCAACTGCTCCTTTGCTCCTTTTCACCTCCTAACCTTCACCCTCCTGCATTCAACTTTTTCTATTCCATCTCTCATCTCTCTGTTCGTCTCTGCCCCCAGCCCCCTCTCACTCCATCTTCAGCACCCAGATTCAGTCACAGTCTAGTTCACATATGGCCTCACCTGCACACAAAGCTCCATCTCACTCTTTTATTGTGCCAGTCTATTGCCTATTCACAGCAACGGCACAGCACAAATCAATCATCTTTCCTAATGGAAAGTCCACATTAACATGAGAAGACACTCCATTTCCGTCTCAGAATGCCAGGTCGACTGGTACCTGAGCTCCGGTCGATGAAGATCCAGGGCCCTGCAGGCGCTCTCATTTCAGGTGGGATAGCGAGGTGATGCCGTTAGGTCCAGGGGTGGCACCGGGAGTCAATGGTGTATTAACTGAGGATGTGACAATGGCAATAAAAATGCAAATTGCCATCCAAAGCAGGGGATGGCCTGGATCTGCCCTTCATAAGCCTGCATAATACAGTCAGCACACACCTGCTAAGACATGCGGTTCAACACGTCTCAAACATAACAATACAATGAGTGAGAGGAAGGGAGCGTGTGCGTCTATCCTCGAGACCATAACACCGGTAACTAAAAGAGTTTTCTTTTTATCACTGTCACTTCTCATTGATTTGTCTAGAAGTCTCCATTATGTACAATTTGTATTGGGTAAGAAAAAAAAGTTAATATGCTATTGAACAGCACTGGTCTCTACAAACCTTTTACCATTCTTCAAGTTATTTTTTGTTCTCATGAAAACGACTTCAACATGGTTTAACACCTATTTGACATTTTGAAACCAACATGCTAGACAGCACTCTTCGCCACAATCACCATAACACCAAAAGAGAAAATGTTTTTTAAGACTGATGGGTGATGTTTCTAGTAGCTCCAGAGACTTGGGCAGTTAATACCAGAGTGCAGTGAAGCTATTCTGGTGTTATTAGAAAATCTGTTGTATCCTCATTGTTGTTAACTTTGGGCAAATTAATCCATTATGCTTTGTCTGATATATTCCATACTAAGGTTAAAGGCCAAGTGTGTAAGATTCAGCGTGATTTACTAGCAAAAACTGTATCTCTGAGTCCAGTTCATTACACACACCCTCAATCATGGGAAGACTGCTGACCTGACAGCTGTCCAGATGATAGTTATCAACAGCCTCCAAAAGAAGGGTAAGCCACAAAAATGATTGCTGAAAAGGCTGGCTGTTGGTAGAGTGCTGTACTGAAGTATATTAATGGAAAGTTTAGTGGACAGGAAAGTGTGGTAGCAAAAGGTACATATTGTCTCGAAAAGTTATTTCAAAAACTTGGGAGAGCTTCACAAAGAGTGCACTAAGCTGGTTTGAGTACATCAAGGCTACTCTTGCATTCCTAATGTTAAGCCACTCCTCAACCAAAGCCACGAGAAGTGTCTCTTTCCACATAAAGATAAAGTTTGCATTTCATCATTTGGAAATCAAGGCCATACAGTCTAGAAGAGGAGAGGAAAGTCACAGAATCCAAGGTGTTTGACGTCCAGTGTGAAGTTTCTGCATTCTGTGGTGAATTGCATTGCAATGTCCTGTGGTGTCAGTTTGCAGTGTTTTATCACGTCCAAAGTCAACATAGTCATCTACAAGTAGATTTTAGATTAACTCGTGCTTCCATCTGCTGACAAGCTTTACAGAGATGCAGATTTCCTTATTTAGCATCTGCCTACCATGCCAAAACTATGAAAAGGTTTGCTAACCACGTTATTACTGTGTTTGACTCACCACCCAACTAACCTGGCTTGAACTGTGAAGAGGAAGATGAAGGCCACTATCAAAGCAACTTCAGTAACACCTTAGCAGTAACACCTCCATAACACACCACACTGATGCAGTAATTTGTTGTAAAGGAGCATCAATTAATCAATGCATAAATCAACACACCTTTTTACAAGGTAAACATTTCTGTATAAAACTTTGTTGCTTGATCTCGGAAAATATTTGAGATATATGTATTAAAAAAACAATAAATTGAAGTTTAATTAAAAATCACCTTCACTTTTCCATGATAGTCTATTTTTGAGATAGACCAGTAGTCTCTATGAAATGGCAAACCTCCATAATCCTTTAGCAGGGTCTTTTTTAGACAATGGTTTTAACTCTGTTTATGTTAGTGCCTGCATACTATACTAACACAAGGCAGCACAACTTTGAAGGGCAATAGGACATGAATATGTCCTCTGATAACAGTTTTTTTTTCTTTTGGGCCATAAGGACCCACAGGGACACATTGGTTGTATTTCAAAACTGCGTAATGGAATCACTGAGCTGTTGTCTCGTGCGTCACAGGGATTCTGTTTCATTGAAGAGGATATAATGTTGGGCAGTGAAGATAGATGTAGTTATGTTCTATCCACAGCAGAATTTTAGGTCATTAACATTAAAGATTGAGCTACAGAAGAAATTAAAAGTTGGAAAAGATTTTGGAGTTCAGTTTACAATAACAATCAATTTAAGGGACATTATATTTTAAGACAAAGACCCTACAATAATATGTTGAGTGACATATAATGACATAGAGTATTATATATTCCATATTATATGACATATAATAACATGTAGACTGTGTTACACGCTTTGCCTTCCAGTGTTGGATTTATGGTTGTTCCAGTTCCACTGCTTTCTTCACAGTTCATTTAGATGTTCTAACTCTGTATACATGTAGTCTAATACGAAAAACTGATAGAGGACAAATACTATAGCGTCACCACAACTTGTTCTAGTTCCATTCACAAACTCTGAGGAGTTTGACTGATTAAATGAGCCAAAGGGTGATTTACTTAATCTATTAAAAATTACTATGTTACTTAGGGACCAGACAACATTGCAACATCTGTCACATGCTTGTTATTTAGGATTTGTTGAAACTGATTCTGTAATCTGGCACAGCAACTATTCTCCCTATAATTACATTTGGATGCTATGCTGCTCCTTAACACTTGATCCAAGGCAAAGGGCACATTGTGTGTATGTATTTAAATTTCCATGTATAAGTGTCACATACGTCTCTGCAACTAATCCTAAAATATTTTAGAAAATACTGAATATGGCTATTGATGAGTAAGTAAGCCCTTTAATTGTCTAATCTCTCACTGTTTTTTTGTTTTGTGTCTTGCATTTAAATGCGTACTACTTTAAATCAAAAACAAATCTTGTAATTTAACCAGTTGGCATGTTACAGATTTCAGATAATACATACATTGCATTTGCATATATTGCAGTAATTATTATTCATACATTTGTAAATGTAATGATGAAGCAATAGCCTTCATCTGAACACAAAATGGCTTGACAGTTAATTGCAAGTTACTTTAGAATCTCAAAAAATGGAGAAATGATCTAATATCCTTCTGAGACTGACAGGTGTTACACTTCTCACTTTGAGCACAGGCGTCCTCTTCCTTTTATGTCTCAGTTTTCTGTTTCTCACCTTGAGACACTGCTTAAATCAGTGGAAGGTTTCTTTGAATAAGGCACAAAAGGGGAGAAAGAAGAGTACTGTGTCTGCGTGAGCCAGCTTTGTGTCTGTGGATGAGGAAGAGGTGGGTATGAGTAGTATCATAATGATTTGGATTTCGTTCCAGGTCTCTTGGAACATGCACTGTCTGGTGAAGTATTTTAAAAACCTGCCTCGTGAATGTGTCTGCTTTGGATCATCAGCCCAGTCAGAGAGAGGGAGGTGGAAGAAGAGAAGACCCACCTGCGTAACCTCAGCTTGTCCTCTGCCAAGAACACAAAACACTGATCCAAGAGAAGAGTATGGGTCTAATTTTGTCAGAAGACAGCTCTATCGTATCATGAGTCTTATCACTTTACATCATTTTTTTTTACATGGCAGTCTATTGTAAGGATTACATTTGTCAATATAAAATATACTTGTCTAAATGAATACATTTAAACTCCCTGAAATAATAAAAATAACATATCAAATTAAAAAAAAAATACAAAAATATGTTTAATGATTATTTTTGTAACTTTAGCTTGTTATAGTGGAGCCAAACAGCTGTGGGCAGCAGGCAACGTCCTTGCATGTTTTTTATCTAGAGTGGAATTTATTTGAAGGGTTGAATGGGCCTCAGTGTGTTGGTTTCGTTTTTATGTCACCTCATCAGTGTGCACGAAGCACAATTATTGAAACTCAGACACACTATGGACGGAATGTATTTCAAAGGGAAACAATACGCCTCCTTTGAAGCACCACAGCAATATGTACAAAGGATGAATGTGTTTGACAAATTTTACCACTATGACCTTGAGGTTATTACAGAATCAGGTCTTTACTCAAACAATTTTTCTGTGCATCTGTTTTTGTTTGTCTTCATTAGTAAATCAAAACTATACGTATATAAACATACACTTTTTGGAGACTTTATTCGGTACCCCCATTTGCCTTCAGAACTGGCTGAACTCTTCATGGCATAGATTCAACAAAGTGCTGAAGACATCCCTCAGAGACTTTGGTCCATATTGATATGATAGCATCACACAGCTGTGGATTTGTTGGCTGCACATCCATGATGTGAATCTTCCTGTTCTACTACATCCCAAAGGTGCTCTACTGGATTGATTGGATGATTGTGTTGGCCATTTGAATGCAGTGAACTCACTGTCATCTTAAAAGAAAACAGTTTGAGATTATTTAAGCTTTGTGAGATACCATGAAGGAGCCACCAGAAAATGAGCAAAATGTGGTCATAAAGGGATAGACATGCTCAGCAGCAACACTCAGGTAGGTTGAGGTGTTTAAATAATGCTCAGCTGGTGCCTAAAGTATGCCAAGAAAATATCCCCCATACCATTACACTACCAGCACCCTGAACATTTGAGGTGAGATTGATCCACATTATCATGCTGTTAATGCCAAGTTGTGATGCTACCATACAAATGTCGCAGCAGGAATAAATTCATCAGAACAGCCGATGCTTTTCCAGTCTTCCACTGTGTGCTATTTTATTGAGCTTATGTGAATTGTAACCTTAGTTTCCTGTTCTTATTTGACACAAGTGGCACCCAGTGTGGTCTTCTGCTGCTCTAGCTCCCATGCTTCAAGTTACAGTATATTATGCATTGAAAGATATTCTTCTGCATGCCTTGGTTATTTGATGCTTTCTGAACAATTTGAAGGATTCATTTTCACCATTCTTTAGAAAAGCCCTGAGATGGTTGTGCAGGGAAAACCCCAGCAGATCAGCATTTTCTGAAAACTTAGACCAGTCCGCCTGTTACATGTTTCATTCAAAGTCACTTAAATCACCTTTCTTCTCCATTCTGATGCTCAGTTGGAACTTCAGCAGGTCATCTTGACCATTTCTACATGCCTAAATACATTGAGTTGCTGCAATGTGATTGGCTAATTAGATATTCACTTTAACAAGCAGTTCAATAGGTATACCTAATAAAGTGTCTGGGGTATGTACTTTGACATGATTAATAGTTTCTCTTAATTTCACTTCATATTTTACAAAGTGATCTGCAGATGAGTGATAACTCTAAACTAGGGCTGTCATTTTACTGCCCAGTTATTGTGCAGTATTATCACAGTGACAATAGCACAATATCTGGAAATGCAAACAACAATATTAATAACACTATGATTAAATTTCATCATTTAGTTGTTGTTTGCTGTTCAAGAACAGTATTGCAGCCAAAGTATGAATATAGGGAGCTGTAAAGAGACTATGCAAATCAAAGCACATTACATATATACATACAATATTTCCATATATGTTATTTTCAGTAATGGCATGTAATCCCTACATTTCACACCCATACAATGGTATGGGTGTGAAATGGTACCCAATGGTACCCAATGAACTGTGACCACTATCAAAGTTAAAATCTATATTCAAACTATATAGCAAAGTGAAGAAAACCACTAGGTAGGCAGATGGTTAACCTTTCATGTGAACTTTCACAATAAAAACACCACACGCAGTGATAAAATCTTTCTTCACATATATTTTATAACATTTTGAAGTACATTAAGTACATTTTGGAAATAGAAGCTACAGTTTATAAAACCTTTCCAGCAGAAATCATTGATGGGCCAGCATCAGCCTTTTTTTACCTCTAGCAGACAGGTCTATTTTCTATATAAAAAATGAATTCAAAAACAAAAACAAAAAGAAATTAGCTACATTATTTTGTCCTGCGCTACCTTTAAATTCCCATGAAAGCACCAGCTGTCTGCATCTCGTCTTTTATAAAATATAAATTATTGAAAAATATTCAAATGCTTGTGAACTAAATACAATAAAAATGATCTCATAACAAAAATACAAAGACACTATAAAATATACAAAAAAACAACATCCAAAATAACAAGTTTTCCTTCTGAATCCATTCCGAGATATGCATATGCCACAAAATATTGTTAGGTGTACACTTGCCTGACTAGGTTTCATTAATACATAAGACCTGCAGTAGACTGTAGACTCTGACATTTAACAACAGTATAATTTCCTGACAAAATAAATGTCAAAATATTAACATTTTAGGTAACAGAAATGTTTTCTTCGAGCACATTGATCTTATGAAGCCAACCATACTAACATTATGACGTTTGTGTTGGGAGGAAAAAAGAAAACATTTTTTTAATACAAACAGATAAAAAATAAGTCTTTTAAGCTCACTTTAATACAGAACACTGACATCAGAAAAATACCTGAACAATACCAAAGAGAAAAGAAAAAAAGAGAGAAAGAAGATTTTCAAAACACTGGCGTCAACATATGCAATAAAGGAATGAACATACAGTGCAGCTTATTACTGACCCAACTGTTTAACTTCCTATTCGCTATCTTGGATAAGGAAACATTAAGCCAGTGCTGAATAACAATGGACAAGCTTGTTACCAGTTACACAGTATGAACGTATACATCATCTCTTACCTAAACTTAGCGGGTATCCAAAAAAAAAAAAAAAAAACATCAGCAAAGACATTACTCTTTGTCCTTAAGCTGTGTGCTTTCTGACATATTAACAAAAGATAAAAGACGACATTTCACGAATACGTGAGAGGTTTCTGGTCCCCATCTTCTAACGTTGTGGGTGCACCGTGGCCAAAGACCTCACATGGGCTTTGGTTATTATTCCTGCTTTGTCTTTTGCTTATTTGTGTAATCTGGGTCTCAGTAAAGCATTATGAAACAGAATCTGTACAAATAGACATCTCAGAAGCTATTTTCATCCATATGGGTAACTTTCAGCTACTGTAAACAATAACATTGTATTCTAATATAATACTCAACTTTGGCATTTCCCATAAGGCTAGTGTACAGCCACTGTTCCCACTGTTTGGGAGGAAACTGTTGCCAATTTGCTTGTAACCAGTCATTCATTTCTGAACTGAATGTAGATAAGTTGCAAAAGAACGTAAAATTGAAATGGAAGCCTCTGCCATCCGTCCTATATGTCTCAAGCAAGTTAACTTGCATCACTTGTATCAACCTGTCTTCATCAGACATCACGAGAGATCACCTACATTATCCACATCACCCATCACCTTCATCTATCCTCTAAAGTTTCAGATTCTCTATAGTCAACATTTATAGTCAGTTTTCCTATTACCTGACCTGCTTTCCTACACTGTACCTTCACACTATACTACCCTTCCTTATGGCCAAAACGTACAACACATTTGAAAGAGAATTATGCAAGATAACATCAGCAAACCAACTTGCAATTTTACTCTCTAGGCAAACACGATTAATATGAAAACGTGTCTAAAAGTAAGCTTACATGGGCAGTGAAATGAAATTATGCATCTAATCTGCACATGAAACAGCTCCTCTTACTCCTGAATTTCCCCACATAAGATTGTCTACAGTTTGCTAATACTGGTGGTATATGCAAAAAAAAAAAAAATGCACGACTTTCAGTCACAATATGCGTCTCTAACGAGGTGGCAAACATGTACATAAAGGTGAACGTGTCAGTTTCAAAAGCAACGGCTACTTTCAGTTGTCTTTCAGACACTCTTGCTATGAGTAACCTCACCAGGTCTTCACACTCTGCAAAGCAAGGGGCCAGTGTCTATAGTGTTGTCTGATAACGCATCAGCACATTTCAGTTGAAGGTTCCTTGAGAACAGATGAGTAAAACTTGGCATCTAATATTTGGTTCCACTGTAATACCGTCACTGAGAACAATGTGAAAAAAATACCCTTTACAACACTTATCCAGAAGATGTACAGCAACTGTTTTGAGAAATCGGCATTAGTATAGTGGCACAAGCGTATGCTCTTTAAACAGCAATTTATACCAGACACTTTTTTTTTCTTTTCTTTTCTTTTTTTTTTTGGTCCTAGCTGAAAAAAGTCTGTCACTGCCAAAGGGAAAAACAGTAAGCATGTATGCAAGTATGAGATTATACCTTCCTCAGTTCAGTTCAGTTCAGGTTTTTTTTTCTGCATTTTGGCAACCGTTTTCTTAGCAGGAACTTTCCGCTTCGTTTAGCCCAACATTTCTATTGTCTCTCTCTCAGTTCTCCCCTACTTTGCTACTTAGTCAGAACAGAACCTGAAATCTACCCAGTAACACTTTGTCTGCTTTGAGCTGCTAAATGACACCAGTATAAGTCACTCATACACACATACACACATGCGTGCACACACACGCACCTCAAACGCAACAGGGTAAGAATACAGGTTTTAGGCTTCTGCCTTCGGTTTTAAAATTATGGTCTGAGAGACAGGAGCTCAAAGTTGACAAAGACCACAGTTATTCGTTTAAAAAAAACAGCAAAAAAACCCAAAAAACCAAAACAAAACATTTTTGGTCCCCAAAATAATTGGTTTACCAATTCTATCAAACAGTTAAGACCACTTTATGAGCCTCAGTCCAAGTGGCTCCTTAACTTTTTGTCTTCACTTCCTTTTTTTTTTTTCATATCTGATTCACTCGTCCGTATCAGGCTTTACATCCAACATTGCATGCAGCTCCTCGGGAGTGTACCCCAGCAGGCTTTTCAAGTCACAGACAAAGCGGTAGACATAGCGTTTCCCAGATGTCTTGTGAATGATATTCTTGTCATAGTAGTAACGCAGGCCACGGCTCAGCTTCTCATAATTCATCTTAGGCTTGTTTTTTCTTTTGCCCCACCTTCGAGCAACCTGAAAAAGCACAGTGAACAAGCCTGTCAAGATGTGCCAGAAACATTAGAATACATACTTTTGTTGAAACTTGCAATTAATTGAGCTACATGGAACAAGCAGCCATCTTGTTCATCTGGCTAACTACTTAAGACCTCCCAGCACGTGTGCCAGATGACCAGTGGGGTCGCAACCTCTCACCTCATCTGGGTCAGAAAGCTTGAACTCCCAGCCATCGCCTGTCCAGCTGATGAAGGACTGGCAAGACTTGTCGGTCAGTAGCTCCAGAAGAAACTGCCACAGCTGGATGGGGCCACTGCCTGCAGAGCAGATGGGGGTGGAAGGGGAGAAGGTGTTCGTTTAAGAAGAAGAGCTATATACACTGAGAGGACACATTGTTGTTTGTGCAGATGCCAGTTGCTGTGGGGATTGATTGAGGTGAGGCTAAGTTCAGAGCAAAAGATCTCCTGTTGTTGGAAAATATTCCCAAGTCCCATAGTCTGCTTAACATTTTATCGAACTAAACTAGTACATTTCACATAATAATACACCGAATCTAGGAGATATATTCCCATCAGTCCATGAGCTATGCAGAATGCGTTGAGGAACAGCACTGTCTGTACAATGTACTGTCTGTGATAAAAGTCAGGGCCAGAAGAAGCACGACACTAAGTACTTATGCTATATATGAAAAGTGTTACATATTCATGCAAATTATTCACTTAATTTGAAAAGAGGAACAAAGTAAAGCTTCTAATCTGGGTCAGACTGAAGTACAGCAGTGGAACTAAATGTCGTCCCAAGCACAGAAGTCCCATTCATCATGTATTCCCTTGTCTGCCAGTTGCCCTGTGCAGTATGTGAATTTAGAGTGAGAGTCTGTCTGCAAGAGTTCCACACTGATGAAATCACTATTTTAAAAATAAGAAGGGCTGCATTTAGGCTTCAGCAGCACATCTACTGTACTTGAATAGAGTGTGTTTTAAGAAAGAGGGCAGTTGCCAAGTTCAATGCAAAGTTAAGAGGGTGCATTTTTCCAAGAGTAACGTTAAATGAATAAACTAGTAAAACATCATTTCAATGTAAGAGCAAAAAGTTTATTAGAGTTCATGGAAAAAAAAAAGGAGGGAAAGCAGAACAAAGGCGATAAAAAAAAAAGCCTGGTTTTGTCTCTGAACTAGATTCACTGCAGTGCACTTTGATCGTGTGGTTTTTTTTGGTTGTTTTTTTTTTTTTTTTCAGCATACACACGAACCCACCCACTTTTGAGGCTTGCATGTTGAAATCACACCTGCCAGTGCAGCACACCGCCTAAGCAAAACTGGAGCTAAGCAAAAGTCACCTCTCTCGAGTGCCTCAGAAAACCAAACGTACCCTTTTTGTAACAAAAACAAAAGCATTCAGGGAAACAGATGTGTGGGTTGAACAACTCGAAATTTAGAGCCCTCTAAGGCCTCGCAGGGACTGAAGAAGAAGGTGCATGACAGCAGCCATTCCGAGTTTGGAAAATAAGTGGCTCTGCAACACCGGGTGTCACTCATACAGAAAGCTTTGACTCGTGTTCCTGCTGCAGTAACTGTGAGCCCACATAAGGGTAATACCAGAACCTCGTGCTTTCATGCCACAATGTAATCAACCCTTTTTAAAATATGTTAAAATCTTAATGCACAATGGGCCTTACTGAACAAGCATAAGGTTGGGGCTCGTCTTCATAACGTTAAGTATTGAATCCATGGATATATGAGTCTAAAACCTATGTGGCTATTTAAAGGACAATAATTCAAAGGTGTGGATACAATTTTTTAAAGGCGAGACCAGCTAATATTGACTGGCAAATTACTATTTTTTACAGCGTTGCAATGCAAAAGCCCTCTGTGTGTACGAGCAAATACATGCAATAGTGAGACAGAGAGCGAAATATCATGAGCCAAAATGAGAGTCTGCTATGTTGTAAGGTGGCCTGATGTTATTGCAGACAGAGGTGTAAATGATGAATTGTCGCAGGAAACCACGCAGATGGCAACTGGAGCCTTATCTCCCTGCAGCCTTATCAGGTCCCCTGTCCTCGTTACAAGTGTCACCTGTCACCCCGTGACTTAAACAGGAAGTCGAGCAAGAGCAAGCTGTCGAGCTGTCATAAACACTGTTTTGGAATTGTACAAGAGCTTGTTTCTTTATTTTGAGGGATTTCTTTTTTCCAGATAGAGGTCTCTTTCTCTCTCTTGCTCCCCCGATCTTTTTTTTTCTTCTGTTTTTATTCACCCACCCACACATGCACATGGGCAAACACAAAAATGCTTCCATCTTTGAAAGACCACAACTCTCTTTGCACTGCTCTTTAAAATAGCAGGGTCCAGAGCAGCAGTTAGAAGTTTTTGGTTGTTTTTTGTCTTAAAAACTGGAGTGTTGTGGCATTATTACCTTCATAGTTATAGTTTCATAGTCAAAACAAGTCTCTTCTCACATTAGGCTGAAAACAGCTGCCATGCTTTCCTTACAAGTACACAATTTGGAGTTGAAACATGCAGTACATAAAAAGACAGATTATTGTAAAGATGCTGGGGAAACATATGGAGGAGGAAACTATGCAACTATGACTCGTTTAAAATATGTTTACGCCCTGACTGCTTGCAGCCAGTTTGCATTGCCTCTGCTGGTTTAGTGCGCTGGGAGAAAACAGATTTAGATCATTCTAGAGAAGCTCTGTGCCTTGGTCTAATCCATTTGATTATAAATTCATAACTATATCTTTCCAACATTTCATAAATGACTTACTGTTCTAAAAGTGGCTCTTGAACTAATGACCATACAGCTGACCAATTAACTTGTGCATACCAACTTTGGGGCACTCTGCAGAGATCTGATGTATGCATTGTTTGTGACGTTGGAAAATATGCTTGGATTTCCCCCTTTTTCCAATACTGGCAGTCTTACTGCCGTGTGACTGTAATTTAAACAAGACCAAAAAAGTCCCAAACACTCTGTGAAGAGTCGATTCAGCATCAGCGTTCAACTGTGTCAGTGTTCAGCTGTGTTTACAGTTCAGCTTTAAACTAGAATAACTTGAATTAAACCCCTTTGCAGGGATTTGACAACTTTTCTCTTCGTATGTTCGTATGGCAATTGACATTAAAAGTCAGCTAACTTGAGGCCAAAAAAACTGAGTTATTTATGTCATCTTTCTTGATTCATATTAACTTAAAAGTTGTATTTATGGCTCAGTGCCGATAAACGGTTAAGAAGTAGTAACAGCAGCAGTTGGGTTTCTTTTTTTTGCACCCTTTTGAAACCAAAAGTCATGCCAGATGCTAAAATAGTGCATTTGCTGCACAAGAGCATTTAAAATATCTCTCCATCTTACTGAACTTGAAGAACATACATAAAGCAGCTTTTTCAGCATGCATGAGTGAGAAGATGCCTCATGAGATGAAGAGATAATTTTACTCTGCTCTGGTGTTATGTGCAGGGGCAGGCATAATTTCTAAGTTTCACGAGCGTTGCTAGGACGACCTGGAAAAAATAGGTTGAGATGCGGGCTGCCGATAAGAAGAAGGTAGATGAGAAGGCAGAAAAGAAGAAGAGAAAAAAAAAGCGAGAGAAAAAGAAGTGAAGTAAAAGGAGGCATGAGTAAAATCTGTTTTATTTCCTGTGATGTGCATAACTTGGGTTGCCTGGGTAAAAGGTGTGCTTTTTTTCCCTTCTTTGGTCTAAAAGTGTTGCATTCAGGCACCACAAGATTTGGCACTTTTGCAGAGCATCAACAAGTTTGTTACACCACATTATACACTGCATTTTGTGCCCTACAGAAGTGTTTATATTAAAATGATATTCACAGAAATCAACAATCGGACAGGTTTTCCATATACGTCTACCGTTTGCATGCACGCGATCAGAAAAAATACATATAGACCAATATTACTCTTTTAATGTAATGACTGCGTATAAATATAAAGTCTAGACATCTTACCTGTGTATCCTGCCAGTGCTGCTGCTGGGATGACGGGTTTGTCCTTGCTGAGGTCTGAGCGCTCCCTCACATAGTCTTTAAAGGTGCCCTTGGGCTTGTGGCCATGCAAGGCAGCGGGGTAGTCTTCTGAGTCAAAGCTGTCATAAGACGGTACCCGCTGCAGGCTGCTAAATGAAGACTGGCTGCTCCAGGACTGGGTCAGTCGGTCGCAGCTCTCATAGCTTTCAATGCTCTCAAACGAGTCCTGGCCACCAAGCTTACCTGGAAGGGAAAGGGCGAAAAATAAAAAATAAAAATTGGCAAGAAAGCCATTGTCATGTAGGTAGAAACTCTAAACTCACACACATTACTGTGATTTGAAACTCTGACATTGTTTGTGGACAAGCTATATGATATTAAAATTTTAGCAATTAGGCCATTTTGATGATGGCAAAAATCTTAAGATGATTCCCGTCAATGTTGCATTGATGTTGGCATTGCACATTAATAATTACTCAGTTTTATAGCATCATTCAATTTGTCACAGTCACACACAGGCTATGTTTTTTTTAGTCATCCCAAGATGAACCAAGTCTACCACAGCCTGATGGAAAGTGACTTTGGGCTTTCGGTAAGAGCCAAAGTTGAACTGATGGAAAAGAAATAAGTGCACTCGCTATATGACACGGATAGAGTCGATGACAAATCACTATTACCTCCAAAACTGTCGGATGGCGAAACTTGAACAATAGCAAATAACTCTGAATTAATTGCGAAAACCTTGCTGAGATTTGACAAAAGGGACATTAGCCACACCTTAGAAGTAAATTGTTTTGCTCCTCACTAAGCTATAGCTTATTGCTCTGTACAGTGCCACGTCCCTCCATTTCACACCTCATTTCACTTTCACAACCAGCATTTGGGTTTGATTTTAAATGGAAGACATTCACACAAATTGTCCCGCTATTTTTGGCCTTGAGGACGATAAGAGGAGTCTTTCAGTGGTAAGCCATTAACAAATGACAGATAATGCCGTGCCGCTATTGATGCTGAAATCTTCAACTGGTAAAATTGGAGCCACATGTGGATATCAATTGTGCTACAAAATACTTTCCCACGTTGGGAGAGCACAGTTCAATGCGCAAACACTTGGTATGTGTGATGCATGGGGATTGGATCTCAAGCCTTGCAGGCAAATGCTTAAAGCACTGGATGGAGGACTCGTATGGTTTACATGGCACTTGCTAATAATTTATACAGCTGGGGATTTGGGAGAAGAAAAACCCTAGCTTTATGGGTAACAGTCTAAATCATACCGCTAATTCCTCTGTAAACTATTGCTGGGAGAGAAAACAAGCTCGAGCATTCAGAAAAGCAAACAGTTTCATGAGAAAACCCCACGCTTGCTAACTGAGGATGACACCTCTATCTCCTTACCCAGAACCCTAAGGTTGAGCCGAAGAAAGGAGGCCAAGAAAAACAAGAAAGAGAAAAAAAATACCTTCTTTTTTTTTGAAGGTTACACCACTTGAACTGTTTTACATAAGGGACATGCGGCAAGAACAGAACACATTGTGGCTTTGGTTCGTGTATCGCTCTGACAAAAACAATAGAGTTTTTTTTTTCCCAACCCAGTCTAGAGTGTACAAGTCGGGTTTGCTTGAACCACAAGCCAACCAGAAGGCCTGCTTTTCTTCTCTTCTAATACTTGCACACTGATGTGGCATGACAAGATTCTGGTAGCTTCAGCACAATCACACGCAGGCAGACACCCACAGAAACCTTCAACTTTTACATGCATTCAGACAAACTCGAGCAAGTGCATGTGGACGCATTTATTAAGCAGGTAATTCGAGCAAACCTTCTGAGTAAAATGTAAATGCACCACATTTTTACTGCAAAGCTAATCCCACATTCTTTAATGTCTCCTCAAATCTCAGCCACGTACTTATGCATTGTACGATCGCTCACCTCTGCTGAGGCGTCCCACGCACATGTTGTCAGGTGACACCACCTCTTGCTTGACAGAAAAGTAGTCTCCCGGCATGGCGTTGAGGGCCGTGTCCCGGAGGATGACCGCAGCAGGGTATTCACTCTCATATTTGAGGGTCAGCAGTTCTTCTGAGCTGATGGGATGAAGTGTCTGGTAGGACTCTGTGATGAAGCCGGGCTCTGAGTATTCAGAAGGAGGGACACACTGAGCGTGCTCAACACCATAGCCTGGAGCAAACAAAGGGAAATGAGTGTAGATAGAAAGCAGAGAAGGAAGGCAAGCAAGGAGCAACACAGAGGAGGAAGATCGATCTTAAAAGGAGTGGAGTCATTATCCCTCCTGTGCTGAGCCACCACCGAAGTTCTCGGCGTGTGAATAGTCCAAAAAAAATATAGCCCTGAGCACACGGGAACAATCTTGCAGATTTTCAGCAAGACATATTGATTGGACCTAACCTCAGCAAAAAATTCACAGTGATGCCACTGTACGTGTGGTCACTATTCATCTACAGCTGCAAAGATGTACTGAGGATCAATATCTAGGAAATAAATCCAAGAAAAAAAATGTGTGGGGGGGGATTATTTGCTAACGCTAAACCCAAATCACTTTTAACTGATGTTTTCTTTAACCCTAACCTACTTAGCACACTGAACCACCTCATCCACTTCCTCTATTTGGATTCCCTTTCATATTTTAATATTTGTGTTCTTATGCTATTAGATTGACTGTGATGAATACTTACTGACAAAGTAGTCTGAGGTATAGCGGGATTCCTGGAAGTTAGAGTTCAGTCCATTCATGGGGTAATGCTTTGTATCCTCTTCATGAAAAATAGATGGAGAATGAGAATCAGTGACCTCATCATTGATTTTATGTATCATGTAACTGCATCCTGCTCTATCAAAAATTAATGACCTGAGCTAAATCGTGTCTTCCTGTTTGGCTCCTGTTACAAGAGCAAATACCAACAGTCCTAAACTGAGTAAGCAGTGATGTCAGCCTGTGTGGTGAGAGCTTTCTTATTTGACTTGCATCACAAAACTGAGACTTTTAAATCTCTTAAACTTATCTGATAATCAGAGGATAACCATCTTACGCCGTTACCTTTTTGAAGCATTTCTAAATGTTCCCAAAGGATGTCGCCCACAAAGTCAGGCGCCAAGTCCAAGAATCGCTCCTTCCCCATCGCACACAGGCTGGCTCCGTTGATGCCAAACTTGTCGAAATCGACGTTCTTCAGACTGAATTCGTTCACGGTCCACGTTAGCCACTCGGCGACGTGCTTTTCTGTCCACAGTCTAGGATCTGCACAGGATTGCAAAGAGTGGCAGTTACTGTTAAACATCGACAACACCATCCAGACACATTTACTCAAATATTCAGGTCAGCTTGTGAATGATACGACTGGACAGATTCTCATTTTTTGCAGTCTGAGCTGGAGCCAACTTTCACTTAATAACCAACAGCAAAGTGGGAAGCTGAAGTGACTGTAAACCACAGTGGTAATGAAAAGCTAAAAATCATAATTTGCAGATCATATAAGTACATGGGTTGCTGTAATTGGTTCAGTTTTCAATGCCATCTCTTTGCTGTCTGTCTCTGTGTCTCAATTCTTGGGATGTTGCAGTCAGTCAGTCTGCCCTGACTGAATATATATAATGCAACGCCATTTCTGGAATAACTGGGCGTTTCCTTTTTAGTCAGTCTTTCTAAGAGGTGCTTTCTCAGAATCCTCTGAAGAAAGCCGAAATGTGAAAGAACTGCAGATGTGCGCGCCTGATATGTGACACACGGAGGTATTCTTAGAGGGCTCGTGCTGCAATTTGAGTTTTCAAATGAAAACATTAACAGGAACTAATGACAGCAAAAAGCAGCTGGCAGTCTTACCTTTGGGAATACCCAGTCGCTGCTGTTCCTTTGTGAAGCCACTAAAGGTGGCCTTCAAAGCCTGGGACATCATCTCTTTACTTCCTGGAGTTAGCAGGGGGACATCTCCACACTCGGGATCTGCAAATCACAAATCACAAAGAAGAATATTTATTTTGAGTAACACCAGCATCTGTTAGACTTGAAATCCAAATGACTAATATTACATGCTCCTTTCACTCCTATTGACAACTGAGGCTGCGGCAGTGCATCCTGTATTATATTTCATGCCGATAAAGCCCGCTGAATGGAAAATTTAATTGAGACAAAGAGGCGGCGGGAAGAGTCCTGTGAATGTGCGCTTCAGTTAGACATTGACACAGTTACACGCACATGCATCCACGTCCACACAAACACACAAACACAGCAAACATTTATATCTACCGTGATCAACAACATGGTTCAACAATTACATTCCGTCTAGACAGACATTGGAGCCGATATGGAGACAATCTATTGAAACAAGGACTGTCACAGCTTTGGCTCTGACCTGTTTAAAAAGCAAGGGAGAGCCGTGTCACTGTGTGTATACTGTGTTGGTAAACCCCACATTTATTATCTTCTACCTGTACATCCTGGGTGGGAGAGTGGTCAGTGGCCAGTGCTGCCCATCAGCGACACTATGACCTCTGCTAGCCCTCCTACCACGTTGCCCCGACACAGTGGGCCTACTGTCACAGGACCCAGCACGGGGTCAAGCATTCTCACAGGTCAAGGGTCAAGGGATAAGGTGATGATGTCACCACGGCTGCTGGCGAGTGACTTGGAAAGTCGGGGGTGGCCCGTCTCGAGGGGATTCAGTTACACACTAGGGTTACTGTTCTCGGCTCACAGCCAGTGGGCAACCAGTGGGACACAGAGCTCTCTTTGATGGCTTTAAACAGTGCCTGATGACTCGCACTCATCTAATTAGATTGACTGGGCTGCAGAAGTATGGCGATAAGGGGGCAAAACAGAGGATATGATGATGAGGAGAGAAGGGGAAAGACCCTCTGGCCTCTAATATAAAAACAGACTAGTTAAAAAAACAAAAACAAAAAAACCCAAATAACTTGTAAACAGCCACAAAAAAAGAACCTAGAGTTTCAGTTAAGGCATATTTTATCGTTTAAATCTCCAAACCGTCCACACACATTTGCACAGCACACAATTACATCTGTTATTATCTGTTACTGTGCGGTAAAGCTTAATGTCATTTTCTTGTTAATCAACTTTTGGGGGGGGGCGACGTGCATACGGCAAAACTTAAAAACACAACAGGTCAACTTAGGTCTCAAGTAGGTTAACATGCAAACACATAAAAAAAATCAAAGAGTCAGCCAGGTCTTGATTTCACCGGTGAGTCTATTTCTTTAGATCATTTTTTTCTTTGTCCATTACATGCAATTTCAAATCATTAATCCTAGATCACAGAAAGGCTTGTCTTCAGGGCAAACAAGCTGTGAGGAGTGGTTGTGTCACACTTGCAGCACCGCCATGTGTCAAACCCAGATGTTCTGGCATCTCCACCGGCTGGTGGTTTTATCTGCCAGTAGTATACAAGAGCAACATACAGTTCATGCTTGTTTTCACCACTCGCTGACGTCGCGACCTTGTCTGGAATGCACAGCAGAGTAACCCCACCCCCGTCCCGATTTCGCCCATGTAACCAATGTCTGTCTGGCTGTTTGTAAAATTAGGTTTCCCAGTTTCTGTTTTTTCGGTCTTTAGGTCGTTTTTTTTTTTTTCCCTTTTCTTCCCCCTCTCGAGCTTTTTTGCAGCAGACTGGAGACAGAAGACAGAGGAGCTCTTTGCTTCTTCCTGTGATTCAATTTGGGCTGTAATAATATATTCTGAACAAACAGAATGTAACCATTTCAGTCAGAAGTGAAGGTAAAAGGTTGAAGAGTTGAGAACAGCCATTGTTTTACAGTCTCACACAAAAACCCTGTTTAACTACTGTCAGACATGGCTCACACATCAAAATAAAGCTGGTTTCTCTATTTGACAAAAAAAAAATAGACTGCAAGGTTGTCTAAGTTTCTACTGAGCTCGTTTTGCTTTTAAGTAGTGTTGGTAATGCAGAGAGGTACATGTTGCAAATGGCTGCAAACTGAGATGTGACCGGGGCTCAGACAGTCTGTGCTTTGATGTGAAAGCAAAGGCAAAATGTGGCAGTTTATTTAAGCTGGCTCAAGTGGAGTTTGTCTGCACTTTCGAACCGCTTACACCCCTCCCTCCACACCGCTTTTATCAACCCATCCGCAGCGCGTACTTGCCCACACAGACTTGAACCCACTTTAGCACTAAATCTTCCATCAAAGACACTTAACACTACAGTGCATGAGAACTAACATTAGACACTACAGAGAGTAAAAAGAAAAATGTGAACCCCGTCTACAAAGCATATCATTATTGGGTTGTTTTAATACTTCTTAAAATCCTGCTCAGGCTCTAATTCAAACCACAAACACAATTAAAAAAAGAAGAAGAAGGTTGACTGTCAGGTGACAGTCAAATAGTGTGTTTTATGTACATACACTCCTTTGTTGTAAATGTTCCTTTTGATCTGTGCTGATCTCCTAAAAACATGATGCAGAATGTTCAGCAAGGCTGAAAGGAGAACGCTAAATGTAACAGTGAAGTGATAATAGAGCAGTCTCCATGGTGAATGATCCATATGAAAGTTATCTGCGGCAGTGCTAATGTACAATGTGCATCCATTAGCGAGAGAGGCGAGCTTGGATCTAGACAGTCTCGAGTAAATGATGAAGTCCTGATACGATTTCAATGCCTGCGAGCCCCATTAGATAGAGAACGGTCAGTATGTACTGAGAGCTAGAGCATCCACTAGTCATCACTTTCCACATTAGACTGTGTGGGTCTGTCCGCAAAATGAGTCCCATCCACTTAGCTCATGAAATGTGGGAATGGATGTAAATCACAGGCAACATTATGGCATTTCACTGACAAGTATCTGACTTAAAAGAAGAGAAAAAAAGAAAAAGAGCTTCTGCAGCAAAAAGTACAAAATGAAACCAATTTTACTAATGAGGTAAAAACCATATTAAGTTCATCTATGCTAAGAATCACTGACGAATTGAGACTGATGTTTAGTCTGGATTACAGTAAAAGGTATTGATTAGCCACTCTCCTCTTGCCATGAAATGAGTAATGGACAAGCTGCTGAGTGCGACGACGATATTTCCCCCAGGGGTTCTCGCTGAGGCTGTTCCACCTTTACTGCTCTGCCCTTGTGAGCAAGGCCCAACCCAACTTTAGACAGAGGTACTTCTTTGGCACCTCAGGCTGTTAAAGTGACTCACATAAACACACATACACACATACACACCAAATTAGTGGCCGTCTTTGCCTGTGCGCCAGAGCGTGGGTGTGAAATTGGGATTTTCACAGCCAGGGCCAAAGTCTATTGGGCTGGAATAGGCACGGATGGGCAGGGCGGGACAGGGCTGGGGAAGATAGCAAGAAAGCATCTTGGGTGGGTGATGGGTGACTGAGTTGAGTGAGGGGTGGGCAAAAAAAAAAAAAAAAAGAGCGAGAGAGAGAGAGAGAGAGAGAGAGAGAGAGAGAGAGAGCGAAACCAATGAATGGGAGGTTTCATAAAGCTCCCTCTCTTCTCCTTGTCTGTGGCATGACATCACAGTGGGATCGGTGCCATCTCCCAGCCTCTGGCGGAGAGTCAGTTCATTCATAAAGCCTGGATTGCTGCCTCTGCTCCGAATGATGCAATGATACAACAGAGCAGGCAACCAGACCCAACAAATAAGGGACAATATGCTTTCTATCATGCGATTGAGCTATAAATAGGCCTATAGTTTATGAGTGGGTGTGTGTTGGTGTGAGGAAGCAAGATCGGACTGTGATTAAAAAAATAAGGACAAGATCTGAAAAGGTAAATCAAAGCTGGGCTTTTGATAGCCTTTGTCAATAGTAAGGAGCCAGTACTTAGGACTGCATAGCCGTTTATTTATATCAGATTGTGGCAATTTGGGTATCCCGCTATACGCACATCTTAGCACATTGGGGGGGTGAGGGGACATCTTTATAAAGATCTGCATAAGTCCATTTCCTGTGGCTGAGTTGCCACTTCCTGTGGGAGGTGAGGTGAATTGAGGGTTCGGGTGAGGGTTAAAACATTTCATAACAACCACTAAGGGCTTATACCCTTCCTGATTATCCCTACATGCACACACGTACATATTAAACAGGGTTACGGCAAGTTGTGAGGAAAAAAAACAGGAGCTCCTGGTTAATAGTAAAGAGCTTATAATTGGTTCTTTAAGGCAGACCAGCCCACAGCTGACCAGAGGTGACAGCAGTATCTGAGAACGCCTTTGATGGAGATACATATCTAGACCCCCGGTCTGCAAAAGCAGGGTCATAAACTCGGCCGGTATGAAGGGGACCCATTCAGCACCACAGAGTGATAAAGTGGTGACTGAAGGCTGCAGTGGAGCAAAAGGAGAAGAACGGGTGGCGGTCTGGTTTTAAGAGGGCTGCTTGTTCAGTCAGCCACACTGTTTAAATTTCCATCTCAATGCCAAGAAACCAGGAATTGAAGTGTATGCAAGGCGATGAAGCCGGCCAGACCGGCAGCAGACCTTAGCATGCTTCGAAGCAGGACAACGTCAGGCTGAAGTCCTCCCACGCGCAAACCAGTACAATCCCACCATCACAGGCAGCAGTGCTGAATAACTAGTTTTATTCTTAGATCTTCACCACTGCCTTCTGGCTGCCCTCCTGAAACACAAGCCTGTGGTGGTGTAAAGCTGCTGTACGGGACAAGCCTAGTACTGCTGACATCTGTCTTTGGCCATGAAAATAGAGTTGCCCAGGATCATCACCACCACAGACACACTGGCTACTGAAGCAGACAATAAGTCAGACTAATACCCCATAGCTGCCTTTCTGTCTTTCTTTCCTCCACTCCCTCCTTCTCTGAAATCATATTAGACCATGATGTGAAAGTGCATTAACGCTACTGTTTATGCTATGGCCTCGGTGCATGATATGACATTCACTTTGATCCACGCCATCACCAAGAGACACTTAACATTGTTTTTCTTTTTTTCTTTTTTTTTGCTAAAAGCTTGTTAGAAATTCTGTCCTAGAAAAAAATAAAAATAAAATAAAGAGTTTTCAGTAGGATTTGGCTCCTTGCTGCAACTTTAACTGGCTAAAAGCTGCACTGGTCTGTCTTTAACAGTGTGAAAAGGTCTGTTTTTACTTACTTAGTCCAATAAGATCAGTTCATCTTGTTTTATGCACCAGTGCATAGTGGGAAAAAAAAAAGGGGGGGGGGGGGGGGGGGGGTATTGACAGGGAAGTGCTACAGTCCAGAGTGCAGGTGGCGCTAGCCTAGCCATGTCCAGGCTCCATTGCTGTTATAAACAGACATGGGATGCTCTGGAGGAACTGTTTAGGCGTTAAACCAAACACACGACATATCTGACAAACAGTTTACTTTCTGTGTTGCATTTTTTCCACAAAACATGGTGCCTGCCCCATTTATAGTCCAAACTGATACATTCCGCAATCGGGTTCCTGATATACGCACGATTCATGTGGGACAGTATAAAGATGCACGTTCACACACTTGGATGGAGCCGTCTGCAACACAACCATGCTTACGGTTTGCAACATGTATGCTTGTAACGGTTGGGTCCAATTAGACATCATACGTATACACATATAAAAATACTGTTGCTTGTTTGACGGCGAACTTTGGGCGGCAGATGGATACTTGATAAATAAATTCTCCCTAGACCGCCATGTTTTCATGTTGCATGCCTGGCATTCCACCTCTGTTTTACAATCGCTAATGTGCTTCTCACAGCTTTCTTGTTTTCCTCTAATGCGACCAAAAATGACTCGCGGTCTGAGTGGCAAAATGGTCTCAGCTCAAGAAGATGAATCGCTCTTCTATTTTGGGCTCCGTGTCGGCTCCACAGCTAATAGGAGCGTAAAACATCAAACATCTGGCCACATCTTTCTTCCTTTATCTTTTTTATAAAGATATGCACGCTTTTCACGATGCTGTGAAACTTCTCAGGTTTGGCTGACTGTACTGATTGAAAGATTTAAACTAGGATTTTGATAGCTGGAAAGTTACAACTCAGGGTTTTGCAATACGAGATGGAAGTGATTTCAAAAAACATGAGACTAACGTTGCAGTTGTGTAAACTGGTGCTCAAAATGTCTTATCTCACTCTCTTTAGTTCTCTCTCTTAAACACACACACTCACATAGACAAGCATACATAGACAGGGTGTGACTCATTTAGTCAAAGGATGACTGGACGTCAGGGGATATCGTGCTGCTTCATTTGACAATGTGACTGGTCATGATGAAAGCAATGACCAGATCTTGTAAAATTCCTGCTGGTGATTCAAAATGTGGTCACAGTTACCTTGAAACCACACATAAAACAAATACATGTTGCAGAGCAACAAAGAAGTATCTGCAATAAGAACTTACGTGAAGCAAAAATAACAATGGTCTACAAGCCCAATTTCTACGACAGAATGATGGTGATGAAATGTTTAATACAAAAAAAGTACTCTAACTAACACAGCCCAAAAAACACACACTCTGGACATGTGTATTCCATTTGACTGTGTCGCTCATTATAGGCATTGCAGAATCAACCTTAAACACCAAGCAAACACCACCCCTCTCTGTCATCTGTTGCTTTGGCGGGCTGGTCGATCTACATACATCTGACGCTGTGGGTCTGATACGGGCACACTCGGTGGCTGTGCCCCATTTGCTCACCTGATTACAAAAGCAGCATCCTATGCACACCAACTCCGAAAACAGGTGTTGTGAAGCAAGCATAGACAAAAGAGAAGAAAGTGAGCACAATGTGGAGCACACGCCGAGCAAAATAAGTTATCTGACTTCGTTGTGGACAGCCGAACATCTGCACTGAAACAAACCGACTACCTTTAAAGACAGTGGACTGATCCCCAAAGCAGGCCTGTTCCTAAACCGGCCAAGTTTCCATTTTATTATAGGAAACACAGCTACTAAATGTGGAAATATAAAACAGAAACTCTGTGAAAAAAAAGATTTTCAAGACAATGTAGAGATCCGTGGGCAGTTGTTGGAGGTCTTTCTGGACAGTGAAAAGCTAGTCAGGGTTCCCCGTCATACTAGTAATGAGGGGCAGAGGACTGTGATAGCTGTAAGCTAATCAACACCGGCGCATAGCCAGTGGCGTGTGGTGTAGCAGGCGTCTAGTCCCATGACTCAGGGATTACAAACTAGGAATGACTGGGGATGGGACAAAGTGCATTCACCGGGAACTCACTACAGAATATACCACATCAAGGGCACGAGAGAAACTCATGTGGCCAACAGAAAGACATGGAAACAGAGGGAGAAAGGGAAAGGAGGGGGGAAGAATGCTAGTGGAGGAATTGAGTCAGTGGGTGGGTGAATGACTGAAAAGAGTAACAAAAAATGCTTGTTAATGCTTTCTGTTCCTCTCTCCTTTGCTTTGGTTGTCGGTGTTTTTATGTAATGCAAATAAAATGAGAAGCTGCGAGAAAGGCATTCTAGCCATTGTGATCTCTTTTGCTTTTATAGCCATTTACTGTAGCCTCATTGGCCACACCTTGGTAGCTCCTCAACCCCTTACTCACCATATGCTTATTATTTAGTTGACTGCTGTCTGTGGAGCTAGCACGCCTTTTTTATGACTAAGCTTTATAAGCAAATATTAAGGTGTGTAGTCATGGGGGAAGCATCAAGAAAGACCCACGCACAATAACGGTTTTATGTTTCTATGGGCAATGCAACAGATGTAGGAACCAGTGAATGGCCGGCTGACTGGATGCGGGAATAACCCATTTAATGAAACAAGGTGGCACCACTGTGCAACACGGGAAAGAAAGAAAGAAAGAAAGAAAGAAAGAAAGAAAGAAAGAAACAGAAAAGAAAGAAAGAAAGAAAGAAAGAAAGAAAGAAAGAAAGAAAGAAAGAGTCATTGTGAAAGCCAAATTGTCACAGGGAGTCCCATTGAGCAAACTGGTATCTGTTGCCCTCTAGGGACAGTCGAATCCCATTCAAATGAAACCTCATGTTATGTAGGTGAGGCTGGACTAAAGTTTTGATCTCACAAACCAGATAGTCTTCAGTTCGACAGGCCAGACATCAGAAGAAAAACTGACCCATTTGCTCTGTTTGGCCCAGTTCATTGACAGACCACATCAAGAGAAGCACAGATCACCCAAACAGTGTTTGCACAGCTGCTAGCCAGCCACGCACACTCAAACACTGGCATATATTACACTGTGCTACTCAAGCAGTGCTGTCACAAACGCACTAAAGAAAGAAAAAAAAAAGCTTATGTAACTCCCTCTTTACTGACTCAAGCTACTACTCCTCTCCACAGTGCATCAACATGAGAGGAACCATGAAAGAGAAAGTAGGTGAAGTCCTTCTATGAGTCTACTGTTTTTGCCATGGCCTGTATGTGCTTGTGCGTCTGCTGCCTTTTTTAAAGTGTGGATCTGGATGCCATATAAGGTCTCTCGGAAGCAACGTCAGAACTGCCAGTTACAACAAAGTGCAGCATTTTTGATCAGATAAAACTGAACCTTGCCAAAGCTATTTCTATGCTTCTATGCATACCACCCAGCAGGGCATGTTCACAAAACATTCCTGTCTTTCACTGAACCTCGAACCTTCAGGCCTGGCAGAGACATAAACAAAAGAGGGACTGCTCATTCAGGTCTAAAAACTGTATTGTAAATAATTAACTCTGTTGAATATTAAATCCATCACTGGGCAGCCATAATAAATGTTTCTCAAATGTACTACAATACGCCCGGTGAGGTAATGTTCTACTCTATCTTTCAAATTAGTCTCTGTAGAAGTTTCCTCGTGGCTACAGAGTGCTTTCAGCAACAACAACCCCACCGGCTGGGTCACAACAAAGTAAGCTTGGGGTGCTTCGAAGTGAATCCCGTAACAGTGAAGTAAGCAGTGTTATTTTGGGTTTACCTCTGGCCCTGGCAGTGCGCAAATGACTTTTAAAGAGTTACCTCTGCTGTCACTTCCGTCAAAAAAAGAAAACAAACAAAAGAGCAAGGTGGGCTAGAAACCACTTAAGCCTGTTAGCAGGGTGTGCATGCATGTGCAGTGTGTGACTGCAGGTGTTATTCAAAACAATGCCATAGATCTGACGGGGCTAAAGCTGAGCTGCCATCACCACTTGCTGCAGAGCTGCTTCTCACAGTAACAGTCCAAGAACTTGACCTGTGTGGACTACCTTCTTTCAGTAAGCTGTAAGCAAAGGGCGAGTGCAACTTGGTCATGCCTGTAAATTTGTTATTTCTTATCAGGCTGAAGAACAGCCTTGGGCATTGGTTGTACATCTATCTTGCGACTATGGTAACACCAAGAAGTAAACAAGAACAGTGTGCGTGAGTGTGTGCGTGTATGCGTGCGAGAGGGAGGTGAAGAAAGGATGTGTTTGTGTGAAGTTGTGAACTGCTCCTTGGCAGGCTTGGCTTGACCTGAGTGCACCCAACTTAGCGTAAGTAGGAGCGAGAGTTGCGAAATGCTTTTGCAAGATTGTGCTACGCTTTGGCAACAATTCTGCAGCTGTCAGCAGAATTTGCGAGTTTTGTGTGATGTGCATGTATGAATCTATGCTCTGCAGGTATTGACAGCAGGGAGAAGGTGGTTAATGTGGTGAGTCACAGCCCCTTAGTGGGTCAGCACTAGCAATTAGTATCAGATTTCCATGATGCATCAGTGCTGCTTGCTACTCTGCTAATAGGTTCTCTGCACCTGAACTGCAAAAGCACAGGGGGATTGGTTAATGTAAAAAGCTGCTGAATGCAAATCCTGCAAACATGCCACCATATGCCACGAAAAAAAAGATAAAGAGAGAAGTGAAACCACGCAAAGGTTTAAACCCCAACACGAAAACAGCTTACAGTTGCGGCCTCCCCTGCCTGCGCCTTGGACTACCCCTGGAGCGATCCAAAGGGTTCTGGGCAGTGGAGTTAAGAGAGAGGCAAGCCTCAGCACTGCAGATTCATCACCTCAGCCTGCCTCTCCTGATTTCTGGAAAGTCAGTTTCAGCCACTAAAGGAGGAGGTGGTAGGGAGGGAGGGAGGCAGAGAAGAAAGGGAGAAAGAGGAGGCAGTGGGGTTGGTGGGTGAGGGGAGGGGGTTATTAGGCACCACTGCCTGTCTCCCATGCCGGCTGGGCAATATGCCTTGGATTTCTCCAGCATGGCATGGGATATATGGGTCAGTGTTCGGTGAGATCAAAGCAGGATTAGAGAGATAGGGTTACCATCTGTACAAAAAGAGGAAATGTGGCAAAACTTAACTCGGATAGCTGTTCATGCTTGAGATCATCAGAGAACTGTCATAAAACATACAGCGTGTCTTAAAGTGGCAGCTACACACATACATAAACAGTAAAAGTCACATTGCTGTTTGCATGTACTAGTAAAAATTGCCAATGCTATGCAAAGCAGCATGCTTTGTGATGACTGATCACAAATGTAAAAAGTCCAGTGTCCTAACTTTTTTTTCATATTAGCACATCATCACATCTGAAACAGTCACACCTGTCAGAGCCGGATTTCTAGCAATAAGGAGCACACGCACGCATGCATGCATGTATGCATACAGTACAGTCTATTGCAAGACTCTAGACCCTCAGGCGTGATTTCATCTTTCTCAAGTCTTGCCTGTAGAGTCCAATATTGAGCAACCAGCAGCGCCTTCATCAAAGAAATGCGTTCAGGACGTTATGTCCCTCTCTCAGCTCATCTACTTGTTCTCGAGAATTAACAGCGTGCTTTACTGTGAGCGTAATCCGGAGACAGCCGCTTGTGTTACAAGGAAACATTGAGGAGTAATGTACAGTAAGTCTCGTGTTAGCTGTCAAAGCGCTCAGAAGAGTTGAGATTACTCACCGTCCATTTTTTCAGCCTTTATGATTGTTAACGTCGGTTTCATATCGACAGCTGCCGTCATGATCATCAGATCAGCGTGAATTAATAACGCCGCCTCCCTCTTTAATTCTAACACCTCCGAAAGCGCAATATATTTCAAAGGAAAAAAAATCTTCTCCTCCTCCTCTGGCGTCCCGATCAGTTCTTGATTTTGTAAAAAAATATATATTTATATATATATAATATTCTCCTCTCACACTAAAAAAAGAAAGGAAAAGGGAAAAGAAAAGAAAGAAACGATTCAGATTCTTTTACTCCTAACTTATCTTTCTCCCTCTCCGGTACACACACTCCCTCTTTTCCTCGTTCTTTCTTACTCACTCACTCACACACTCACTCACTTACTCCCTCCTCTGTATCTGTGGCTATGGGCGTTGCATTTGTGAAGAACCAGAGTGCGACGACAGAGAAGGGGGCGGTGACTGGGTATAACTTGCTAGCTGATTCACAATTCAATCACAAGGACCCCCCCCACCCCACACCCACCTCTTCCCTCTAGACACACACACCCCCCACACACACCAGCTCATGTGAAAGCTGTTACCTGTGACCCCGAGGAGCCTACATACGTCATCGCACGCACTTGGCGCTTTGCTCTTGATGTTGAGAAACACGCTGGTGATTTGATGATGAACATTTTAAATATGTATACACATATTTTTAAGAGAGACTAACGGCAAAAAACGTCTTTATCACCTAATTTAGCATGCCAAAACATTACGAATGAATTAATGTAGATCTATAAATCAGAGTCTGGGGCATAAGGTACAGGGGAAAACAGCAACACTTTTAGCCCAACCAGTTTTTGAGACAGTTATTAAATAACTGTGTGGAAATAGTATTTCTACTAAAATCTCAAAACAAATAAGCTATATAGCTGAGATGAAGTTACTAAGAGCTAAAAGAACCTGGACTGTCTCTGTCCTATATATTCTGCGGGTCCAGGCATCCTCATAACTTGTAACTCACCCTCATAAACACCTCAGAGTATTTCCTGTTCAGGTTGCAGAGATCAATAAAAGTCAGCCACGTCTGTGTTCTTTATGCTGCTGCAGCACAAGTCATAACAAAGTTTGTCTTTACAAACAGTTGCCCTATTAACCTTTATTGAAAATGAAGATATAAAAATAAAATAAAAATAAGGCACAAAAATAATGCGAGGTTTAGTTGTCTGGATGTTTAAATCGATCTGCGTCACCGAGACCGTCAATGAAAATCTAGTTTGGGAAATGCAAACTGCTTTTTCTTTAGTTTTCTGCTTGCTTTTTTTTTTTTTTTTTTTATCTGCCAATAATCAGGAACAATGACCATGCCTCACTGGAAATTGAATCATATATTTGTTCTGCTGCTGAAAAAGAATAAAGACAAAAGAAAGACTGGGCTTTTTGCCACAGTAGGACTCCACTCTTCATAAGCTACTACCATCAAGGAACACCTCCCATGGCAACAGAAACTGTAATAACAGATGATTCATTTTTAACCAGGTTTTGTAAGAAATTTAAAATGTAAATAATTTTCTTTAGGGCACATATCCCACAGCCAGCCCCATCGTAAGAAACCTAGTTAGAATGAATCAATGGTACATCCTATGATGCACATCCACACGATACATCTGCATGTCTTGTACACTTGTACGTCTAAATGGGACGATCTGGGAGGAGGCTGGGGAGCCAGGGATATTGATCACGCATGGATTTTTTTCAACTGGTGGTACTTCACCGACTCCATTAGCAGCCCTGGATCGGGTTTCATTGCCCTGATAGGAGCCTCATCTGTGAGGAGTGCTGGTGGGTTCTGCGGTGAGAAAAGCTGCCTCACCAGGGACGGAGGGGGGCTTTAAAGTAGAGGGGGTGCTGGAGGAGAAGAATGGAGGAAGAAACAGTAGCTCTCCAGCAGTCAGCACGTCGGTCTCTCAAACGCTCTGACTGAACCTCTTTGTCTTCTGTTAATGAACTCCCTTGTATCTGTTCTTAAAAGGACAGCCTGGGTCCTTTTGTGCCTAAGGGCAGCCATTTAGAGTTTAATGGTGTTGCTGACTAATATCTGGGCTGGTGACACTCTGGATGATTTTCACTTTGTTCCTGTCATCTCTATTTTTTTTAGATATTTTGTTAATATTTCGTTTGATTTTAGTGGTCTATTCATGCTGAAACGTGCATACTAATTGGTAAACTAATATCTTAATAAAAGTGATTACAAAAGCTCTTTAAATTCTTGGCTCTGCTATGCATCTGAATATATTTATATTATGTTAGTACATTGTTGAGCTGTTACTCAGAGCAGTGGCCATTGCCTTAGATAGTCTGGTGTACAATGACCCTTAAAAGCAAGGCGAACAGCACTCTGACATGAGGAAAGGTTAAATGCTAAACAATCAGCTTCTCATCATCAGTGGTACAAGCTTATTATAACACAGTTTTGAACAATCTGAATTCCATATGCAATTGCTAAAACAATCGTGTCATTTTCTTTTTAGCAATAAACATGAAACGATCGTCTCATGCATGTACAGTACCCCCAGGACACATGTCCTAGATCAAACAAGTTTTGGTTGCAGTGTCTCTTTTTCTTCACCTGGCAAATGCTGTTTCCATGGTTTTGACAGTTAGCTGCCTTCACTCATTTGTGTTGCTGTATAGCACCCCCGGCAAAAACAGCCTTCTCTCTCTCTCTCCTCGCTGCTGCTTGCTGTCAGTCTCTTACTGGCACATCTGTGCTTTCTGCCTGTCTATAATCCTCAGATGTAACCGTTGCACCTGCTACTTTTCACAGAGTTAACTGAAAGGTTATTTGATTTAGAGCAATCCATACAGCTGTCAAGTGATATTTGTCTTTGATGGCGGCACCCTCGCAGTAGTTGCAGGAGCCTTGGATGCTCTGAGGCTTTCGATGTTTGGCGTGTGCATTCTCACACATTTACAAACGTGAAGCCTTAAAAGATGACCGGGATAAAATCCCAAAGTCCCAGAGAATGTCTATGATCTGATGGGTATGGTATGTTGCGTGAATAGAAGCCATTTAGCATGTAATCAATCAGTCATTTATTTACAGCCACTCAAGCACACACACACATATGGGACACGCACACACACACACACACACACAGGGCAGACAGTCAAACAGTAAAACAGTGGGGTCCTTGTGGCTTCTGTCTAACAGCTCAGTCTCAGCTCTATCTGTGGTGGATGCTGTCTGAAGGTGCCACAGGCTGGATGCACTCCTGCTGAGATCAGAGGGTTAGCTGGGACAGGAGTGCTGTGTCCCTGTATGTGTGAGTCTGTCTCTGCTCATAGATGTCTACTGTGCTTGTGCACATCTCTTTCTTATGCCTCACATTCCAAAATCTTTTTCTTCCAGAATGTGTTTGTGCGCGTGCATGTGTTTTTGTGTGTATGTGTGTGCGCACACGCCGCTAAATTGTGTGGATGTAAAGTGCACTGGGAAAGTAGCAGGGCCTCCCTGAACAAAGGCTCAGCTCTTTTCTGAACAATTAGCTCCGCTAAAAAGGACATCTCTTCCTCCATTAGCGGCACCACGTGCCCCCCATCACTCCATTGTGCAGATAATTCAATTATCCCCACCCCCCTCCGCGTCTCTTTGCCTCCCAGACCTCCCTTTACTTGTCTTGCGTTCCTCTCCCTCCCTCCCTCCTCTCCGTTATTAGCACAGTCTCACAGTCTGCTAGTCCTCACAGCTAAAGGGATCATACATCAGTGTTACTCTATGTTTCATATGAAAAATGAAGGTTGTGTATCATAGTAAATAGCAACACCCAAAGGAATGGTCCACTCAGTTAAGAAACCAGCAGTTGTTGGATTCTGTTTTTTTTTTCTTCTTTTGGTTAATTGTTGTATAAATTCAGTTTATATTAAAATGTGAGCAACTGACTGACCATTAACTACTATAAAGAGGACTTGACTCAACAACCAACGCAAATTACGGGATACAGTCAGAGGAATTCACTTTTACCGCTACTGGTAAAGTACACTCATTGTTGTTAAAGGCTCTGCATATTGCTATGCTCACGACATAAACATTAAAACAATGGGAGGTCTATCACAGGATTCGTTAAAGCACCACCTTTCCTGGTGAGCTGGCATCTGTTGCATCATCACCCCCGTCAGTGATTGCATGTCTTTCAGAACTGCATGTTCTCCTACTGAAGTGGTTTGTAATTAGTCACTGCGCTATCAAGAGGAACTTACCACACGAACACTTCCTAGAAATATGGCCTGTAGAACTCTGGGAAAGGGAAGTTTAAAAAATGATTGGTACTTAAAAGCAGAGCGTTTCCAAAAGAGAATAAATAAATAAAATTAAAACGCTAACAGGGAAGAAAGCAATCATTTTTCAATCAGGGTACAATGCCAAAAGCTGTAGGTGAAAAGGGGAAAAACGCATTTCTGATGATCTCAAGTAATATTTTAAAAAAGCATTGGAGGAGATGGCTCATCAAAGGAGAAGAAGTGAAAAAATAATTTCAAGATTTCAGTTAACCGAAGCAGAACTTTGAATTATGGGATAGAGATTCCAGAGTGGCTCTATTGTAAACCATGTCTCAGAAGCCTAATGTGGAAACTCATTCAAACAGTTCAGACATCTAAAAATAAAACTACAAATGTGCAGTGTAGTAGAAGCAGATGAACTCTTCACTATTTTTATTGACTTGCATTTCTTGCTTTAGCTCTATCACCATGCCATGCGCTTAAAATGTGCACAGTCGTGTAGCCCATTCCCCCGCAGTTGTCTGTCGCTTTTCCGTGTTTCCACTCTTGTTTTGTTTTATTGTTAGAGGGGGAAGTGTGCGCTGGCCTGATTAGTATCAATGTTTCCTCCTTTCCCATAACCCTCCAGACCCCCGCAGGCTGCCTGTTTACTTTTAGAAAATAAAAAATGGGCCTTCGCCCGTGAGGACGTGCCCCTCATCAGAGGCGAAACCCCCCCCTAACTCCACTCAAGGCCCCACATCTTAGATCCTCCTCCCCTCATCTCTTCTCCTCCCACCACTGCAGTCCCACTTCTGTGACTTCTCTTTTTCCCTATCCATATTCTCTCCTAAAATTGTACTCCACCCCCCACCCCAATTCCCCTCCTCTTGCAACTGTCCAGCTGTCAAATCACATCATATAAAACACAGGCCAATGGTCTCTGAGTGCCAGATCACAGCTGTGTCTGCGTGTACTAAATGGGAGTGCATGTTTAAATGTACAGTGAACTCAGGAGAGCCTGGGAGTGAATGTATGTGTGTGTGCGCCTCCCTGTATGTGTGTGTGTGTGTGTGCCTGTTTCACTGAATGGAAGGATGCTGTAATACAATACACACAAGAGTGCAGGGTGTGAATTTAATGAATGAATACGCGAGTGTGTATCACTCCAGGATGTTGGTGGAGCGTGTTTGTATGTGTGTGCCTGGATTTTGGTGAGATTGTGCAGAAATGCACGCTCACTCTTTTTTTAGCACACACACACACACACACACGCACACACATACTTAACTCACACATGCACATAAAGTGAATTTCCTCAGTGGGCGTTTGCAACAGATCCTTTGGTGTGAGTGTTGGAGAGTATAGAGTAGAGCTGGGTTAGTGTAAACATCACCATGGCATGGCTGTTGTCAGGAAGCAGTGTGTGTGACATTGGGCTCAGGGCCAAGCATGTAACATCCAAAATCCCTGCCTCACATCTGCTCTGTACTCTTTTCTTTCTCACAGTAACACGTTTCATTTTAAACACACCCGGTCCATTCACAAGGGGAAAAATAGTGACTTCAGTTGCAAAATCAGGCTCTAACCACCTTAAAAGACACACAAAATATTTCATCCCAAATATCCAAGACAGACATGACATGTTTGCATTTATATTTATAGCGCCAATGCAATGTTTCATGAATATACATAAAGAAGGGGGTTTACAGATTTAAAAAAAATAACAGAATTTAAAACTGGCAAAACCTCAGTGGTCTGAAAAAGAACAAGTATGCGTTCAAATACGAGAAATCTCCAAAGCTCTGCTTGCACAGCACCAGAAACTTAAAATTGTTTGCACCTGTATTTCTAAGTCTACACAAATCGTTTGTGGGTATTCAGAATTTGCAAATGTGAAATTATTAAGCGAAGTTTCTCTCTGTTTTTTTTTCAGTTTGAAAGAAATGAGTCAAATCAACGGCTCGGGGTGTGGAGACTGTGTCAGAGGTTATTGAGCAGCTTTTTGAGGTTAACGGCAACTCATAACAGCGCATGGTGGTAGGACAGAAACCAAAGCAGTTCTTATGACACTGCTGTTAAGAGCTAAATGACTCTAACCGCATCTCCAGGTGGCTCAAATGCTCTGAGACCTGCGGTCTCCATGGATTTTGGAGACGAGAACGAGAAAAGAAAAAAAAAAAAAAAGAAGGTCAGCACTCGGTCATTTTTTTCCACTTAGCAATGTTTATGTCAATGGTTTAGCGCTGGGAGGAATGAAGTGAGTGCTCCAAAAGAGTGTGTCTCTGTAACAAACATCAGCAAATCCCATCAAATCCTGACTCCCTCTTGTACTGGCGTATGCAAGCATATGCACACACACACACGTCCAAACACACACACATAAACTCTCTCTCTCTCACCCACACACACACACACACACACACACACACACACACACACACAAGCACTTAGCCCCCCTCCACCTCTCCAGAGACCAAACCAGAGGCTTGGGAAAAAGATGGCCGCCCTTTGGCCCCCTGTCTTGCCCCTGCATCCAGCTCAGGGAGGTGACGGAAGAAAGCCTGTGCCCCCCAGCACCCCTATCTTACTCCCGTGGCGTGTGTCCCAGTCCAACAGCATCAATCACTTTTGAGAAGTAGAAGAGGCCAGAGTCAAACGCAGGCAAATGCACTGGGAGGAATGTTCCAGTTTAAAATAAAACTAATTTGAAAAACAATGAACGAAAAAAAAACCTAGAAAGAGAGGGCTGTTAGAAGAAAAATGGAGAGCATTTGCCCCCAGAAACAGAGTGGGAGGAAGATAGAGAACATACGAGAGGGGGGTATGAGGGTATCTGGTAAAGGCATTGCCCTCAGGGTCAGCATCACCAACATCCCCCGTGCAGCAGACGCAGAACAACAGGCCAAGTTGAGACTCTGCACGCGTGCATGTGTGTGTGTGTGTGTGTGTGTGTGTGTGTGTCCTTAAATGTGTGCAATACTGAAGTTGTGGAGACATAAATCTGCTCCACTTTGGGGTCTCTATTAATAGGAGCAAAGCATGTCCACAGTGTAAATCATCACATTTTACTTTTGAAAACTTGGTTTAAGGTTAGGTTGAGGGTTAGGGAAGATGACAATCAGGTTGGACCCTTGTCCTGAGCTCCCCTTTTTCCCATCTAGCACACAGCAGGGACTATTTTTACATAACTGGAAATACTCAGTTTTATTTAAGCATTGATGCCTCCTGCATAGAGCCTATGCAGACAGCTAAGCACATGATGCCCACTCAGCTTGGTGTGAATTTTCCAGACAATTACCTTCACTATTCTGTACCAGGGAGCTGATAAGTTAAAGGCTGTCAGCTCTGACTGAAACAGGCATCGGGGTTTGACGTTCATGGTGACAATACATGTGTTAAAATAGCTTTATTGTGTTATAACAACAAAATGAGCAAGATTTGGTGTGTGCCATGATCGAAGAGATTAATCCATTTAGCATACAAACTCTTTTGGTTGCTCTTTGTTGTTGTAGTGCCGAATCACATACAGACAGGATTAAAAAGGAGGCAAATTTTAATCTCTATTTTCTTACAGATTACCACTTCTGCGTCTTGTGGTTTCATACTAGCTATGACAATTTTTCTATCAAGCAACTAAGGGTCTATTAGGAACATTAACATTTTATTGTAAAAGGTTAACTTGATCAAAACGCTATCACAATTAAAAATTGTTAAATTATGGTTCCTGGTTGAGAATCAGTTCATAAAAACAAACTACATACATTTGAGATCAGACTGATGATTTCTTACCTGTAGGACACACTTCACGTCCGTCCGGAACCTCCTGCAGGGGTATATCGTGAGGGTAAAGGGGCTGTGATGGGTAATACTGCTGATGAGGGTGAACCACACCTGGGTGCTGGGTCTGTGGGCCCATTGCTACACCTCCACTCTGCCTCTGGAGACAAAATGCACAATGGAGACAAAATTAAATTTGTAATCATTCGTGCACAAAATGACAAACAGAATGTGTAGCTGCATGCAGAGACTAGAATTTTAAAAGAAATCTTTTTAAAAATCACCCAAACTTCTTAACCGAGGGATGGGGACTTTTTATTTGATAAACATTAAATAAATCATTTAGCAACATAAAATGTGGTATGGGCTTAGTTTATGCCTCTAACAGTAAGTTATACAGTCTTCCTAATTGTGATTGTGGTTATAGTGAGCTCAAATAGCATAGCTAATGAGGATGTATGTGGAAAATGCTACTTTTAAAACTTCTGTAGTGTGTGAGTGTTAGAATAAAAGATATGGTCAGGGTTTTAAATCACCCAAAATCACTTGAACCCTTGAAGAACAAGAAGCAAAGCCTGTTGTTTAGTGTGCCTTTCCATGGAATAATTATGCAGCTAAATTTGATGTGTTAACCAATGAAAAATGTTCACGTATGAGCTTATCAATATAGCTGTCCGGTGGCTTTGTCCCAGAGTGTAACCTTGTATTTTAAAAACATTTTTTCATTGTACTCACATACAGATAACCCCTGCAGCTAAATTTGACTCATTCAGTTTATCTTTGCTCTGTTGTTTTATCCCGCTTATCACAGAACTGTTCACGTAAGAGGCTGCACTGGGGGGAAGTCTAAAGTCAGCACTTGGCAGCAGAGCTAAAGAGATATGAAATTCTTTGAGGAAACAAGAGACAGTGGCGAAGAAGATAGCCATTTTTAGTAATCAAAATCTACCTTTGACCACTCATGAAAAACATCAGGAAATAGCATTCTTTAAAACTGGCGTTTTTCTGACAGGCACATGACGGCTTATAGTCAAATAGATATAACTATCCTTTTCATACAGACTAGAATGAGCTTACATCAATGTGCAGGTTATGAATACTGATATACAGTGTTTAGCCTGTTGATGCTGGAGTAATACATTCTCAGCATTCATGCTACAACATGCAATTTATCTTGAAATGAAATTATGTTGATTTCATAGATGTTTCACTGACAGTGTCATTCAGTACAAGACAGTTGACTTTGTAGCACAAGGAAAGAGACTGAGAGCTACAGCATCCTATGTTTTATGTCACATGTGTAAGTGACAGCCCCAGCAGACAGAGTGACTGGCAATCTGATAAGCAGCTCCTGTTTAAGCACTGCACCATTTATCAGTAGCTATCTAGCTTTATGGATGACTAACATGACCAAAGAATCAAGGAGGCCAGTTTACAAGGTTCTTGAGAGATTTGCATTTGGGGGGGGCATCTTCTATCAAGTCAGTCAGCAAAGGAGGGAAAGTTAGATAGGGAAGAAGGGAGCCACATGGAGAATTTATGGAGTAGACAGGCTGTCGCAGATACCAATGAAGATACCATCGACACCATAATATTCTTTGATCAGCTCATGTAGAACAACTTTAAATGTCGGGGTCAGCCTATATTTGGAGGAGCCTGCCTTTATAATGCATGCTTTTATAAGGCCTACCTGTTATTTTAGGGACTAAAGTATTAGGAAATCTAATAGAAGTTTAGGGTCAAGTAATTTCTCAGGGGGAAGACTACTGTCGACTACTGTATATGAAAATTCATATATTTTGGATGTGGGGCTTGCAATGCTCACCATTTTTGAGTATGAGTATTAGCAGCATCCTATTTGTTTTAACAATCTATGTTAAGCACATTGAGTTTATGTGTAGTGGAATGTGTGAAAATGACTTTTTTTTTTCAAAACATTATACCTATTAATCAGTGAGAGCATGACATGCTTACTGTTGTTGCAGAACTGAATACTCTTTTGTGTATAGGACTTCAGCATTCTTATATAGCATGTATGTGACGCAGTTAGATGTATTTTTTTGTTTGGCCTCACTCCAGTAATCCAGTTATGCCATTCCATGTACAGAAAGGCATAACTTTAGAATATTGCAACATATTTTGCAATATGGTGAAGAAATCTTACAGTGCACATGTAAAAACAACTGAAACACCCACTGTTACAAGACGCTACATCTGTGTCACAATCAAACATATGTGCACAAACACATACTCAATTACCACCGAGTGGTTTTAAGAGGAAAGCCCTTGTCTATTGCTAGCAAACCAGGCAGATTTAATTAAACATACCTTTGTGTTAATTGAAATGTGGTCTATAGTGCAAGGGTTCTTAATATACTTAATACAAATGATGTGTTATTAACAGGTTATAATTTTTTGCACTTATGCTTTTCTGCAAAGACAAAATGTAAATTTCCAAAAATAGCCGTATCTGAAATCATACATCCATATGTCCACGCATCACCATTTTTTTTAAAGTGAAATTTCTGCACCATGCATTCAAAGATAAAAACAACATGGAGTGCACAAATATCCAAAATCTAAATTTGCAACTCACTTTTGAGTAAAACAATGACTGGTCTTCATATACTGTGGAGGTAATGAGTGATTCTGGGCACAGCCCTTGCAACCTGCTGCTGTTCACTCCATCCTTCATGTCTGGGGTTCTTTCATTGTGTTCATTATTTGTGTGAAAAAGATATGTAAAGAAAAGGACTAATTCAATGCATTACAAAAGTTAAGGTTTACAGTTACAAATGAAACTATTTGCATTTGTATCCATTTCATTTTCAACAAGCTGTGTGATTCTTTGAGTTTTTCTTTTTCTTTTTGCAGCTGTTTTCTGAATACTGCCTTTGTGAAATACATAGAACTTAGATATTGTCTTAAAGAGAGAAAAAAAATATCAGAGCCTTTTCTTTTTCCTGATAATTTATGTAAATTCAAGAGAATAAAGCTACCGAGGTGACATGGGCTCACCTTTTGACCAAGCTGCCCTTGTATACAGTAGTCTCAATTTCAAAGGCAAGCCCCACCACCTGAGCCAATTAGGAAACAGGGAGAGGCATCATTCTGTGTTTTGTATTAGAACGGGGTGGGGTTGCCATTTGCATGTAACCTCAGTCTATTATCCTAATGTGCTGGTGCTCTGCATACAAATGGAGGCATTTATTTTGCAGCACACTGGCCTTCACCCTTCAAATGCTCACCTGACAGGAATCCCAATGTTCCCAGCAACTGTCTCTGACTTTGTATTCAGTGCTACCATTTGGAGAGTGTTAAGGGTTCTTGCAAACACACTGCTGCAAAGCACAGCGCGGGTGGCTCAGCTGAGAAAAGTGCTGGTCTGCTGGGATTGCCTGACTCTAGTTTGACTGGTTAGTGCCAAGGCTGGAGGCCTAGGTCTCATTATTTACAATATTACTTGCTAAAGAGAAGTACATGGTGCAGGCTTGTTGTGCAACACAGAGGAGCTCGAAAGGGCAATTTCACAGCCGTGTAGAGAATTGTCTTGTTCAACAGCTCTGTTTCCTAACTTTTGATGAAATCATGAGGAACAGCATGTACAGATACAAGCACTATTACTGCAAACCCTTGTGGAGTGAACTGAAAAAGAAATAGAGTATCCTCCTGTAAGGTGATGGAATCCAGAGTTGCTAATACACTGACAAGAACACCACTCTAATGCTCCTGCACACATTCCTGCACTGAGCAGTTTGCACACACACGCAAACGCTCATTCGCTCACACTCGTGGATGGCTGTGTGGTAGGTAGCCGAGGCAGTCTTAACACAGAGATAATTTACGAGGGAGGTCTTACCAGTGTGCCCAGACGGTCACAGGGGTGAAGGGCTGGGTAGGAAGAAACTGGATCCATGTAGTAACTCATCACGGACACTGTGGACAGGAGAAGCAGGGCCTGCTGAAGGGATCAACATGCAAACAGTGCAGGCAGAGAGAAGCAGCCTATCCGTCACATGCTGTTTACACTTTGTGTGTGCAGGTCCATGGTATATGTGCATGTATGCATAGGTGTGTGAGAGAGGAAAAGCTGGGAGAGGGAAGGGGGTCAAAAAAGAGACAAGATAATATGGGGAAATAGAAATTTGAGCTGTTTTTAAAAGATACAAAATCCTGTTATCATGCCATTTTTTACATTTGTTTTTGATTTACAATATATATTTGTGTTACTTTATTTCTATTGACATGTAGTCAATCAATCAATATCTCACATTGCGCTACTTCATGGTTTAAGTCTGACAGGATGTTATTTTTATAAGAAAATCTTGGTATGTTCTCAACAAAAATGGATTTCAGCTGAAGTAAATCCATCCACTAAGCGAATCTAACATTTCCACCACTTCTTCCACTGTCTTCCTCCCTCCCATTACACCAGTCTGCCTCCTCCTTTCATCTACCTCGCTTCTTCCTCCTCTTCTCCTTCACCCTCCTTCCTCCTCCTCCTCCTCCTCTCCTTGCCGCCCTCCTCCACGCTTCTGCTTATCACTTAACATTGTTTACTCAAAGCAGCACCAGCAAAAGAGACTGAAAAGTGAACTGAAGGACTGCATTAGAGGTGGGTTGTAATATGGGCAGTGTTGTGTTTCATACAGGTCTCATCTTCGTCACATTCATATGTTAAGCAATTTGGCATTTCTAGTCTGTGGCAGCTGCTGACAGAAAGATGTGCAGCCGCTCAATACTTGCAGATGTTCGGCATATCAAAATAAATAAATTATTAATTAAATAAAAAAAAGATTCAAATGCTTTTATTCCCGTAGAAAGAAAGAAAAATAGCACAAAGTGAATAATTACTTCTGTCATTTAAACGCATGCCTTACTTTTAGCCGTTCAAGTCTCTCTGATTTATTGAGAAAAAGGCAAAAAATAAAAATAAAAAATCAATAAATCAGTGCTAGATAAAACATTCATATGGGTCTAACTCCACATTTAGTCATATAAAGAAATGCTATTTATATATGAAGCTACATTTCGGAGCTCTGTTAGAAGTCAGTTTAAAGCCCGTTAATTGAAGGCAATTAGCAATCCTGAAATTTCTTTTCTTCAGAGAAAATAAAATAAAACAAAAACGTGAAGGCAACTTTTTATGCGCAAAATAAGTAAAGGTGGAACAGGTCGGAAACAACGCGTCACGCATTCGGAAGAATTCCTGACGGGAAAAAACTAAAACTTTAAAGCCAACACTTTCCCTCTCGTGGATCAAAGGAGCGACGAGCGCAGATAATAACAGCGTCTTCTTATTCTACCACTGACCTGTAAGAAGATGCAGAAAGAAAAGAAGAAGAAAACAACAACTTTGTACTTACCGACTGCGGTGTTTAAAAGTTTCCTGTGAGCGCTGGACAGCTGAGTGTGACAGCTGAGCGGTGGACTGCAGAGATGCTGTACCTGCCTCGCAGCGAATCCCACGGAGGAAGAAATGATATGCACACTTTTAGTCCCTCCCTCAGTCCTACGGTGATCCTCTCCAAATCCAATTTTTCCTCTGTATGTAGTCTTTGGACTTCACATGTGGTTCGCATGCAGCCACAGTAGGTGTAAACTTGTAGAGAGCCTGTGCTGCCATGTGTAGCTTTTCCTCTATTTTCAGTCAGCTTGTGTTTCAAAAGCTTATAATATCTATATTCTCTTTCAGTAAATATAACAGTGGGTCTTTTTTTTTTTTTTAGCTAAATTAGATTTAGGTTTGTTTATTTCCTTTTTTTTGGTTTGTTTGTTCCTCTTCCTCTGTCAGAGTCATGACAGGGGGGAAACAGCAGGGAGGCAAAAAACAAAGGTTTTGACTATCATTGCAACTGTTGACTTTCCTGTGATGTTGTCCTCTGACATGTTATTTGTCTGACAAATGCAAATTCTTTCTCTCTCTCTCTTTAAAACAAGAATCTCAGATGTCTGAGCATGTGTGTCAAGCAGCAATTTTACATTCTTGTATTATCTGTATAACCTGACACAGTATCCCAGACTTCTTAGATCTGGCATCAACCTAGGCTGAAATTACCTTTTAAAGGAAACTGTGGCTGTTAGATCAGTTTGTCTTAGCAGAAAGCACCTGCATATTTATTTACTGTACATCACTGACCATCATATCATCCTCCAACCTTTAACTGCAAGCATCGGCCGGTGCATGTGGGACACTGATTAAAGCTGTGGTAGGGAACACTGACTGCTCTTCTGCAAAATGAGAAGCCCCCCCCCCCCCCCCCACCCCCCCACCCCACCCCCAACTACAAGGCAAAATCTACATCCACCTGTTCTGATAGAGGATACTGATAACTAATCGAGAGTGCGGAGTCTTATCTGTCTATTTGCTTATTCATTGCTGCATTTGTTTGCTTATTTCCACACTGAAAACTCACAAGCTATCCACAGCATTGCTCCCTAACAGCATGAAGCCCCCCCCGCTTCTTCTCCCCTCTCTCTATCAGCTCAGCACTCAACACTTGCGAGGCATCTGAAACACCTTGTGGCTCCATGATAATAGCGTGACCCCAGTGCCGCATTTGTTTGAATTAGAAAGTGCACGGTCCAAACCTCCTGACAACCACTGCTCTTACCAGTAAATCTTAAGTCTGGGGGGTAAAGAGGTGTGTGTCTGTGTGTGTGTGTGTCTGTGTATGAGTGAGTGAAGAGCTGTGGGGATGTGGGGTGGGGGTCAAGTCCAAGGTGAGAGGCGTGAAAAAGTACCATAAGGGGCTTTCTCAAGACCTCATCTGAATCCCTTGGTGTTCTCAGGGCCTCAGCACTCTGGGCCCCCAGGGGACACAGATGGGCAACACGTCGAGGGCAAAAGGCGAGGGTATGACTTATTGCCATGTGGAGAGAAAAAGCACGAGACGCGCCCCCGTGATGAAACCAAATTGAATAAAAGCGGGGGTGAATGAGATCCAGATCTTCAGCCGATGCCCTGGCAATGCTGTTTCAATTAGCCGGCTCACCAGTTCAAAGGCGAGGCCCCAGATACACTTCTGCTCTGCATGAAGCTACTATCATCACTTTGCCCCTTGCCTTTCACCTCCCCATTACTGTGCCATCTTTTTCCGCTCAGAGCCTCAGCCTGTCTGCTGGCTTTGCTCATGTTTTACATTAAACAGATAGTGAACGCCTTGCCATCGCAGTCGGTGAAAACCATCAGTCAAACAACCTGCAGGATTTTACGACCTTTACATTCACTCTCTTGGTTTGAACTGCATCTGCATCAGCTCTGAATTAAACTTATGTTGGGTTATTTTACCAGAAGAACAACATTTAATACATTTTTTTCTTGTTTTTATTTTATCTAAAACCATGTGAACTTAAGGTCATGACAGCATTATGTACAGCCCATACTGAAACACAACCCCTTATATAAAATATGCTAATATTTATACTGAAATTACACTGTTCTCAAGCATCACTTTAAACTATGTTTTTCCTTTTAGTTACGATATATAGGAATATTCATCATCCTTCTTGTTTTCTTGATGGTTTCCTGTCAGCTCACTGCTCAAACGCTGCAGCCGTTTGTCCTCCACTGGTATCCCACATCTTGTTGAGCAGCTCCAGACTGTGAATCCTTTTGTCTCATTTTCTCGTTTTGGATCTTCCAAAGATAGCACTGACAGGTGATATTAATGGTCTTTTATTAGCATCGTCCTGATTGCTACAGATTTTTTGGAAGCGCAAGATAAAAAGAGCGAGGGAGGAGAACAAAAAAAGAAGGAGAGAGACAGACAGAGAGGGAGAATATGGAAGTCCTCCACCCACCACTTCTCACAGGAGATCGCCTCTCTTTGATAGCCTGCCCGAATCTGTTCCCCCCATAGAAACTGCCCTGCAGATGTTGTTGCTGTATGTCGACTACAAAGAAGGAGCCCTTTATGAGAGGAACATCTATTTTGGGCCTCAGCGTTTCCGAGCTGTGGTGCTCAGCGAGAGAAGTGCAGGCCTAATCTTTCTGCTGTTGAAAACTCTGTTTTATTCTCTGCCCATGATATTTTTAGATTAAAGCACAGTTCTAATGAATAAAGTAAGAATGTAATGTTTTATGACAGTATCAATATGCCATCACTGTGGTGGACTTGGGCCTAGAACAGCCTACGTTGCTATTGGCATCAGCAGACAGAAAAAGGGGTGGGGGGGGGTGGGGGGGCACATGGGACAGTAACCTCAGTGAAATCACGAATGTGGAGAAGCCTTTGTTTCGGGCCTGACTATACTCGTTTAGAAGTGCTTGTGGCTCAGATTTTCATCTCCAGCCACAGAACCGTGACTTTGTTGCACTGTTGACTGCGAGGCAAAGGTCTCGGGGGCAATATTAGCTCTTGATATTATTTTTAATTAAGGCACCAATCCTTCAGCCAAGTTGTCCAAACAGTTCTAAATAGGCTCTGTAAATCAGACAAACATCCTCAATATTTGATGGGTTGAGAGTGTGCACTATAGCCTCCAGATGGTTTGTGTTTCTCAAGCGTTTCACGAGGGATGGTACGGGACAGCAATCTTCTGTTCGAGTGTGCCTCTTGACAGAGCAAGTTCCTCCAAATCACATGCTGAGTCGCTGGACTTCTGCCTAGGTCTTCTCTCTCTCTCTCTCTCATGCTCTCTTTCCCCGCTGATCTTCTGACTCCACTGTGTGTGGATTTATCTGTAAGCTATGTGTGTGCACGAACTGTAGCTCTTGCTTTTTTGCCAGTCAATACTTTGTTTAATTAATTCCATAACAAACTGATTCGTGCTGAAGCTAACACTATGCATTTGGTCCCCCCCCCACCACCCACCAAAAAAAAAGCCCAGCACAGCTCACGATATCAGGATATCGAGCAGTTGTGTGTATCATAGTCAAAGCTGTTCAAAGCTAATGCATTCTTTGATAAGTGTAAATGTAATGGTGCTTAGGAAAAACAAATCAAAACACTGATGTTTTACACTAAAAGAAAAAAAAAGATGGGAGTATAGTAAGATGAAAGGCAAGCAGTCTGAAGATGAAGGGAGAGGACTAGATGCACAGTCCAACTTTCACTGGTTGATAAGCTGCTGGCCTGGCGCCAAAATCCCCATCCCCACACCCCTCAAACACACACATACTCACACACACATGTTCAAACACCCCACCCAGTGGTGAGCACTGACCCTCACCACCACCACACCAACACACACACACATACACGCAGCACCACCACTCCAGTGGCGTCTCCAGCTCGCTATCCCTCTTCATTAGTGTCTCAGAACGAGATGCTTGTCATGTAATTAACAGAGGTTTTCTGAATGCCTGCGTAACGCACGCTCTCATTAGGAAAGTAAAAAAAAAGGCTGGAGCGAGAGAGGAGAGGTGGAGAGGCAGGCCTGGGAGGCACGTAGAGGGAGAGCAACCAGGGGAGACAGATGGGGAGAGAGACGGACAGAAGGACAGGGAGAACACGGGAGAGGGGGGGGAAAAAATAACGTGTTTAGAGCAGCAAGAAAAACAGTGACTTACATGTCGAGGGGCAAGGTTTCTGACTTTCAGCATGCCAGCTAGGGACACAACTGACAATTACTGGGGTCTGGACTAAATTATAACGACTTACCTCAGTCAACTGCTATTCTCGTTAATATTCAAAAAGTCTTCTAGAGGTCGTTTAAGCCAAGCCCTCCTCGGTTTTCTCTCAGGGTCATTGTATTTAAATGTGATGTAAAACGAAACAGATAAGTCAAGTATGAATAAGGAGTATAAGTGTAAAGGGAAAGTTACCTTAGCTGTGGAAAAACATGTAATTGTGCTTATGTTTGAATGACTATCGGCCCTGATGACCTGTCCTCGGTCTCTATGATAGCTGAGATAGGCTCCAGCCCACTTATTAGTCAAAAGAAACAGATGAATACCGCTGTATATTTCCCAGCACCTAATTTAGCAGAAGACTGCAGAAAGTCTCTAAAGTATAAAATGTTATCATTCTTGTTGAAGCCATGAAGCAAAATTGTACATGTGTCATTTGGTTCTCTGGTGGATACTGTACCTGTGTGACCTGAGTTTTCTTCATCTGACACAGGTGGAGCCAGCTTAGAGGCCTATTGTATACGCTTAGGCTGGCATCATAGTACTTAAGCGCAATTATAGCTCACACTGAAAAAAAGGCCATGTTGGATTTACTTGATTCAATAGTGGACATTGGTTGCACACAAATGTTTTGCTTTGGCAGAAACTTAAACAACTGAGTTAAATCAACACAACTTATTCATAGTCAATAAACCTGTGCATTTTGTGTTCATAAAACGTGATTGAAACATGTTTAGATTAAGTAAATTGAGCTCTTGGAATATTTTAATCCCTCACAATTTTGTCATTTTATTTCAACACTATTCAATAACCTTTACCACAGTACTGCTTGATCGCTTAAATACTACATGTTGTCTTCATATTACATAATGTTCAACAAAGTCTAGAGTCTGGTTAACATAAAAGTTGAATGGATCTACAACAACTAACATCCTCCGATCTTTATCCTGGTTGCAGGGGGGCTAGGTTACACACTGGACAGCTCACCAGTCAATCACATAGAGACAAACAACCATTTGCGTTCACATTCATGGTGAATTTAGAATCACCAATCAACCTAAGCTAACTCTAATAACTGCATGACTTTTAACTGTGGGAGGACACCAGAATACCCAGAGAGAAACCAGTACAAACTAGGCATATTGTGGATTTGAACCCAGGACCTTCTTACTGTGAGGCAACAGCGCTAACTACCATGTCACCAATCCAGGGTTGACAAAAGTAGGAAAGCTATGATTTCAAGGCTTGATGCAGAATTTTCTGTACGTTTTTGTCCTTGACAGGTTAAACCACAATAAAAAGCAATAGCATACACGTTGTGTGTGTGTAGTGATCTGCCTCTTATAACTCTAGTGATTTTCCTGCAGTTTGAAATCTCAGGTGATCTTGTTAATTTCATGAGTCCAGCAATTAACCACTCCTACTAGACTGTATCATGTCATCTCAAGAACAACAAATTAAGTTGTTGAATTCCGTACAGATCCTACATGATTTAATTATGTTCAAGATAGAAACATGAAAATTTAGTGTTCAATTTACAAGTTAGACTTTTTTAATATAACAACCACCCAATTTACTTCTTTCAGTATACCAAAAAAAGTAGAGGCGGCTGTTCGACTTGACTCAAACCACGATCCAAAGCGTGCGAGACTGAAATCCCGTGCAGTGTCGCGAGATTTAACATTGCTATATCATTGACTTACTTCACTCGAACATGATATGAACAATTTAATCTACCCGCTCTGCATATTATGTATTTTCTACACTATATAGTTACACTTAACTTTAAACCATGAGGCAATTGTGTTAAATACACGCAAGATGCTTACATAAATCCAAGAGCTGGCCAATCCCTTTTTTTCAGTGCATGGAAGGCTAGGCCCTCGAATTTGGAATAAGAAAAGGAAGGAAAACACACAATACAACCTACTAATCCGTAATTGGATTAGAGCAACACCTTTTAGCATGTACACAAAAGCATCTGATGTATTAACACTTCTTTAAGTGTCCAGCACACTTAAAATGTGGTGATCACATGAAAGTTCATGGAGATGCCCAGTATGGTGTTCCATGAACGATTTCCTTCACTGCTATTCCTCTGAGGAGAGCTTTGTGTAAGGATAAGGCTCTTACAGAGTGCATAAGGATGCCCTATGGGTGCCCTGATAGCATCACACAGCCGATGAGAGAAACACTGTTTTTACAGACTTTTGTGTCACATAATAAATGATAATAAGACAACATAAGTGGGGGTGGGCACTAATAAAACACATATTCATCCTCTTTTAGCCTTATTCAATGCTACAATTCAAAGCCTTTTGAAAAAGAGTTTGGCTATCTTGAAGAAGGGTTTTAATCTAAGTCCTCAGTAAGAGAGGTAAACCCCACGTAGGTGACCAGAAACCACTGGCCTGTTTTGTGAGCTGTTTCTAAATACAAATAAGAGGCAAGGAATCAGCAAAGACAATTACAGCCTGCTAAACAAAGCAGTGAAACATCATTGCACATGTTCATGGAGACCAATAACCAGCAGTCTGTTGTGAGGCAAATGTTCTTAAAATTTGTTCAAATTTGTTCTCATATTTTATTAACTGTGCCTGGGACTCGGGGGGTGGGGGGTGTACTGAACATAAATGAAGGAAAGGAACTGTTTGTGAAACCTGAGAGAAGGTCTGACTAGTATTTTCTGCAGCTGTAGCTATGTTCACTGGTGCCATGATTTTTGTCTCTTCATGCTACAACAGTGGAGTGTAAAGTGTATTAATACTATGCCAATTGCAATTACAGTTATTAAATGTATGTCTGTGAGAATAAAAGGGATTTGAGTATATTTTGGACGTAGACTCAGTTGTAACTGACCTCAGGTCAGCAGACAGTTTATTTCAAAGAACAGGACCACAGTAACCCTCTGCACACTCAGATATATTTCTGGGAACAGTTAAAGACCTGGCCAGAGAGGCTTATACGCTGAACCATTCAAAAATATATTGAAGGGCCAAATCATTGAGACCTTTATGAACTAATCAAAGGATTTTAAAGGTAATTCTTTATTGAACTGGGAGCCAATGAAATGTCCTCAGTACTGGGGTAATATGTTCAAATTTCCATGTATGAGTGACTCTGCTTCATTCTAAATATGCCGGCAATCCATGGACCAAGAGCCAGGCTGAGACAAGAATGCTCTAACTTTTAACATGTATTTTTCTAAGTGACAAAAAGCTGTTCTGGCGACTTTATTAATATGATCATCCAAACAAAAATCACCGCCCATGCTTCCTTACTGTTTTAGAAATAATTATGATATATATGAAAAATATTTCTGTCTTGGCTAAAGGCTTGGCTAAAGGTCTAAAACGTTTCTAGTCATCCAGCAGTTAGTGTCATCAGCGGAGCTTATAGATCTTGAGAGCAAAATGATAGTACAACTGCATATCATCTGCATAAGAGTGAAAGGAGATGTTTTTATTTACAGTACCAACCAATAGCTTGTAAAAGTTAAAGAGTGATGAACAAAGAGCAGACCCTTGAGGAACACCTGTTTTATTTGCGCAGTTCTAAAACTACTTATTGAAACATAAAAACCGCTGCCCTTTAGGTATGAAAGCGGTCGAGAACCTGACTGAATCATGAAGCCTTTGAATTAAAATGTCAAGATCAGCATAGTCGAAGGCAACAGTGAGATCAAGCAGAAGTCAGAATGAAACTCTGTGAATCACTGTTGCTCTTCAGGTCACTGATGACTTTGGTAAGAGCTGTTCCAGTTCTATGATTTGTTACGAAACCATACTGGTATTTATACATACTGTCAGTTCAAAAATATTCCTTCTATATTTTAAAAACTTTTTCTTTTTTTTTAAATTTGGCTGAGGAAATAACGATTAGAAATATATCTGTAATTATTGATTACCATTGGATCAAAGTGTATGATTGCAGCACACTTACAAGAACCAGGAAAATTGCCTGTCTGTAAAAAACTAATGATAATATTTATTACTAATGTTATTAATGATTATCTTAATATGAGAACATGGTTTGGAATTTGGTGCTCAGTGCTACCAGAGAGATTACACGATTTCCCTCTGATAACTTGAGATTTGCACATTCGTCCTGAGCTGTTTATGAGTGCAACACTATGCATTGCATATTAGTGTATATCAAGGCAAAGCAACCCTATCAGGGAAATGGGACCATTAACCAGCTTCCATCTGATTTAAGAGGAACGCTGTGACATAAGAAGCCTCACATTATGCTGTATCATAGTGCTGCGTTACAATGGGCAAGGCTGTGAAGCCATGTTAAGGGTCATGACGACTGTCAAAGTGTCCCTGAAATGTTGTCGCCAGCCCATGTGAAACAGCATTGGCTTAGTCACCAAAGGAAATATCATGTTGTAGATAACCACTTTTTTAATCTACTTCGATCTGTTAGGTAACTGAGGGCTTGAATCTGCGAGTCTTAATACTGATAATAATGCAGCCACTAGTAGCATTGCTGTTTTGTTCGGCATATATTTAGCCAGTGATGGGCTGTGGAGTAACCTGCAGAGGAGGGGTTATCAGGGTGATGAAAGCAAAGAAGGAGCTGCTTTTCAGTGGCTTGTTTTCAAGGGGTTCTGTGCTGTGTTTTCAGTCCTTCCCTGAATGTGTGATGTAAATCATAAACACAGGTGTCATTAATTCTCTCAATTAAAACAAAACCGGAAAAAACTTGCTAATTGCACCAAGTTCCTTGTATGCCACAGGTAAGCAATCGTGTGATCCCAGCCAACTTCACTTGACTACTTCCAGAACCAAAGAGAGTTTTACAGGGACGTCTTTCATCTCAATTGGGGTCGTCTCTTATCCACTTTCACTCTTTCAGTCCTCCACACTTAGTCTCTCTCTCTCCATCTGAGGCCTCTTATTCTCTGACCCATCGCTTTTCACAGCTGTCTGGCAGGTTGGTGTTTCTTTGTTTCTACCATTTCCAACTGCCAGACGCCACCGCTCACCCTCACCTCACTCATTCCTACTCCTACTCCCACTTCCAACTCTTACTGTGCAGAAAAAGGGGGCTATTTTTAGAGCACCGTTGACGGTTTAAGGATATCCATATTGTGCCCTGGATTTTAAGTGAGGAAACAGGCTGTTTCTCTTTTTGCCCCCCCCTCACTTCCATTCATTTCCTTCTCTGCATCCTCTCTTTCCATCCCAGTTACCCCTCTCTGCAAAACGCCCTCGAACCAACACACTTTCTTTTTCTCTCGCCCTCTCTGTAACCGATTGTCAACATCAACACCATTACCGCTCTCTCACCTCTCTCCTCACACCTACACCGTTCTCTCGTTTTCTCGTCTTGGTTTGTGCTCTTCCTAGCAGTGAGCTTTTTTTTCCTCTGCATGTAAACTGGGCCTGTCATCTTCAGACTTCTTGAGCCACTCTGCTGTCTGTATGTTGAGTGAAGACACTTTCAGAATTAATACTAGCTTCTTGTATGTGCCAGTTTTGCCACGTTGTGAAGAATTTTAGCTAAAACTACAAACTAGATACAAGAATACACCTCAGTTCACCTACCTAGAAACCTCTGGAAAGTATAATTCTCTGTGTAACATCAGGGACTAACATGGCAGTGCTAGCAATGCAGAAATACTGGTTGTGTGGTTGACCTTCTGGTATATTTGTTTTGTTTTTGTTTTTTTTTGGCAATGCTTAAATCAAATCTTTGTGATTTATACAGAAAAAGTTTCAAACACAAGCCTGCCTCTGCTCGTGTGTGGAGCTCTCCTCTCCTCGCACTTGTTTCACGGCTCAACTGTGCCCTCTGTAGTGTCTCCGAAATGCAGCCACAGTAACCTGTCTTTTTTCCCCCTTTTTCTTTTTTAGCCGTAGCAAGACACAAGCCACAAGTCTGTTTGGATTTCAATCAAAAAAGAAAAAAAGAGTCCAATTTTAGTGAAACTAATATGAAATTTAAAAAAAAATGCATAAATCTGCACTTTCTCAGAGATTACCTGACACCCAACTTGAATGCCATCGTAGTGCTGGCATAGCCACCTACTGATTCTGCGCCTCTCACCAGCTGTCTCAAATAGCCCTCTCCATATGTTAACGCTTTACGCCCCAGATACCCACGATGACAGCGTCGCTCTGTCTCTTTAAGACTTACATGGAATGCTGTGGTTTTGCCTAGGCGTTTGGGGTAGTGCCCTCACCAACACGTAAACACAACCCTGAAAGTAGCTCTGACTCATTCTCCCTGCGTCCCATTTCATTCTTAGATGCTTCTTCTGGCTTTTCTGTCAGTGTGAGGATTTTCCCCGTGCCTTCACTCTGCTTCTCTCCTGTATTTAGAATGAAACGACCTGGAAACGACATTATCGATACATAATACACTCATGGGTTATTTTATTTATTTTTGATTCCACGTGGTTGTTTGTGTCATGGCTGGAAAAGGAGGAGACTGTTGTTATCTTTGGACTCAATAACCCCACAAGTTCTGTTTTTTAAGCTTCAAATAGTCCAGAACAGGAATGTCTTATCTTGCAGATGTCAATATCTCTTTTTTATCTAACACATTTCTATAAAATACTGCCTTTAGATAAAAGACATTTAAAAGAAAATCAATATGAAAAAAGTTATTAAGACAGGAATAGATGTTGTTTTAATAACAAATCACATCAGTTTACTTAGAAGATTTCGCCCTTCCTGTCTCCTATGATGAGCAACTGTACCAGAGTGATCAAGAAGCCGTCACAAACTTGAGCTACAGAGCCCCCAAGTGGCAAGAGTTTGCACTGCCTTCCCTTGTAAATAGGATCAATAGGCAGGCTCCCTTTATTAGATCCAGATTTGACCGTCTGAAGCCACAGATGAATGATTTTTGTAGTCTGGTGAGCAGCCCACATCGAGTTCAGCCTGTCAGACATGTCTGGGGGGACGTGGGGGAGGAACGAGAGAGACTTGGGCCTCAAAGCATTGAGAATGCGGGACAGGGGTAAACCCTAAACCTGAGAGCTCAGCTCGGACTAGCAGCCTTCCAGGGAACAACACTTTTCTTATTGAGCTAGTGGGCCAGACCCAAATGAGAGGTGACAGCATATTCATTTCACTCAGTGTTTTTCTTTAAGGGGTTTTTAAAATGCTGCTGAATGATGAGTGGTCACAGGATTTATAGCTCAGGGGATGATTTAGGCTTTCTAAATGGCACTGCTTTCCTCCTGCTCTCACTCTCCCAACTGTTTTTTTTTTTCCACAGGAGCAGTCATTTTCAGGGGCTTTATTTCAGCCTCGTGTTGTTCGTGTAGGGATGACTCCCCCCTTGGCAAGTGAAACTGATTTAAAATGTAAAGCGAGCACCTTGGTTTCCCATGTCCTGTCTGGACTATAGAGGCAGGGTGTGCCAACACTTACGGCTGAACTGGCATGGGATAGGTGGTCTGGAAGACCAGTGTGTATGAGGTCGTGAATTCAGACCAATTTGTGGTGTTGGGAAAAGCAATTATGTGGACAAGGTGTCTCACAAAAAGACACCGACCACTCTTCTTTTGATTAAACACATACCAGAACACACTGTGTGGAGTGGCAGCGTGCATTTTGTCTCAACACCACTCCCAAGCTCTGGTCTCAGCATTATTCCCGGGAGCGAAAATACCAAGACTGAACAGGTGGGGGTCAAATAGTTGAAGTATCAGTGCTTTTCTCCGGACCCGACGAAGGGGAAACACATCAAGAGACATCGGGAGGTCGTTAATTTATAGGGACGCTATTACCTTCATAAATGCTTGGCTCATAAAATGACTGCTTTGCTTTAATTTAATACTTCCCCTCTCTAATTATCACTACACACACGCGCACAGAAGTGGGCTGCTGTCTGCTATGGACCTACAGAATGCAGCTTTGTGATTGTTTCTTTGTTGTTTTCACTCCACACTCTGGTGCTGGTTTAGTGTCTTTGCCCTTGCAAGCAGCTGAAAAGAAACTTTTACTTTCTCCTTCCTTCAGCTTGTTTTATTCGAGAATTCAGAAGAGGGTAGATGGTTGAAGTCTTCCCGAAAGAACCTCATCTGTCACTTTTCACATTTTGCCATCTCCTTGCTGTTGTTCAGCGTACTCACACACACACAGGCACACACACACATACACAAGATACATACAGTGGCTTTCACTCTTTTGAACATGAGCCCAGTGCAAAAGCACCGTTCCACGTCTGGATCATAAGTGCCTGGGAGCTTGCGTGAAAACATTTGAGGTTCTGCCCTGCCTTCCCTGGTGCCACACTGCCATTTTCTCTCTCCCCCAGGAGCTACAAAAGAAAGGTTTGGATTGGACCAATAATCTCCATCTTCAGATCATCTCTCAGTAGCCTCTTCAGCTAAATAAATAACTCATTACAGTTCAGAGCGAGGAGCTTCATTTACTCTGAGCGATGCAATCACAGATGTCTGCAGGTTTGCCCGCATCATCTCAAATAAAAGTGTTTCTGTTGTGAATCCCAAGAGAAGACGTGCTCTCAAATGTTAACATACCAGTGCAGAGCGAGGACTAGCAGTTGACTGCTTGTGGCAAAACTGCTGATGGCAGATTGCTCGGCACCGGCGGCAGAGAGGGGTTACGTCTGCTTGCTTAAGCACACAATGAGATTCTGTTTGCAACATTAGGGCTTAGATGCTAAACAATATTAAAACAAGACACATAAAGCTGCCAGCATGTTTGCCTGGAGCATTAGCAGGAGGCATAATGAGCCACATTACACATTTACTATCAGTCTCAGGGAACCCCCCCCCCAAAAAAAAACAACAACAGTGAAAAGTGCAAGATAGCGCAACACTATAGGTGTAAAACTGTCCCCCAGTGTTAATATATTACAACTTCTGTTTCCTGTTGTTCACAAAAATTAGATTTCAGTAAATATGGGAGCCATTCAGTGCTGATTTGAGAGTGAACAAAATAAATAAAAGCCTGGGCTTTCTTTGGACTGAGACAGCTGGATGTTAATAAAACCCTGCACTGTGCAGCATATAGATGCACATATACTTTGTCTTTGTTGTTGTTGTTGTTGTTGTTGTTGTTTTTTGTCTATTTCTTTTGTAAAAATGTAATAGCTGCTGTTCAAATGTGTTAGAAAAGTCTTCTGCTGTACCCTGAGGAAGGCAACAAAGCAGGCGCATGAATGCCATTTTTCAGTAAAAAGGATGTTGGGATTTCCGCCAATTGTTTCGTGCTGGGAACACTATTATCAGCGTTGTTGTTCTTAATCACTGCATTAGGAAACGGTGCAACAAACAGAAGGTCTAGCCGGTGATGAAAGACGACCTTTTTACCAGATGACCCCATCACTGTAAAAGAATGAGTGAAGGCGCTCGGTAGGCCATATCTTAACGTTTTAAGACTGTTTTCGGACGCCTGTCATTAAAGGCATGTGTCAGAAAAAAACATAAATGTATTTATTTTCTTGACCTCATTTTATAGCCTGAAGCAGTCCCATCACAAAAGTAGGCTATGGAGGCTATGAGGACATTACACCTCTGCTCTGACAAGTATGTAAGTATGTTACAAAGTATGAGAGGTCTTAAAAAACCCGCATCAGATCCAACATTTCACACTCATTTTAAGCATATCTTATAGGCTCTCGCACGCAACAAGTTACAACCAGCTTCTCTGTTTCACTTTGGTTGCCCTGCGTGAAATAGCGACCTTGATGAGGCTATAAAATGCTATGGTTGGGCGACTTTCCTCACCGTGAATTGCCCCCACACCCTTTGGAGGACTCCGGGTCGAAGATGAGGGCAGAGACGTGAAGGAAATGAATTTAGTGAAGCGAGTGGGGTCAGATGCAGGAAAAGGAACTCGTGTTGCTGTTTTATTCCTGCGGGGACTGTCACCGTGAGGACAGAGAGGAACATGAACGGAAAAGCTACTCCTGAGAGATAATTGATTATTAATATTAGCATCAGTATTAATAACTGGAGGGGGTGCTTGTTTATGTGGCAGAGGGAGATTTCCTCACTAAGTCAGTTTCTTGTGGCTAACATTTTTAGGCTTGCTCAGTATCTGTCATATAAATTGCGTTATGTTTTAATTCCACCCACGAACGAACTTTGTTTACAACTTTATTCTGGATAGGTAACAACAAGTTTGTTGAACACAAAAAGTGGCTCTGGTTTCTTTTTGAAGTTTGCCCAATGTGCCATCTCCGCTGATATTTGCCTGCTCGTTGTAATAAAAATAAAGCTGCTCAAAATATCTTTTTTTGCACTTAAAAAATATATCGACACTTTCTTTCAACAACAGGCTTTATAAATCAGCTTTATGACGCTCTTTCCCTCTCTCTGCTTCTCCCTTATTTCATGGTTCAGTGGCCTCACACCGCCGGGCGAGGGGAGGTTTTTCTCTCTCTGCTCATTGGTCGCGGCTTTTCAATCTCTCTAACATTTCCATTCATACAGCCGGCGCTCCTTTTTGCCCCTTTCAAAATAACTCACTGTCATCATCATTCGGAAAACGGCTTTGCCTGGACGGGACTAATTATTTAAAATTGGGGGAGTGATTAGCTGCAATCGGAAAAAGGAAAGCAAGAAAGAAAGATCAAGCGTCTGGCACAACAACGACAGGTGAGTGAGGAAAAATAATCCTCAAAATACGGAGTCGTGTAAACTGTGCACAGCGTGGGTGAGAATGCGGGAGGATAATAAATCACTTCTGCTTGTTTTATTGCTTTTATTGATGCCCAGTCACGTCGTAAACGGATGTAGAGTTTGCACCTCGAGCGAGAGTGGACGTTTCGGAATGACTCCAAAAGTGAAATGAAACTGCAGCAGCTACATCTTAATAGTTGCGCTAATCTTTGTGTATCGTTGCATCAGACTTTTATTTTTCCCACTTAAGGGTCGAATTATATCGAAAAGCAATAACCTGATAATCTTTTGTCAAGCCACTTTTTCACAGTCTAACTTTGGGGAAGGTAAGACAAACAAAATGGAATGCGTATTAGCCGAAAATCAGTTGGCTCTCGTTTGTGATGGATAACAGCAAGGTAAGATGCTTAAAATGTAACACTAGAGGGGTCCCGGCCCACGGGGCTGTCTCGGAGGAAGGTTCACGCCGTTATTCACCAGTCCTCCTCTGCCTAATTGGCTGCAGATGCGGTATCCTATGGTCTTTTTACCCCGTAGAAATTGGATGCATTTGGGGAACTTTATGAGGCGAGCTCTGCTTTTGCCCGAAGGAATCGAAAGAAAAAAAACAAACTTCAAAATAAAGGGATTTAAAACCGTGTCACGTTCATGTATAATGCACTCTTCCTTGGTCAATTTATCACGAGGCACGAAAAAGAGACTCGAAATTGCGCTGCACATAGAGAGAGTTTGTGTTGCTGTGACTTTCTGGTATAAACATGTTTTTTTTTTTTCTTGGATTTTTTTTGACAGGTGTTTTCTACAAGATGCCAAAGGCTCGTGGTCTGGAGTCAGCATCAAAAATAAAAACGTGTACAGCAGGAAAAAAAATCGATTATCAAAATATGGCCACGACTGCATGCTTCTAATCATGACACATCGCAGCATAGCTGCTGAACAGGACGTCCCAGTACGTCCCGTACGCCTTGTTAAAATATGTTAAGCTTTAATGGTGCGTCCTGCAAGTCCATATACATTTATTTGCTTTATCGCGTAGCACAAGAGCCATTTCTGGTGCCGTGTGCCGTTGCCTTCCTAATAATTGCAGAGGGAGGGAATGGACTAAAAAACACCGTCCTCTAAGTGCCCTTTCACCCTAGACTTTGTAAGCTGCACTTATTAAAGCGAAAAGTGTTTCAATATGTGGTAAGCTTTAGGGGGAAAACGTGATGGGGGTTGGGATGGGGCCCTCCTTTTTTTTTTTTTTTTTGCTGCCCAACTCCTATTGGGCGACATGAAGTAATTCATCCATGTTAGCAGTAGGTCAGTGGTGTAATTTCCGTCTAATGGTGTTTCTGAATGTCAGCTATGGACAGCGGTAATTAAAAGGTACCCGTATCTAATACCGCTGACCACTGGTGAAAAAAAAAGAGCTTTATGAATGAATCCAGCCATTATGCGTGGAGTCTGACGTGCACGGGGGCTATTAAGCAAATTTGACTTTCTCTTTATTTTGGTGGAAGTGGCAACCCATGTGTGCACTACGCCGGAGTTCTCAAAACACGTGAAAACACGCGGTACTCTGTGGATGTTTGCAGTTCAGCAAGTGTAAATAACGTTTAAATGAAATAATAAAATCTATAAATAATGGTGAAAGAAATCTTGATAATTGTTTGTCTTCTTTTCCTTTTTCTCAGGGCCCATTGGACACTGAGCACCCTTGGGCCTGTCTCTGTCAAGTAGACATGTTTCAAACTGTCCCTGACACGTCGTCTTACGTCAAGGTAAGACACCACCGTCTCTTGGATCAGGTAATGTTTGAGGGACAATTTTGGGTCCTTTGATTGAAGCCTGCGCACAGTGAAATGATACTGAATGTTAAAACCTTTAACAAACCACTGTCTTTATTTGTATTTAAAACCAGTGTTTCTACCCCCGCCTGTTGCCAGAATAGGCTTTTTTATGCTGATTTTATGCGCCTGTTGTAATTTTTAAATGCTACTTATTTTTTGTATTATTTTCTAAGTCTGACACCTGTAGCCTGAGTACCTGCCGGGGGGCATTTTATTTTTCTTCGCGTGGAAAAAGCCTACATGTTTACACTGTCAAGTCAGTGCTGAAGTGTGGATCTGTGGTCTGTGTGATTTACCAAACTCGACTCAACTTTTTTTTTCCCTCTTTACTCCAAAAATGCTGCTATTATGGGTCATAAACATGTCTGACGTCACGAACTTCTCTCTCCCTCTCTCTCTGAGTCTCTCTTTCTCTTGGTCCTAAAAATGTAAATAAAGCAAACAGCGCACATCTGGTTTTCACATAAACCTGCATCACGTCACACATGGCTCGGCGTGACTACCTGCAACTGCTACAGCCGCATGTCTGTGGCTGAAACCATTAAGTGTTTCTCTTTATTGCAACGTGTGTGTGTGTGTGTGTGTGTGTGTGTATGTGTGTGTGTGTGTGTGTGTGTGTGTGTGTGTGCGTGTGTGTGTGTGTGTGTGTGTGTGTAAGACTAGAAGATGTCAACAAGTGTAAGTAAACTTGGGTGGTTGCGTGACGTTCACTCCCAAATCCATCAAAATAATCTGCACGGGTGTGATTGCCTGGATTGCGCCTCATTAAAATAAGTCATTGTGCAGCAGCAAAGTTGCTGTAATATCTTCATAATTAAGGTATTTTTTTTCCACGGGCTTCTTGTTAATGTTTTGAAGACCCGTTCCCTTTTGAATAAGGGCTCCTTTCATCCAGGCACGGCGTTTGTGCCACTGCTGAGAGATCCTGCGTTTCGGGGCTCAGAACAATTCCGGATTTGTTGTGAAAGAGTTAAATAGCAGGGAATGTTTAAGGAGAAAATACGCATTTAAAAGAGTCTTTCTGCTCCCTTGAAAAAAAAAAATCAATCAATAAATAAATAAATAAATATATATATATATATATATATATATATATATATATATATATATATATATATATATATATATATATATATATATATATATATACAGAAGAGGGAGTGAGACAGAGGAGATCAGTGAGGGAGAAAGGTTGATATCGGGAGTTAACTTTCAATTTTGCTCGCCTCTTATAGTTTGCAGCCCGGGTTGCTTACGTTTGCTTTAATCCCATTGTTTGTTAAATGACAGTTATTATTCTCCTGTTTGGGTTGAGGGTTAGCCTGTGCCTTTTTTTTCTTTTTTTTTTTCGTGCAAGTCCAGCACTCACTGGCTCACTCGCACTCAAAGAGATGTTGGTCTGAATGTGGCACGCCTCAATAGAAAATTTAAAAAGAAATATTCCCCATTCAAGCGGATCCACGGCCAAGCATTTGGTTTTGTTTGGTTAAGGCCAGGCGAGACTGGAACTCTCCAATAAAAATAAATCTCAAATTAATTATGGCCTAGAGCGAGGGGCCAGACAGTTCGTGCTTATATGTGCTGCAGACTCCACTTTTTGCCCTCAGTATTTTGACTCGAGCTGTCTTTTAGCCCCAGAGAAGGAATGATCTGAATACAAGTCTGCATTCTAATGAACAGCAACCCCAACAGACTCGCATGGACCGGGACCATTTCTTCGCTGAAATAACACTCTGGGAACAGTTGTGTTTCACGCAACACTCAGTAGCCCGCTTTACGTATTTCCCACTTCAAGAATAGCCAAATGAGGTTTCCAGGTGCACATCATTGGGCAAAGAGTAGCGAACTCGTGTTTAAAAATTGTTAAAGAATAATCTTCATATATATATATATATATATATATATATATATATATATATATATATATATATCACTCCTTTGACAGACTGTTTGTCTTCGCTCAAACTAAAACCATATTACTCAATTGAACTCATTAACTAACTGTAAATCAGATTTACATAAGACAAATCTCAGCAGATCCTTCTATAAGCTAAAGAAGAAAGGATGGGCCTAACAATTGAAAAGCTGCAGAACATAAACTCACCATAGTATCCGCCCACCTCTGGCTCCTTGCCCCAGCGGAGAGACAGAGGAGCTACTGGCTCGTGGTGCAAGAAGAAATGTCTGGCTGTCTAGTTCCAGCGTCAAGCCAGATGTTCTGTGGTTCGCTGTGTAAACCAACTTGCATTTGTTTATTGGCCTTCCAAAATGTTTGTTACCACAGTATTCATTATGATCTATGTAGATCCTGCCACCACCAACCCCCCAGTCTTCTTGATAAATCAGAGTGGCAGGTAGGTTATGGCCTTGAATCAGAAGGACATGTTGTTAACTTCCAAAATCACATATTTTCTTTTCTTTAAGCAGGAGGGGGGTTTGCGTCATTTGATAATGTCCTGGAAATTTGCAGCTCTGTTTCCAAAGATATTTCATTTATTTATGTTACCTAAACTGATTTTGACACCACAGCGGGATGAGTGTATTTTTATTAATGGAAAGTGACATAAATCCAAAGATGCACATCACACACTGGTGGGATGGAGTGTTTCAAGAGATCTGTTTCTTTATTGCTGATCATAAAACCTTATAGTGAGTCACTTGCTCAAGGTCGCAGCTTAAGTACTTCTTTAATTTCCCCCCTTTATCACCAGTCTCCCAACAACAAAAAATTGAAAACCTTAGACTTTGGAATGTATAAGAATAACAAAAAACAACCCAAGCCAGTCACTGAAGAGTTAAACAAGGTGTCTCCCTTAATTACACGAGTCTGAACTGGCCTCAGGCAGGAGAAGCCTTGACCCTTAGCAGGATCCAGATGTGGTGGTCCCAAGGGTGGGGGCCCACAGCTTCACCAGACCCCCAAGCCGAGAGCAGACAGGCCGGCCCTGCTGCCAGTCTTCGCTGGCAGCAGCTCCCAGCTTATTTTTTGTGCACACTGAGGCCGGTCCTCAAAGCGAAACCACCCCTCAAAATCACAAGAATATTCATCATCATTATCATCTTAATTACACTGTAACCAGGTGCATTCAGTTTAGCAAAGAAAGTCTCTCATTTTATTTTATTTTGTACTCAGACTCCTGCAATTGCGCAACCTTGGTTAAGGTGAACATTTTAAAGGCTTCTAAAGTTAGTTACCTGTTTTGTTGGATGTAAATGTGTCCCATCTCTCAGAATTACCAAATGTAGAGTTATTAGTCTGGTCATATTCAGACCTGGTTACTCGTCTAGCATGTGCCTGAAATTGGGTTTAAATTGATGAGGAGGAATTTCGTGGGGTAAAAGAAGAGGAAATATATGTGGGGGTGGGGATCTGGGGTTTCTTTTTTAGACTTAAGCAAACATGGAGTAAAACAGAAAGTTTGAAGTTTAAAAAGCTATGATTAAAATGACAAAAACGTAAATATATCGAATAATAATAATAATCCTTTTTTAGTGGGCTTATGTTGATGCATTCTGAGCTTCATCCTTTTAGCCCTGTGCTGAACAGCAGACGCACACGTGTAGCCCAGACCCTTAGATTATAGTGCGGTTGGAGCTAAATGCTTGGATTTTATTAATGGTGTCTCAGGGAAAAAAATCCACAAAAGGCTTCATAGAAAAAAAAGGAGTTTGCAACAATTCCTGTCAGAGGTGTTCAGGTTGCTCTCCTTATTTGATTTAGAGCTACATCGAACCTAGTCAGATGTGTCCAACATCTGTCTAGGTTCAAAGACAATGTTTATTTAATGTATCACTTTAACTATGTATATAATAAACATTATTATTTATTTTTTTAAAGAGAGAATAGGCTGTTTTATAGAGAATCGGAGGTAGTGGCCAGATGTAAGTCTGAAGTGTAGGCGTTAACCAAAAGCGCTCTAAAACATGCAGTCGCATAACTTAGATTGTCCGGCGACAGTAAAACCTCTTTCCACAAAATCTCAGTCAAATATGAGCAGGAATAATTCATAAGCCGGAGAAATAGTAAACCATTCCACACCATCTGTGGCATTACTGGGAAAGCAAAACACACAACACAATTTTACTGCAGGCTACACAGCAATGGCTGTGCACAACGCAGGCAGCCATCCTGTAAATATTTCCGACCAGAAAAACATAACAGCGGAGCGAACACTCAATTGTTTTCCCTGCTTATCTCTCTGGGACAGTATCCTGCTTTTTTGAAGGCAGGGCTTTCGGTGACACACAGCTTCCTTCTCAACCTTCTCAACAGTGGTGACTTCACTTCCCAAATTTAGAGGAAAGAAAAAACGCAATCCGGTAAAAGTGTCTCTTTCTCTCCGCCACATACCGGGGACTGGAATTAATTCAGGAGCGTGTCATGTTTGGGGTATCGTCCGGGTCCGCTGAAAATTGCGCAAAATGGACGGAACTATTAAGGTAAGGGTGGAGAACGGGGTGTATGAGTTTGTGGGAGACTGCTTTTTTTCGAAGTTGCGCCTCCTTTTTTTTAAGCAATGGTTTGAAATACCCCTCTGTGTCGTCTGTGAGCTGGGATCTCCAGTCAGGCAAAGATGAGCGGCTTTTTTCTGTCGGTCTGAAAGCGGGTAACCCGATTTCCTTCTTCTTTCTTTGAAAGTATCCTTCTCGCTTTTTGTATATACATATATATTATCTGACTGGTTGCGAGGGCACTGCTGTGGTGTGGATTCGAGGCTAAATCAGAGATCACCCTTTGGATTTGGGGGACCGAGCGCATAATTACGCGCGTCTGGAAAGGCACAAAGGAGCGATGAATTGTTTCATACAAACCCATGTAGACTGTACTTTCCTGTAGTCATAAGTAATACTTGTGTTCAGCGATTTGGTTTAGTCTGGGCAGCGGGGGCTGAGCAATAGCCATGACTGGATGTACCGCTGGATAGATGTGTCGAGCTGCGCAACAGTGGTGTGGCACATCGCCCGGCTCGGTACGAAGATCTCGTCGTAGGTTAAAAACTCTGACGGCTTAGAATTTACCACAAAAGAAGAAGAATCACATTCCTCCCTGTATTTCTGTTGGTTGTTGTTTCTGTTATCCCCTCCGCTGCCGGACAGGGAGTTTTGTGAAAGTGTAAGGAAGGCTGTCATACGGTTACTTCACACAGTAACTGCACCGTTTGCGACACTTTAAACCGCAAACCTTCACAACGATACCTTGGCTTGCTCCTCGTGCAGTTACACAACTATTTTGAAATGGTGCTGCTGCTGGTTGAGCGCTGGTCTACATTAACACTGGCTACCGGCCCCCCCAACAGTCAAATTCCAGATGCATTATGGCTGAAGCCACCAGATGTTGAATGGCAAAGTCCCTATTAAGTTCACCCTGCAACGCGTTTAGTTAACAAGTGTGAGCTGGGAAGAATGAAGCATCTGTATTCACTCTTATTGTTGCAAGAAAACCTAATGCGATTTGTTTTCTTTCGGAAATTTAAAGTAGCTGGTTTGTGGCGGCTGGGTGTGGTGTGAGTTTTGGAAGAGTGTAAACGTTGGCCAGACAAAAAAAAAAAATGTCAGTCTACATATAGCCTTAAATCGCTCATCGCTCACAGCGCTGTGATTGTTTTGTAGCGCACTTGAAGTTAATTCCCCCCCACGGCTGCAAGAGGACATGACTATATCAGCCTGGGTTTTCTAACAAAGTAAGAAGCTGCATTACAATTAATGCAATCATAATTGAATCCTTTTGGCGTAAACGACTGGCTGCTACTTGCATTCATGCTCGCTAAAGAAAGGAAGGACTCTCTAGCCATGAGAGCTTCCTGTTCTACACAATCTTTTCCTGACAGGTTTCCTCTTCCTCCTTAAACAAAAGACAGGAATGCCCCCCCCCCCCCCTCTCCGTGGGTGGCTCCTGGTAGATGGCTGTGTGTGAACGCCAAACAGATACACGTGTAGTCTGGATGTGGAGTTATTCCACGCGGTATCCAGCCAGCTCCCAGACACGTAGTGACGCATTTGCGGAGATAGACTTGGCTGATGTAAACAGAACAGAGGTTGCTCCCAGCAGGTGTCACACTCACACAATGGTCATAATGGTGCGTGCTGATCCACAACTGAGCTATGATTTATTTGATGTTTTTCCCCCTTTGTCTGGTTACTGCGGAGAGCTATAGTGAAAAACGCAGAAAGCATGCTTTGGGGAATTGACTTTAAAGGATTAATTAAAAATAAATCTTTAAATTTCAGGAAGTTTCTGGAGATTTGTGTGTGTGTGTGTGTGTGTGTGTGTGTGTGTGTGTGTGTGTGTGTGTGTGTGTGTGTGTGTGTGTGTGTGATTATAATTTTTCAGGAAAAGTTCCTCTTTGGTGCCTAACACATTTTCGACTTATCTTAGGACGATTTCAGGCAGACAAAGAGTGTGTAATCGGCTGCCTGTAGTAGCTCTCACTGGTAGTATGTGTGTGTTCCTAATTGGCTCTGTTCTCTCATCCTTTCAGCTTCTTCTGCGAGAGTGCTGTACCCCTATCTAAAACAAAACAAAAAAAATAAAAATAAAGAGTACTCCAATCCTGATGGGCACACACCACTTGCCAATCATTGCTCCAATTGTGCAGCCTGATATGTCATTGTAAATATAACGTGCAACAGTCATAGTAGTTAACAAACCCTTTATCAGGCTGCAATGAGACATTCCCTCACTCTCTTACACTTTATCATCCACAAACTAGCTGCTGTGCTCTGCTCAGATAATGTGTCTTGCTGCCAGTGTTCAGACTATGACAGATCCACTGATGAAAATCGCTGGAAAGTCTAATTCTGGCAGACGGTTAAGAGGGTCAGCTTTTCCTTTTTTCTTCTTCTTCTTCTTTTTTTTAATCCACCCATTAACCTGAAGAGTCGTATATTACAAAATCCCTAGTTTGGTCTACAGTTGCCATAGCCCGTAGCCCATCATTGAGGCTTGCTAATCCAAATCATCACAGCGTTAAACACAAATCCATATATTCCAGTTTGCGAAAAGCCCGTAAAGCTCCGGTTTATTTGCCACACCCATGCACTGTAAATCGTTTTTATCCATGTTTTGCATCCAGTTCTGTAAACACAACCAACACAGAGGCAACAGATGGTGCTAAATGGCACATACAAATGTTAACATTTTTTTCCACTGCAGTGAGTATCAGACACTATCAAACATCTCTTCTGATCATTGGATAAGTTTTATGTAACATATCATTTTCACTGCAGTAATAAGAAAAGCACCATTACAACAGACACCCCGATTGTTATTACTGAAGTTTTAGAGAAGGTTGGCACATTAGGTCCCTTATTAAGGTCTCAAACTGTAGCTGATGAGAGAGTCTTCTCACCTTTTTTCTCTTTTTGTCATTGTTGTATTTAACCTCCTAGGACCTGGCATCCACATATGTGGACATCACATTTTGGGTTGTCCAGACCAAAATACAAAATTTTGCTCTCCAGGGGCCTGATATCCACTTACGAGGACATTTTACTGCCTCTGTTTTATCAAAATTCAAAACGAATGTTTTCATATGTGGCTCTCATTTTTCTTAGAAACAAAAATCAGGTAAAAAAATATCTGGTGATTCTTTGTTTTTACATTTATCAGGTCCCAATTGCCCAAATAGCAAAGAAAAATTAAAAATGCATACCATGAAAGAGTTCTGGTCTTAGGAGGTTAATGCATGTGCATACATGCATTTTATATATTACATTAGTTATGCCATTGCACCAAGAAATATGTGTCCTACAAAAAGAAAGTGCACTGAAATGAGGGCAAGTGAAAACTTTCCACTCGCATGAAATGCCTTAGAAGTGAATAGTAGTGAAGTTATGTGAGATCTTGAGGATTTCACTTTCATAAAAGCAACATTTTTGAGAATGCAACGGCTGCATGTTGGAAATATTGATCAATGAATATCAAGTAGCATTTTTTCCCCCCGAGGCAGATATCTGGCATGTTGGAATGAAATAATTCAGTCCTTGGGGATTAGACACGTCTCAGTCTAAGCTGTGCCATCACATCCTATCAGATCCAGATGCGCATCAGACCTAGGCCCGATCCTCAGAGGCATATGGCTGTAATGATTTCACTTTAAACTTTTGTCTTATTGTTTTGTTTTTCTTTCATTGTATTTGTTTGTTTTATTCTTGTCCACAAAGATAAATGGAAAAACTAATATAAAACTCATTCCATTCCTGTTAACATGTATACACATTCTGAGCACAGATCTGACTTGGTGACGTTGTCTTTCTCTGCTCCCTGTCAGAGACAAACCGGTGACATCTGCATGTTAAAATGTGACCAGCAAACTCCATAATCCAGTCTTTACTTCCAAGACATTACATGAGGAGCATGTTGAAACCGCATAGCGTCTTGGCCGGCACTGTGTTTCAGAGTTTGTTTTCTTTAATAAACTTACATTGCTCCAGCTGAGTCAAAGTAGAGGGGGTCACTGGAGCTGTGACCCGAATGCTTCTGTTGAGTCTTCTGCTGTGGGGAGAAGCCCAGTACCAGACAGGGTAGCCACACCAGGGCCTGACAGGGGGAATTTCAGGGTGCAGTGAAATTACAAAGATGGCGATAAGAAAAAAATAATTACACCCCAGGAATAAGGAAAAATTAGATTAGGATGCTGTTAACTCTTAGTTAGAAGACTTTTTTTTTTTTTGTCGTTTTATATGGGAGCCACTAGGTGACCGCTGGTGGCCGTGTGTTTTGATTAATATTATTGTTATTATTGATGTTACTACACCAGAAGGCCCTGTGGCATCCTATCTGCATCTCCCCTACTCCACTGTGGGCATGATTGAAGTCATCGTAACATCAACAGGAAGCTACAGCCACTACTCTTGTAAACACAAACCGCTGAGGATGCCAGACAGCGATATGACCCATAACTGCACATAATTACTGTAAACAAAAAATACACTAGAGATTCGAAATTTGACATCACAAGTTTCTGGATAGTGTCAACTAAGAAATTTGAGTTGTATTTGTTCATGTCAAGCAATCGCTTTGATGTATGTGAAGCCAGAAGAGAAAGATATTTAGTATAGTGCAAAATTGGGACGCTAGAAAGAATAAACCCTACTATAACACTTCTACAGCTCACAAGCATTAAAGAGTTTTGAAAGAAATACCAAGGGTTTGTTATTTTCACCTCCAGGAGGCGCTATCAGTGGTGAGTGAAGACCAGTCCTTATTTGAGCCTCCCTACGCTGCTGCTGCCCCTCTACCCAAAACAGATATGACTGCATCTGGCACACAGGACTACGGCCAGACCCACAAAATCAACCCCTTACCCCCACAACAGGAGTGGATCAACCAGCCAGTGAGGGTCAACGTCAAAAGAGAATATGAGCACATGAACGGATCCAGGTAATGACATGACAGCCACACCCTGTGGCATGCATTGTTTAGTAGAGATGAGTTTTTATGCACTTTTATCAGACATGCGAGCGGGTGATGAATTGAAAAGCAAAATCGACACAATGAGTTTCAGTTAGGCGTGGCTTTGGCTTTCATTCTCCAAGTCTCTCAAGCTCTCCTGGTAAGATGGAGTACCATTCACTGTTAGGTGTTTTTTAACTGTGTTGAGATGTGGTGAGTGCATTTCCTCAAACCATCTAGTAACTCCTTGCTCCAGATGGCCAGGGCTATTGTCATCGTAGAAGAGACCCCTCCCTTCATAATAGAAATGTTTCGGCGTAGGATAAACATGATCTCTCAGATAAACGCTGTATTTATTTTCAGTGCCCCTTCCCTCTAATGGGACATGTGGACCCAAACCATGGCACATTATGCTGCTATGTGGATCAAACAGATCCACACTCATTGCAGATTTTCAGGTTTTGCTTCTAATTTGTCATCCATTTGTATGACACTTCTGCTGCTGTCGTTTGTCATTCAGCGGGCCATTTCTTTACCACAGCTAACCTTCACGTTTCGCGTCTAATCTTTGATATGCTTGGCTCAGACGAGCGTAGGGCTTGAATATCTCGTGCCAAAGTCAATGGCTGGAAAGGAAATTCAACAACACCCAATTTATCTGCTGATAATATTTTTACAACTTACTTGGTGTGCATGTGTGTGTGTGTGCATGCATGTTTGTGCAGCAGGGAGTCTCCAGTGGACTGCAGTGTGGGTAAATGTAATAAGCTGGTGGGGGGTAATGATACATCTCAGATGAACTATGGAAACTACATGGATGAGAAGAACGCCCCTCCCCCCAACATGACCACCAATGAACGGAGAGTCATTGTACCTGCAGGTAAGAACAGATGTGTATAGTTAGGAAAAATTAATCAAGACATAAGAACAAAATTGATTACTATTGTTAGATGGCAGTCACTTGCCTGTTCTGGTATGATGTCACTAATGCTGAGGCACAATCTAATGAACCTAAGTAGATATATATATATTTTTTACTATACCCTTTGTTTGAACACTTAGTTTAAGAAATTTGTCTTTCACTCAAAGTCCAAACAAAAGGTGTTTCAGTACGTTTCAGAATGCCAAACAGTGTGCCAAAAAACGAGAACATCCAGATTATTTAATTAAAACTGAATGCAGACTTGGTAAATTTTTCATTTTTTAGTGTTTAGCTGATGCCAAAGGCCACTCATCTATTAACCTAATAGGAGCTCACTTGGATGCCACTCCTTAACCACAAAGTGGCAAGTTTGGGGTTTGGTTTCCAAATTGGCTGTGCTGTGTATCAGGCATGGGTCAAGTAACATTTGCAAATACTGAGTTTTCTTTGGTATCACAAAGTTCGGTCAATTTAATGATGAGATTCAAAAATGAATACTATTCTATGATAGATGACTGAACTAGGAATCTGCTCTGTTTTCATTTTACTTAATAAAGTAAAAGCAATATTTAGTATTCTGTCTAAACCACACAAACTGAAGTCTGTTCAACTCAGCATTATTATATGAAGCTAAATCACAACAACAGTTGCCTGAAGGCACTTCATATTGTGAGGTAAAGAGCCTGCAATAATACAAAGAAAACTGCCTTCAGTTTGTTTATTACCCCTCCTCCCTTTAACTTAGAGATATGTCTTTCCTGAGGTCTGCCCACAACAGTCAGTAAAACCAGTCTCCTTTCCTTCTGTCGTCCTGCAGACCCATCACTGTGGTCCCAGGACCATGTGCGCCAGTGGCTAGAGTGGGCCATCAAGGAGTATGGCCTGTTAGAGATTGATACGGCAATGTTTCAAAACACGGACGGCAAAGAGCTCTGCAAGATGAGCAAGGATGACTTTCTACGGCTCACCACCATGTACAACGCAGACGTGCTTCTCTCTCATCTCAATTATCTCAGGGAAAGTAAGTAAACCTTGGTAATTACTTGACGGGTCTCTGGAACAAATATAGGAGTGCAACAAAAAGTGTTTGACAGTTTAAAACAGAAGAGGAAAAATAAATCAGAAAGTATTAAACACAGTGAAAAGTCAGCAATGCCATGCTGTGCTTCGTTTTCCTTACTTTCTTTGTTTGTGCCTAAACCTGCATCACCATCCACATTTGCCAAAGGGTGAAAGTCATTTAGTTTTTTTTCTAGTTTTTGATTCGAAGTGTGAATGAAAATGACCTCGTTTGCTCAGCATGAAAGAAAAAAAAGGATGTCACCTTTTTTCATTCACACTATGCTTGCATTACTAAATAAACAATGAAATTACTAATTTCTCTACGATAGCTAACACGTCTAAAGCACAGCATAGAAACCAAAAGGGTTTCTTTTCCCCTCTCCAGATAACCATCATCAACCTCCCCCACTACACTTTTATACCACATGGCCCACAGAAAGATGAAGCCCAGGTGCATTGCCTCAGGAATCACGCTAGGCTTGTATGTCCAGAGCAAAGAAAAGAAAGTTGATCTGCAATTTGCAATGGCGGCAGCTAAATTTGACCCCCTTACCTTTGAAGAATATCTCGCCTTAATCCCCGCTTCATATGTTTCTGTGAGGAAGTGAAGCCAATTTTCTGATGCGGTATGCAAATGACATTTTAATATAAAACGTAACATCTGGTGAGGCTCTGGCTTGAATACATGCAGCGTGGTGTCGAGTTCGCATGCTAAATATCAGCCGTGTGCTATAAAAATTAGCAAACGAGTGGCGCGATTGATGCACGTGTAGGGAACGGTCTGTCCCCATCTTTAAAAAGTTTGGATACTGTAGAATAGTTAGAGCTGCTTGTGCCGTGGCTGCAGAATATCACGGGCAGCACACTGGGTGGAGTGACTGATGGCTTGACTAAATTTAACATTACTCTCAAAAAATTGCGATGGGCCTCAATGTGATGTAATGGGAACTGTATTTTGTGGGTGTCAACAGTTTTCTCTATGCACTGCGTCTGGGCAGAGAGAGATGCTTGTCATGAGTATAACAGCCTCATTGTGCAGCGGTGCAGCGGGTGGATCTGTCTGACCGCCACTGGGCACACTCTGCAGAGCAGTTTTCATTATGGCCAATGGCTGTGGGACTTAGCCACGGCTTAGGCGTGCTGCATCACGATTTTGCCCCTTTTTTCTTTCTTTCTTTCTTTCTTTTGTGTGCTTTGGAGACAGAAAAGATGTCTTGGGAATCCTCTCCACTTGCCAGCTGAAATTGCTTTGTATTAATTCCTAACAATCAGCGAAATGGACGCTCCCTTTCCTGAGCTGAGTAACCCGTTTTAGGGCAGCTCGCGGACGATGCAAGCGGGGTTAAGTGCTGATACTCTACCTGCATTACACATACAAAATTTTCTGTCTATTACAAATGTGATACAAATATCCAAAGCAGATCAGGCACTGAACACACTTTAGCCTACCAGCTTTCTGTTGCAAAGCGCCTATCATGTCCTATTGCACAGTTTTTCATCTTATGTGGGACTTGCACAGATTTTACAGCTAGTGCATGGTTATACCATTTCGCTGCCTAAATCAAAAAGAGTATTTCCAGTTGTGAGACCATCTCCTGCCACGTGCCACGTATGAAAACATCAGATGGCATCCTGATTCTGTTGATACTGTCCGGAGCTCAAGTGTGAAAACAGTTTGTGAGCAAAGGAAAGGGGTCAAGGTTTTATGACGACCCTCACGGGGTGATAATTTAGAAATGAAAGGCTTTCTCTCGTCTCCCCCCACAGCACAAACAAACACAATCAGAGACTAGGAGTAACCCTGTCCAGAAAATAGACCTCTGTTTTCACTCACAAGAGCTGGAGTTGGGACTAGTTTCCAGGAGGCAGAGAAACAAAGAGAAAAGGGGAAAGGCTCAAGCAAGCCCTGGAAGTATTAGTGATTACAGGTCATGTGATCTGATTCACTGAATCTTTTCATTATCACTCCCCATCCTACACCCCCCCAAAAAAATAAATAAATAAAAAATAGATGGTCCAGAGGGATACTGCAATCATTTCATACACATCTGTGTGCACCATATGTGTGATTGGTTCTGTTTATTGAACCTCTGATTAACATTCCTCAGAGTCATTAGACCCTGTATGTACACTTGGTGAAGGGCGGGAGACGCATTTCCACACCCTACAGCCATACCATAACAAAACATTCCTGCCACGTCACACACACAGAAATACCGCTCAGACATCCATACTGGCGCAACCGCTGGCACAACGTGAACATCTGTCTGGCTTCCCAGCTGCTTACAGTAACAAGGGTAGTTGCCCGTGCATTATTTTGGCCTCGTTGTTGGTCACTTATCCAGATTTTCATAAGTGATGGCCGCCCACACCCCAATGTGCTTTCAATTTGGGGCGCAATTTGAGAATTTGTTCAAATTAGTCTGTCAGGGAGGGGACTGCTGACTGTTTGCTTTATCGCACCCATGTAGGTCGGTTTGATACCACATGTGCTGGAAACGGAGCAGAGCACCAAACCTCAGACAAGGAGAGACTGTATCTTCTGACACATAGAGATGCGAGGCGGAGAGAGAAGGGAGGAAGAGGGGGGAGAATTCAAAAACGAGGGGAGGGACTGAGGAGACAGAACAATCCAAAGAAGCATGTGAAGGAACATAATAGTAGGAGTTAGATTAAGAAATATGTCACTGACAGATAGGGTTGTTGCTTGAGGACAAAAACAGGAGTGTGTGTAAGCAAGAAAGGCAGTTATAGAAAGGGAGTGCAAAATTTAAAAAAAGAAGAAAGAAAAAAATTTGATGGCTGAACTATTCCTTTTTGTTTTTTTGCGAAGAGTGTGGAAACGGTCCGAGATGGTCATGATTGAGTGCCATTGGAGAATAGCAATAGTTCTGTTTCCCAGCTGTCGCCGTTGCTTGTGTGTCTGGATGGATTTACAGCGAGGGAGTCCAGAAGGAGAGAGAGAGAGCGAAAGAGAGAAGGAGAGAGAGAGAGTGATAAGTCTGGGCTTCTGCACTGCTGCTGCTCGCTCGAGAGTGGGGGACATTCTCGAGCCCTCAATAGTTTATACAGACCATAAACATCTGGGCTCGCAGGCTGAGTAGGGAAAAAGGAGGTCTGGAGAACTCTCTCTCTCTCACACACACACACACTCTCTCTCTCTCTCTGTCTTTCACTCTCTCCTCTTTCTCCCCTCACAACATTTTTATTGAGCTCCCCTTGCATTAGTTCTTTCTATTGGCAGATTATCACTGGTGCAGAGGGGCTCAGCAGGCTGGCTCTGCGCCTTTTGCCGTTTGCTGTCTGCTGTTAGCCACCATTATAGTGCAGTCTGCGGCTGCTCACTCAACTGCTGGGGTTCGGCCACTTAGCTTCGCAGGAATTTATGTCTATATCACATTAGCATAAGTGGAAGTGGATAATAAGCAGTTGCTATTCGTGTAAACACTGAGATGAGCCTAGCTGTAATTGAAGCGAGATGTAGATAATAATTGTAAGTTTCCAGTTAAGAATACTGATGTCAGCCAGTTCTGCATATCTCGTTTTATAGTCCTGTTTTTAACATTAATGCTAATTGTTTTAAGTGATTTATATTTTTCCATCATATCTTGGACTGGTAACTGCATGATTGCAGCATATAAACTGTGGTCAGGATATTGTTAAAGCTAAGAATAGTGATTAAACATTTCTGAACATTTCACCTCTCACTTGTCCAATCAGATATGAGAGCACTGGATCCAGATCTCTCTAACGTTTCTAAATGGATAATTTGATGTTTGCGCCCATTTCACGCAACAAACTATCAGATATGTGAAGGTGTGTGGAGGGAGGCAGGGTTGGATTGATATGTTATAGCTATTTTTGGCCCTTTTTTATGACTATAAATACCTTCAAGCGGAGTCTGTCTAAAAGTGTTGACCATTAACCAATAAACACTTTCACTTTCATACATAATGGAACATTTATAACCATTCTCTGGATCATTGGCAGGATGGGATGTAATCTTGGTGTCAACAAGATTAGTTTGACCTTTTTCCCACCAACACAGTGCCTCTGTCTAAGTCTAATCTAGTACTAGTCCCAAATATTTTCACTCAAAAAGGACTGATGCTGCTAGGCCCAAAGCTGAACACCCTGATTTCAGTGGCTGTGGGCAAGAATTTCAGTTTGTAGATGCAACCCAAAGATTGCATCCACCATGGTTATATTCTAATGGAAAACATTTAACATTTTGCTATTTGACTCTGAAAGGGCATCACTGCAGAACTGGCTCCACATGAGCACTGGGACCAGAACTAGAACTATGTTGATGGAAAAGAGGCACTTGTCAGTCCATCAATTCATAACAGCCTCCACATAAAAAAACCTTTTGTCTGCACAACAATACATGTGCATTTGATACTACCTGTTTTACCAGGGGTTTAATAAAGAACCCGTATAACTCTTCAGTTGGCAGACTGGTTTGGTAGCTTGAGGCGGTCTCGAAGTGTGGGCAGGAACTTCAATCTGTGCCCAACACAAATGTAATTTAATGAGAAGAGTGTTTTCTTTTTCTTTCAGTTACTTGCGAACAGTGCCATCTTGAAAGGAGGGTTATAAGTTAAAAAAACAATTCCAATACTTTGTAGTGGAAGACTCAGAAATGCCTCATATGAAATATGAAGCCAAGCAGCAGCGTTATCCAGTACAACTAAATGGGATGGCTGAAACTTATGTGCCCCCCTTTATGTGGCAAGGTGCCTAAAACAGGGTGACTGGGGACCCTGAGTTTGTTGACAAAGCTCAGACCACATGTTGAGCCAATGGTATCGTATAGCTATACAGAATAAACAGCACAGGGGGCTTGCCAGAGGTCCTACACGGCACTGTACAAGGCTTTAGAAATATCGATCAATATTACGTGCACGTCAGGCGGCGCTTTCGTGAAACCAAACAGTCATACGAAGGAGAGAAAAGAAAACTGTTTGCGGGTGTTATGTAATCTTACAGAGTCTGAAGCAGATGTGATTGGAAAGGGAGAGCAAGAGAATGAGGGTCTCAAAGCTTGAACACTGGCCAGTCCTCCCACTGCGCTGTCAGATTACCGGGATGTGTTTGTTTTCGAAGAGAGGAAGAGGCCATCCAAATAAATAGGCAGCCCAGCCAAGGCTCCCTTCACCAAAACCGTCAGCTGTGGTGTTTCTCTAGCTCGCTCTCACTCACTCACTCAACCCTCCACTCGCTCTCACTCTCTCCCATACAGCAGTCCCGAATTTCTCTGTGGGATGGTTTGAGGTTTTCTTAGCAATGCTGCCTGTTTGCCTGTCTGGGTCAGACCACATATGTGGCACACAGTAGGAAAAGGGTTAACAGCCCCTTCCTCCTTCCTCCATCCCCTCTCTGTTCCTCGTTCTCTTACACCCTCTCCCTCATTCCAGAAGTCGGTGCTTCGGAGGCTCGTTTGCCCCTGTGAGCTTACGCTCTGCGTGTGGAATTATTTTTGTACGGGGGAGCTGCGTTTGATTGCCATGCAGGGACCCTTCCTCATACAATGGCTCCCCTGTTCTGAGGCCCCCATCCTTCTAAACTAGACCCAGAGCCTTGGGGGTGCTGTGGAGTATAGGTGGAACTGGGAGGGGTGGGGACATTTGGAGGGTTAGAATACATTTGTGGAGCACCCCACATTACCCCACAGCCACCACTCTCCCCCCTTAAAAAAAACAGACCCCTAGTCTGCCACTATGAGGCCCCAACCCACCACCAGCAGCACAGCACGTTAGTCGAGGACCTTGCATTGAATCTTAAGATCACAGACTTTCTGGATTTTTCTTTTTCCATTTGTACTTTAGCTCATTTCTCAGATTTCTCTGCACCACCCCACCAGAAAAGGTACGGTCCCTACTCAGCAACTTGCTGTTGCTGGCTCAGTGCTATATCTTGTCTACACTCTCCATGTAGTAACTGCTCTCGTGTTTTCTCTGTGCATTTTTGGGTCTGTTTTTCCACTCACTGATTTATGCCTGGGGGCAGCTAAAATTAAGAGAGCATTTTGGTGCCGCCCAGGGTGCCTGTGTAAGTGGAGGAATGCAGTGCAGAGTTCTGCTCCATAAGGTGAAATGAACAGGCAGCCATACAAGGACTCTTAACTCACTGTCTTGCTTTATTCAGGGGCAGTGGTTCCAGTTAAAATGTTGACATACTACAGGGCTTCCCCACCACTATTCAAAGGACAGACTGTGTGCTGGGTTTGCTTTATTTGAGACTAGAGTTCTTTGTCATTAATTAGCTTTCCTTTTTTAAAAAAAATAATAATTTAAGAGCAAAAGGTACAGAAGTGATCCAATGAAAATGGCTTCAGTGGCATGCCATAGGTATCGAGCTGAACCTTCTACTGCCACCTGCTGGGAGTATTAGAAATTTGAGCTTTTTGTCACTCATACAAAAAACCTCTCATAGCAAATGCAGCAAATTTCAGTTCAAATTAAATATATTCTGCACGTATTCCTCAAGATTATTTATTCTAAAGTAAACACTTTATAAAGCAATGAAGACTCTTTAATTGTTTAAAAAATCCAACAAAAATAATCTTACCATGCTCTCTTCTGTCTCATTGCAGGTAGCTCATCATTATCCTACAATACAACATCTCACACAGATCCATCACCACGCCTGGCTGCCAAAGAGGGTAGGGAAGTTTAGAAATTTTCTGTGCATTTCTCACCACATATTTAGAGTTGTTTTAAATGCTGTATACAGACTGAACAAGGTGGGAATGGTGCAACCAAAGCTAAAGGTGATCGTGTAAGGCAAAAATATAAAATGCCCAAACCTGCAGGCTTCGCATGAAGAAAAGCACACACATGTGAGAACAAACGTCACTTAACAAAAAGGAAGCACAATGCAGCCACCGATTGTTTCTGATGAAGCTCTGGGCAAGTACACCTTTTGTTTTGAGTCAGGCTGCTATTGCTATTTGGGACTACTACCTGAACCCGAAGAATAGAGGCATGTTAACAATAAAACAAAAGCAGAGTGCTGATGAGTTCTTTCCATAGCAGCGGGAGCATGAACAGACTGTAAATGTAGTAATTATGGAAAGAATCTATGTGAATGAAGCTGTTTACTGGAAGGACGGGCAGCACAGACAGGTGCCCGAGCAACAATGTGCTTGGTAAACATGACAGAAAGGGGCTGATTGGCTGCTTTAGACTAGACTAGAGGGGAAATAGGGGTTACATGTGTGAGTCTCTGATGAGTGAAATAGTGGCAGAAATCATGATAAGAGGTTAAGGGGACACTACACATAAAATATGCTATTGTAAGACAGTGTCCAGCAGCACTGAGACCCTTTGACTAATATATGTAGATATATATAAATATATATATATAGCTTTTAATGAAAATCAAATGATAGTAGCCATTTTCAGCTATTTTATGTAAAACGTAGGCTTTAACATAAACTGTCAGCTGGTTTTATTAAGAGATTTAGTGGTTAAGGAACCAATGTCTGATTAAAAACAATAGTGAAAATGGCTTTTTTTTAAAAATGTTACCATACAAGCAGCTTGGTGTTCTCCACATCTTAATCTGGCCAAATTTTAAAGGACACAATGGACTAATTGAATTAGCGATACATTTTTAATAAAGCAGAAGAGGAGCGGTCAGAGGGACCAGTTCTAGTGTGCTAAGCCGAGAACAATGCCCCAAGCAGCTCAGAATGACGGTCCTTTTCCTCCCGATACCTTTTTTCACCCTACAAACACTGGTGTGCTGACATGGTTCAGACAGGCGATAGCTTCGTATCTGTTTAGAAAAAAAAGAAAAAACTACACATCCTTCACATAGGCTATATGGTGTCACCACCAGAGTCGAGAGAAAAGACTGCAATAACAATGATAGCCTTGCTAACAGGATGAGAGGCCCTATCAAGGCAGCAGCAGAGGAAATGCTAGGTCTGATAAGTGTCAGAGAATGCTCTCTGCCTCTCGCTCTATCTGCCCCATTGGTGAGAGTTCCAGGCCACGTAGTGGTTCTCGCCCAGCTTCATACTAATAGGCCATTGGGCAGGCCAGATAAGATTCTGCTCGGTCACCCCCCGACCTTGGTCTTCCTGATTCTCAGCTCCAGGTATTTGGACTGGCAGGAATAGAGGGTCACTCCCATCAGCAGCATTTCCCTTTCTCAAGAGGTGATTTCTATTAAGTGCTCCTGTAACACTGCCTTCCTCTAACTGTGGCCTAAAACTCTGGCCTTAAGTAGAACACTTGTAGCATTTAAAACATGCTAACTTATCCAAATTAAGGAAATACAACAGTGTTTTTGCTCGCAAAAGTGTTACTTTCGTGCAGAGTTTCTGCTTCGGCAATAAAAGATGCGTTGCTTCAGGAGAAGCCTTTATCAGCGTTTGCTCAGATCAGCACTGCCAGATGTTCCACTTCATATTGCCTTTCGAGAGCAGTCAAATACCATACAGGCTCTTTGGGGTAGAGTAAGCACGAGCATACAGCAGGAGACAACCCTTAATCTACCCCAGACTCTGCGGTGTAAAATGCAATGTTATGAATAAAAGAGAGCATATAAAACACGGAATGCAGCAGCTATGAAAGGACTCGTGCGCGCCGATGTGTGTGTGTGGCTCTCTCAAAGTCTGCGTATGCTATTTGCCTGCTGATCGGCTTGTAAGTATGGGTTTCCTGCATACCTTACTAGTGTGATATATATATATATATATATATATATATATATATATATATATATATATATATATATATATATATACATATATTATACTATGCCTTTGCATATCTTTTGGACGTGGACTGCATTATTCATGAGTGTAAGAGTTATAGGGTGTTGCTGGGAATTAGACATCATGTGGTTGTTACAAGTAAACACCTACACTTCTAGTTGTAAACTACTTTTTTTCCCCCAGATTGATTTTTTTGTTTTTGTTTTCTCTTTTGTGGTTTCTGATCTATTAGCACAGCAATAAAATGTCGAAATGTTCTAAAAGCATTCATATCCTCCCCTGCCATGTTGAGGAAAGATGATTCACCTTTTGAAAAGCATTTCCTCTGGTGCCAAGTCAAAGGCAAAAACAGCTTGAAATGCTTCATTACGTGCACAAACCATCTCAGATTTGTGTTTTTTCAAATGCTCACCTTGCTCTGTGCTAAATATAATGTAAGATAAACTGCGGACTTGGAAGTGAAAACGTTTAATGTTGCGAAGATGTTCCCCCTTTTTTTTTTCTTTGATGGTTTTCTGTTCCAGTGCACCCACTGTCTCCTCGCTGTGTCTAACTCCTGTACTTTGCCATCATTCTCCTCCTCTTATGGCTCCTTGCTCACACAGATGGCTTTTAAAGCACCTGTATTATGGGTATTAAAAAAGTTTACCCTGTCTGGGTTTCTCTCCTTGGCTCGGACCCTGGGTTAAAAACAGTCCACAGCTCCACTCTCTCTTTTTCTCCACTCATTCTCTATCCCGCTCCCGTTGCTCAGTTGCTCTTTCTCTCCCAGCCTACTTGCTGTCTTTCTTCTTCCCTCTGTGTCTCTCTCTCTTTCTCTCTCTCTCTCTCTGTCTAGCACTCGGGCCTTGTTTTGACTAACTGGTCCTGCAGTTGAAGTCTCCCAGGAGCGTGCACCACACCCGAGACCAGAGTGGAAACTGGCTCAAGTCGCAGTCAGAGCGAGGCCTGGAAAAATGAAGGCGGGAGAGGGGGGTGGGTGGTGAGGGGTGAGGCGGCTCTGTGTGTGCACAGTCGAGTCTACGTTTGTGTGGTTGCCCCCCCAAACCGCCGTGCATTGTGATTCTTCCTCCTTCTGCATGTTCACTTTCACTCAATCAATGAAGCTAAAACTTAATGCACAGTAGTAGTGAAAAGTGTATTTGCTGAGATTTTTCTTTGGCCAGAGAAAATTGTTTTGGTGGCAGATGCTACCAACCACTCAAGGTGTCTTAAGGCAGAAAACACACCCAAATAACACAACACCCCTCTTCTTCTTCCACAGCTAACAGTAGCTGAGTTTGCAGCCATTGTTTTCTTTCCAGATTCCAAAGTTGTGTTTTGTCTGACTCTTTTTTTCAACATATTTCTGTCCTGATTTTCTTCTTCACTTCTTTCTCTTCTGTACCTCTTTTGTGCTTTTATACCCTGACCGTAATTTGTCTGCTTCTCAGTACGTCTTTCTGCGATTTCCTCACTTCCACTCTCATCTCTCTCGTTCATCTGTGCCTCTCCCCCACCATCTCCTAAACCCCCTCTGCACGTAGATGGAGGTAACCCCGTCGTGTTTTTTCGGGGTGGTGGTGGTGGTGGTGGAGGGACTGGCGGTGAGTAGAGGGGAAAAAAGGGCCAGTAAAACAAAGAGAGGTTGTCTGCAGGCGAAGCAGGCAGGAAACGCAAGTCTCTCAGGACTCTCCCCCAGTCACTGCTCCTTGGCTATCCTGCCAGCCCACACCAGATTGAACCTGACAGCCCCGTTGAGCCACAGCAGCCCGCTTGTTATTTATCCCTCCTCTCCCTCTTTTTGTCTTTCTCTCCTCATATACTGTCTTTTCTTTTATTCATTTGATCGTGTTCCAAATTCTTTTCTTGTTGCGAGCTCATATATGTTTAGCTTCATGCATCTGCCGTTGTTAACTCTGCAGGGGACACAGAGACAGGGACAACCTCTCTTGTTTGCAGATTGTAACGAGTCCTTTGCTGAAGCATTTAAGGTTAAAAGTTGATATGATAGAACTTAGTGAAGAGAAGAAGAGGTCCCTGAGCAGCAGGAAGCTTTCCCATTTGAGGATATTTTGCTAGTAAGGGAAGGGGAAAGCCAGGCAACAAAACATTCTTTGAAAGCAGAGCAAGACACATAATTGAGTTTAAAGTTTTAATCTTTATATTTTCAACATGAATATAAAATGTGTTTAAAAAGAAAAATAACTAGAACCAGCCAAACTTGGGAAACGTTGTTTGTTCGCTGTAGTGAGAAGTTGTGCTAAGATGAAATAATCATTTGATGTGGAATGTGTCATCATTATTTATTATAAGGAAAACACAGATGCTAACATATTCTTGTCCACTGGAGGGCAGTGCAGCACAGTGTGTAGAAATGTCTGTCCGTGTAGTGAAGCCGATGATGCACAATTTAATGTCACTGGATGTTTTGTTTCTTGGTTTAGTTTGGTTTTTTCCCACTTGGACTATATGAGGTAATATGGGTCAAGATGCTATAACCAGAACATATTTTAAAAAAAGCCAGGCACACTTACAATAATTACTTGATAATGTGTGATTTTTCCCATAACTGAAATCTACAGACTTAGAAAAACACAGGAAATTAGACTAAAATGAATTTAATAGTTTTATGTTTTTAATGACTGATATCTTGCAAGGATCTGATGAAATGGAAATGGAAGTAAATTTGCCATTACTTGTCAGACAAATCTAAGTCAAAGTTAACAAAGTCACAGTTTAATGTCATCAGCTCTATACAAGCATGAAGAGAGATGAAATTGTGTTCAGTTGTTTTCACTTTAATCAGCATAGGAATTGTCTCAGATCTTTACAAAAACCAGCACACAGTCTTAAAAAGGATCAATTCAGCATCTGATTTATCAAACAAGAAATTCCAACAACTAAAGATTCATCCCACACTGATGGGAAATGGAATTGCCTCTTGACCTTCTAGCAGCTTGCTACTTCCTACAACATCCCCTGTCATCGCCATTGCACCATCTCTATCTGCTGCCTTCTGGGAGCAACGCTGCTGACAAAAAAAAAAAAGTTGGCCGATCACAATAACACCGTTGAGCGCTACTCAGCATAAAGCACGTCTGGCCGCAGCGCTCATCATATTTTCCCCTCGTGTTCTGACAATTGTTTGAACTGTTTTACTCCATAATAATACAAACCATCAAGGGTGCTGGCCAGGTGCACTCTGAGTATACAAGGGTGTTCACTGCCAGAGGAACGACACAGCCTCTGTTTTATCTGTTTGTGTCAGAGTGATTGATTGTTACTGGAAGCTGTCCAGCTTCACACTCGGTTAGTTTGAACCACAGACACACACACAGCAGGTAGAGCCCATGGAAACCGGGCCAGTTTGGCTGTTTGTCAAGGTTTCGTGAAAGCCGCATGTGTGGGAAGAGAGGATGATAGTGGATATCATGCACATGTATTGTCTTTGTGTGTGTCTCTGTTGTACGTTAATTTGCATCAGTCCCTTTCATTTGTGGTCGGGGTGTTGCAAGCTCTTTAACCAACTGTATTCTCTGTAAAAGATTGTGCCATCTACATTTTAACCACCGCAGCAAGCCAAACAAAACCACATTTCCATGTCCAGATATCCTGTGAAGAACATTTTAACGATGTTTTGATGGATTTATTAATGCCCTAACTGTTGGCCAGCTGTAATTGTTAGGATTGGCTTGTGCACCATGGTATTCTATGAATTGTACTTAGCATGTTAAAAAAAAAACAGTAACTGTTTTCCTATTGAAACTTTGTCTGTCCTTTTGTCTTTGTTGTTGTTAGACCCTTCATATGATGCTGTACGGCGGACAGGCTGGTCCAACAACATGCACAGTGGCAAAGGTGAGGGCACACAAATCATCAATAATCTATTTAGTTTTTTCACTGAACAGTAATGGTAAGTATGAGTGGAGCAACTTACTGAGCAGGGGCATGATTCGTGACAAACCCAATCATTTGTTATGGGGTGGAGGTTAAATAGTTTTCAAATACCCTTTAATGCAACTCTGCAGCATGCTAGCAGCCCTTCCAGAATCCACAGAGAGTCTAGACATGTGGGACAGCCTCCTAAAGATTACACTCGGCCAAAAGAAGCCACTCATACCACCAGCTACTGCCTTATTTACTTTGGACCACTGCTGACATTCCTTTAAGATGTGTATATTGGTTATCTGCAGAGCACCCCTACTGATGTTTTCTGTGTCTCTCTTGTCCCCCACTTATTCCATTTCTCTCTGCAGGCTCGCCAGTGGTTACTCAAAATGTGACCAAGTCCACTGAGCAACCCAGAGCTCAGCCAGGTACTGGCTTACTTGGTGTCTTTCTTGACCTACTTAGTATAAGCACAGACTCAAATCCGAGTCATACCAGCTTCTCTGTTGTGCCGCTTGTTCTGACAGATCTTTCTTTTAGTCTTTCTGTTAACAGTCGAGACAGTGAAGCATAATCACTCCGTGTTTATCATAGCATTATCTATTCTAAGATCCTGGTATTTTGTGTTTATTTACTCGACTGATTCTGCTAAAAGCTTCTCTTTAAATCCTCCAGCCTTAAGCAAAGTGTTTACTGACACTTACCAACAAGTGTAGTTGTTTCTTCTGCTTGCTTTATTATTTGACAAACTTCAGCGTGTAATGCTAATTTGTTTTGTCAGTGTTGCTGTTAGTTGTGTTTACTTCATTTCAAATGTAATGCCATGAAAAAGCTATGAAAAGTGAAATTGTATCGATTCATCGAAATCCACCTATTTGAATGGTTGATTCATTTGTTATGGATACTAGCATGATAGGATAGATACTTTAGAGTATCTACAGACTAAGTTCAGTGTGTCATGCACTATGACAATTATTTGAAGTTGAAAGGTGTATTTTATTGTATCAACTAATAATTGTGGAAAGTAAATATCATAATGATTTATTTGTCATTGAAATGTGTTTAGAATTTGAAAATTAATGATGAATCATTTCATAAATCATGAAACATAATTTATGGTATGGGTAATGGTATCAGCAGTACTGGCCCTGTATTTACTTGGTTTTACTTGATACCAAGTAAATTTTGGAGATAATCCACAGAATCTGCAGTATCGCACAGCACTAATTGCCATAACACTAGTTGTGATGACTCATAAAGCTCTCCTTTTGCCCACAGACCCTTACCAGGTTCTGGGTCCCACCAGTAGTCGTTTAGCCAACCCAGGTAAGTCTCTCAGCATAGCCAGGTTTTCAATTCAGCAGCTGTAAAAACACACTTTCTCCAAAACCTTTGAACAGCAATGTTAGTATCTAACTGTGCTTCCAGATGGATGAGAAAGCAACCATGCCTGAACGTTTGCTCTTGTGTTGTCCAATAGGCTCAGGTCAGATCCAGCTGTGGCAGTTCCTCCTGGAGCTCTTGTCGGACAGTGCCAATGCGGGCTGCATCACTTGGGAGGGCACCAATGGCGAGTTCAAGATGACAGATCCAGATGAGGTGGCGCGACGCTGGGGTGAGCGCAAGAGCAAGCCCAACATGAACTACGATAAGCTGAGCCGTGCGCTGCGCTACTACTATGACAAAAACATCATGACCAAAGTGCACGGCAAACGCTATGCCTACAAGTTCGACTTCCATGGCATCGCTCAGGCGCTGCAACCGCACCCGACCGAGTCCTCTATGTACAAATACCCCTCGGACCTAGCCTATGTGCCTTCCTACCACACCCATCAGCAGAAGGTCAACTTTGTATCCCCGCACCCTCCATCCATGCCAGTCACCTCCTCCAATTTCTTTGGACCCACTGCTCAGTACTGGAGCTCGCCCACTGCAGGCCTCTACCCCAACCCAAATGTTCCTCGCCATCCTAACACGCATGTGCCATCCCACCTGGGTAGTTATTATTAAAACCACCCTTTCTGATCATCCACCATCCCTTGATCCTCGCCTGGCCCACACCATTTGCTGACATGCACTCTCAATGATGCCAAACCAATGAAGACTAAACTGACAGAGGTATTTTGTCCTCTGAAGAAATTTGATCCAAAATGATGGATGATTAAACTAAAGGATTTTTTTTGTATGATTATATAAACAACTGGATATTAAGGTCCAAAAAATGGAATACTACTTACCTTTAAATGGCTACCAAGTTGTTGTTTTTTTTTTTTATGATTTATGGACATTTATCTGAGTTTCATGTGCCTTTTCCTTCCTCCTGAAAGCTGCACCTACAGTAGCTGCAAGTGGGTGTTCAAGAAGCTTCCTAAACCAAAGCCTGAAGACAGAAGATAACCCGCAAGTCTGTCTGCCTCATCTTCCCTTTACAGTACCAGACATGGGCCTATTACTTATGGGTCTCAAAAAGCATCATTCTCAGTATGTACCTTGTCCTGTAAAGCATCTGCCTTTTCCATTCATCTAAAGCCTTGACAGGATTTCTTATTCCCACTACATCTAACCTTCTGTTTTGACTGTCTATGTTTTTTTGGTCTGTTAATCTGCATGTTTTCATGTGTGTGTGTGTGTATGCATGTGGAGAGTCTTCTGGAATTCGCTGGACAAGAAGGAGCTCTCATTGAGGTGGACTTTTCTCAGCACTGAATAAAATTTGGCAACTGGAATATGCCATTCACTATGCCATTTAACTTATCCTCCAAACTGGAAGGCTAGAGAAGAGTTGAATGCAGTTAAGAGGGAAGCGCTGTATGTTTTTGCTGATTTGGGTCAATTCAGTTGCTTAAAATGTTTTCTTGTGAGTTGTTTGCGGCGTTTGAGCTAGGCTAAGTGTTGACTCGATTGTGCCAGGAAAGCTGAGTCAAGATATAATTGCAGTAATTTGTTACAATAATTCAACGTAGGTCAGATGTTTTCACTTGGGGCCACACATTAGGCTATTAAATGTTTGCAGAGTCTTCGCATTTTTCAACCGTGTCATTTCCAGATGTGTTGTCGCTCGACCGTGTCAGTATTAATGTGAATGTCTTCTGGTTTGTGAATTTTTTTAAAAAAGGGATACCCTTTGGCAAAAATCTAAATTTGTCAGAAGTATTCATTTTTATTTTTAAACGTTTGATGAAAAAAAAAGTAATTCCTTCACACTTGAGATCATGGATATAGAACACGAACGTGCCTTTTTGCAGATGTGGTCATGTTGACGTGTAGATGTTATCAACTGCCATTTGGTGGCTATTTATTTTCTATCCAAAATTGTCTTAAATGTTCTTCTATTTTGAATATGTGCTGTCCTGAAAATCCTGCCATGCTTTAACTGCTGATTTTGTAGTTTTTTTTACCATATTTTGTCTATTCATTAAAGATGAGACAGCACTTCATCTTAAAGTGCGCGCAATGAATTATCACACCACAAATCTGACAATTTTGGACTTTGAAATGGACTCTGACAGTAAAAGCTGCCGTGGTGTCTCTTTACTCTTTGTAGGCCAGTCACGACCATATAGGTCAGCACAGTAGATGTGGCTATGCATCAAGTCATGTTAATAGACAGTTAAGTTGCATTTTTTTTTTTTACCAGGGCTGGATCCTAATTTGAGAGTAACATGTGTGTCTGAATGTTAGTTTCTCACTGATCGTAAAGCCCAGCTAAATGCACATGAATCTCAAGTCAGGATTTCATTACCACAATGTAAGAAGACATATCCATCTTCAGGTGTTCAAAGCTGTTAATATCGGAAGTATTCCTTTAACGTAACTGAGAATGGACACTTGAATATAAATTACCTGGGAACTTTATCAAAGAACAAATCCGATAAAGTATGACGAGACGAAGCAAAGAAATCCTCAGATTCGCAAGCGCTGTGCGTTTGTCAGACCTATTTTTTATTATTTTATAAGCATCAGTCAACTAGGCATTAAAGCAACTTACTGTATAAATTATGCAGAGTTATTTTCATATGTGACACAGTATTAAAAAAGTCAAGAAAATTAATACACGAGTTGACCTCGGTCAAAAATGCAAAACTTTTAAGTCCATTTCTGCTAGGTGGTTTGTTAAGCCTTTTAAGCGTTTTTATATCTGTACATTTGGGCAATACATTTTACCTTTTTGTTTTTTTGGTTTCTCTTTATTGTTATTATTTCTCAAGTTAGCTATAAAATCCTAAGTGCCATTAGGTGTAAACTATATTTTTGTGTATTCCCAAAACCATGAATGCCGCTTGAATGATAACCCGATGGCCGGGGATTCCTTTACTATATATGCAACGTGTGATCATGATGCCTTGTTTCCATTGCCAATCACTTTTCTTGCCAAATGACAGACTTTCAGGTATTTTATGCAAAATAATACTAACAGTATTATTATCCACGATTAATTTCTTTTGACGATTTATAACATTCAGTGAGCAAATTGAAAGGAGAATATGATTTGTAGTATAAAGAAATTATTCTAATGCACCCTGACTATTCATGTTTCACAAGCATTATCAATGAAAAGGGATCTCTGCTACTTCATATATGCAATGTATTTTGGATATCAAATATGTATATATATATATATATAAATATATATATATATATATATAGTGTATGTTTTACAATTAACCAATGTATTATTGTTATTATTGTCATTCCTGCAATGTATGAAGTAATACCTTTTGAAAAAGGGCTTTTGTATAGGAAAATGTGACAAAATAAATATTTTTACCTCTCAATTAATGCCCTGTTGCCTTTCTGTGGTTTCACCAAAAAGTGAGTGCTAATAAAAACAAAGGCTCAAAGAAACCGCATCTCTGAAAGCACAGTAGTGTAATCTTGACAGTAGCTTGCATAATTACACAATACATCTCCGTTTTGAGTTAGAATTTTTTTTTAAATATATTTTGCAGAGATGCATCTGAGTTTCATGTGCCTTGTTCATCCTCTTGAAAGATGCACCTACAATTGCAACTATTTACACACATTTCTTCCTATAGGTCAAAGTTAATGTGTTATATTTGTTTGTCATGGTGAAATCCAATCATTTATGCGTGCAGATGCAAAACTCCTTAGTTTTAATTAGGTCAGAGCAGTGTGAGACTTCTATGTGTCTTCATGGGTTTTCTGAAGGCAGCCTAAAATAATGTTTTTGGCAGTTAAATAGCATCTGTGCATGCTGTCTGTGTCAAACTGCAGCTATGTGGGAGCATACTGGCTAAAATGTATATAACAGGGAAAGAGAATTGCCATCAGTGTTGGTCAAGTTACTTGAAAAAAGTAATCAGTAACTAATTACTGATTACTTAAAAAAGTAATTAACTACTTAGTTACCTTTTGGTTACTTTTTAAAAACATTTACAACCTGAATAGGTAATAAAGAAATAGATCTTTCAGCCCAGTTCTACTTTTTCTACATAATCCATCATACAAAATGTAATCAAATGGAAAAAGGTTTTTTTTTTAAACTTGTTTTATTAGTTTTAATCTTTTAACTTTATGCATCAAGCAAAAATTTAATTATATGCAACATTCTCTGACTGGAAGAAATTTGTTTAACATTTAAACCTATTTTCTGCACATTCCAGCACATAAAATAAAATATTTTTTTGTGTTTACACTCACTCTTTCAAATAAATGCAAGTGAAACACAGCAGAAGATAAATAAAATCAAAGACTCAGCGGTCCTGTTGCTCTATTTTCACCTGTATAGCAGGCGGATGTTTGCCCTGGTGCAGGTGTGCCGCAGCGGTCAGTGGAAGAATCCGCGAGTTTGTCTGTGAATTTCCCATTCCGTGGTAGCGTACTCGGTGCTTGCTCGGAAGTAAAAAGAAGTTTTCTTCCCACGCAGTGAACAGCGGACGTTAATGTTTTTGTCACTTTTTACGGAATCAAACTCAAAGTAAGGTCAGTACTTCCACGCTTTAAACGCTACACGCTCATACTCTCTCCCGCACTCGATATATTATCCATTGTTGATCTGCACACAGCTGTTGCCACGAACGTCGCACTCGCTTACGTCATTGTCATGAGACACTCTCGCAAAAAAAATCACCGTTTTAGTAACGCAGTAACGCAGCGTGCTTACGGGAAAGTAACAGTAATCTAATTACCGTTTTTGCAATAGTAATCCCTTACTTTACTCGTTACGCGTTACTGCCCATCTCTGATCGCCATCACAGACATTTTTTTGTTTTTTTAAATTGAAATATCATTCTGGAGCATGTACCATCTTAATTTTTTTCTAGTAATTTCACTTATTGATTTGCAACATCATGTTCAGACTTTTACATGAGAGCCTGGGAACAGAGAGCTGCTCTGGGGTCTACCTTAATAATGAACTGTATGTGGTGCTGTTTCTCCAAATAGTGAATTTTGGTTTCATGTTCTGACCCTGAAATCTAAATAATGGTTTTGTAAACTCCCAGCTGTCATCTCGTGAATTCTTACGCTAGTTTGTCTTTTCCTTCCTGTTTGATGTCACAACTTTACACTGTGTACAGCTAAAACAGCCACAATAGAGGTTGGCACCAGTCACAGTATGTGCTTTGACCTTTTGTGATCACAAGTCCTTGTAAGGAGCTTTGATTCCTTCAGATGGACCGTAGAAACAGTAAAATGGCACAAACACTGTATTTTGGGTGAAATTTTTTTTTATTAATATCAACATTTTCTCTCTGAGAGAGAATACAAAAAGACATTACAAACACAAATGCATACTGTACTCAGTGCTGCACGCTTGTTTCCTAAGAACTTTGTTCTCTTCATTTAAAAAATACAAAGAAACAAACAAACAGAACAGACACGAAACTATATAAACTAGTGTTGAAAAGACTTGCGCCAGTACCCAACCATTTGCCTGTACCTCAGAATCTGAATAGTTAAGAATATTCCAATGGTTCAAGTTCATGTGTCAATTCTTCTACACGCTATGGCAGTACTTAAAGAAAACTTAAACTTTGGTGTTTTCTCACCAAAGGCCACAACATTGCTTCTTCAACTGCATTGTGAGAGTTAAACACAGTTTTACACATTGGTTTGTTCTTCTTCATGTCCATGCTCTATGAACCTGAGGTAAGGCAAGTGGTAAAACAGAAGAGCTTTTCTTCATTTAAAGCAGGAGCATACTTTGTTCCTGCATTGAAGCATGTTGTATAACCAGGCCTCCCTTTTTGAAAACAGGCTTATAGTCAGCAGACAGTGGCAGGTGTGGTTTTATATCTAAATAGTTCACAATAATGCTATGGAATTGATGATGGCTTTAAAAAAGAAAAAAAAACACACAAAAGAAGTGCAAGTAAGCAGATTTCTTTACTTCATATCTAAATGCTACACAATGTGCTGCCATTGCTATTTGTGTTGCTTTCCACCTCTTACATTTTGGTGGCATCTTGGGAATCAGTGATTTCTATCACCTCAAAGCCGGGATTGTCTTGTCCTTCTCTGGAGTGGTGATGATGACCCTTGATGTTGTGGAAACAATAGGCGCAGTGTGCAGTGGCTACTGGCACCACTTTGGAGAAGTTGGAGAAATCGACTCTGTATTTGTCATCCCTGCTCCTTGAGATGATGGGCAAGAAGCTGTAGCCCCACATAATTTCCCGAGGAATATAGGAGGTCCGCACTTGACAAGAAGCACTTGTGGATTCCGCTGTGCCGTCCAGGAAGACGACCAGCTCAAAGTCTTGATTGTGGAGTGTGTCGACTGCCACCTCGAAGAAAGGGCTGCTTTTGTCGATTATGTGATGGAGAGTGAGAGGACAAATAAAGAAGAGGTTGTCCTTCCCAGCATCCACCGTAAAATCAATGTTCACCTGATCCATGATTATCGTCTCCCCATCTTGTGTGGTTGTCGTTCTCAGGAGCTTACCATAGATCTGGCTGCCAATCATCAGACTCTTACGTAGGTTGGCCACTCTGATTGAAAGGCAAAGATAGTCGTTTCTGGGGCTAATCACAGCCATTGGACTAAATGAGATGGTTTTAGCTCTCTTTTTAGGTAAAGAGATCTTGGCCATTATAACACCACACATGAAGCAATTAATAATTGCTCCGAGGACTGCCTGGATAGTGACAAGAGCAACGGCACCCGGGCAGTGAGGTGTGAGTGCTCGTACGCCGTACCCAATAGTGGTCTGTGTTTCAAGGGAGTAGAGATATGCTGTGGTGAGTCCTGCAACACCCCAAACACATGGAGTGTGATCTGGTGAGGGGTTTTGCCAGGTCAGATCTCCATTATTACGCACAATCCAGTACCACAGCAGACCGAAAATGAACCAGGTGAGGGTGTGAGTCGCAGTGAAATTGAAGAAAACGAACCGCCACCGGGCCTCCACCAAGGTGGTCCAGAAATCTGCCAGGAAGGCAAAGTGTTTGCTGTACTTGATGTTTCCATATTCAATGTTGCAGCGGCCATCTTTGGTCACTAGCCTGGTCCTGTGATTTCTTCTTTTATCCAGGTACTTCCTGATTCTTGTGCCTATGGATCCACACATTTTGTTTTTTTTGTTTTGTTTTGTTTTGTTTCACGAGCCAGCAGCCTAAAATACAATAAAATTGGAAATGATGTAACGTGGATATGCACAACATGTAAATACATAATAGCAAATCATGAAACAGTCTCTAGATCAAAGAGGCTATGATAATGACAAAAAAATAATGAGAAAAAGAAATATGCTCTGCACTCGTTATAATAAAGAAGAACATAAAACTGACTAATAACCGCTTAGTTTCCTTAATATTGACAAAAAGATATTTTTAGCACACAATTTGAGTTCTATATTCAATTTGAAACTTCCTGTCTTAAAAAATAATGAAATAACATAATTGTAAATGAAAAAACAATGATTCTTGAACTTTAAGAGGCAGATTTTATATTTTATTTTAGGACGTTTTCTACTTTTTGATACCCTGTTGAAAGATTTTACTCCTTGCCCCATGATTAGCTGAGTCTCACTGTAAACTCCCTATGCACAGCCTCAAATGTTCCAAGCTTCCCTGTCCCACAGTAAATTTAATCATCACTGAATGCCTGTAATCCTAAATGCAGCGCTGCAGTGGAGTCCTGACATTAATGAGAAACAAAAGTTTCCACTGAAGCATAACATGTAAGTGTTCCAAATAAACCAAATAATTCGGGAACTTTGGTCCTACGCAAGTGTCTAAACACAAGGATCATCTTTGTTTGCTGAGTTTCAATGTAGCATAACTTAACGTGGCATTAAAATAATTTGAGCAAACCCAGCCAGAAGGGGAACAGCTCACAGGCATAACAATCTTTGACTTTATTCAAGCTTTTAGTTCTCTCATAAGTCTGGTGCTTGATGGATGGTAGCTGGCAGTGTTGGCTGTACAGAGGTTTCCAAATAAGTATGGCCTCTGTTCTTGCCAAGCCATGCAAACAGCCATTTGGATCATGCTGTGCTTGTTAGCAAGTGTGAAGTAAGACAAAAAAGTCAGTACAGCGAGTTTATTTTTTTGTTTGCAGTCCTCAAAGCTCAAATCGTGACATTTTGCCGAAAGAAATCTGATAATTACACGCTGTTGCCTGTTGGCAAGCTTTAATGCTTTTAGAAGCAAACCTAGTCATTTTACACCTAATCATTAGGTCACCATGTTGTCATGCTGTAACAAGATATGTGCTAAAGTAATTTCAAATTATATAGGCTTTTTAATCGCAGATATGATAAGTACAAAAAAACAGGTAGAATCACAATTGAAAACGTGACACAGAAGAGAACTCTTGATATGCGTCCTCATAGCTTTAAATGTACATTAAAACTGCTTAAAGTTTAAAATTTAAAGCATAGTATATTAGAAGTTTAGTATATTCAAAGTTTAAATGTAATTCATGTTTGTAAAGCAGTATATGTACATTTCTGTATTTTATTTTTTCTGTAGTGAAAATTTAGTTCATGGATTTTTTTTGATTGAGCAATTGATGCTGTGACTGAAATGCTGTAGCAAAAACACTTTTTTTTCTTAAAGCTACCCATAAAAAAAATCACGACTGGTATCTTATGTATGTTTTTTGTCTAATATGTACATTGCTGTGGTAGAAACAAACCAAAAACAGGTCACGAGTGAAGTAACCTTGTTAAACTTCCTTGCAGTAAAAATGTACATGTGAAAATTCATATTTTAAAATAAAAGACCTGAAGCCAAACTCACCGAAGTGAAAAGTTCACGTCGAAAAGTTGATCGATTTCAGTTTCGTCTCTGTCTTTCTTGCTTCCAGCTGATTGGGACAGTTTAGGTGTGTCCCTCTCTTGTGCTTGCTGATCTGTACCTGAGTGGCTTTATATCGTCCTGTCTCAATGTGCTGGAATCACCCAGGTGATGTTTACGCCCACAGACACATCAAGTGTCCCCACCCCCATCCCCACTTCTGACTCAAAACATACACATGACCAAGCATCCTAAGACACACACCCACGCACATGCTTCCCAAGTTAGAAGAAATACGGTTTATTTCATACATGCTTGGCACCTAGAGCCACCCTGACCTCTGTGCATCACACTTCCTGCCTATTGTGGTTGTCAGAGTTCCTCTGAATTCACAGTTTGTTGGTTCTTTTTTAATTGCAGCTTTCGTGCAGTTGCCCTCACATTTCGATATTGTGTGGTGTTGACACCACACGTTTCGTGTTCTGGATGCTGATGACGAAACAGACTGTGTTGCATTATTTACTGTAAACTCTATACACACATAATATTATTGACAGTTTGGGAGGAAATCTTTTCTTTTCTTTTTTTTTGGACAGTGAGACCATTTTCTGTGTCTGAAGTTTTTTAACAGGTATGTTGTTCATTTAACAAGTAGCATGTATATTTCACAATTAAGCCATGCACTTTACCAAAAATGACCACTACAAAAATATGAATAGCACACTGCATGCATAGTGCTGTCAATAAAACATCTGCACTCACACTGTTCACAATTCTGAGTCATCATTCTCTAAGCAAAAAACACTTTCCCCTCTTTACTGTTGTGGTAAACCGTTCCATTGTGGTGGAATACAGCAATAAGTGCAACACGTGCATTGCACTGCACCATTAGGTGTGGTGCAAATGCTGCAAGGTCAGCGGTCAGTCAGGAATCAAATGATTTCATCATTCTAAATGCAAAGGAATGATTTGCCCTCGTTCTTTCTTTTATTTCTTGCCGTGTGGCTATTTGGTACAAGACCACATGTTGGTCTGCTTTAACAACATATGAACATATATTCATATCATTACCATATGAATTTAATGGTAATGAAATTTTAGACAATTTTAGACAATTGCTGTACTAATTTGTGCTGAAACAACAATAAAAAATTGTATCCCAGTTCCACACTTTTTTTTGTTATTAAAAGATTTTTCTAAAGACCCTGCAAGTACTGCAGAGTCTTTTTTCTACTTTTACAACTAATTATTGGGGTACATGCTACATCACTGTACCAACATGCATTAAAATGCTTAAAGATATTATGCTTTACATTTGAGCCAAAAGTTCATACACAAATTTAGTCTCTGCTGCAGTCTCAAGTGACAAACTCAAACTTTGCCATGTCGGCTGATTTTGTTATTTTCTTCTTCTTTCTTTTGAATGGCACAAAATTATCACAGTGCTCTAGTTACTGGTCAGCTTTGTGGCTATTTGTCTCACAGTAAAAGAAAACAATGCCAGTTCCTGTCCAGCTTAACTAAAACATTTAGCTGACCAGTGCTTGTTTCTGGATCACTTTTGGAAGAAGAGGTTTGAAGCAGTCATTCAGTTAGTACTAATGATGATGTGATGAATAATAAAAAAAAAAAAAGAAGTGTTGTATAAAACAGGAACATGTCTCCTCATACTCTGCCACTTGCATGATGGCATCATTAACTTTCAACCACACCACCCAAAATTGAGGACTGTTTAAAAGTTGGTGATCAAAGGCAGTCAGTCTATCAGTGAACTCACAAAAAGGTTGTTTTTTTTTGTCTTTGATTTCTTTAACGCTAAGGTGTAATAATGGTTTACCAGAGTGGATAATTATCTTTTTGTAATAGGGAATAGAATATGACTGGCGGAAGCCTGTCCCATTTGTCATGGGGCGAGAGCCAATGTACACCCTGAAAAGGTTGTCAATTTGTTGCAAAGTCAGCACATAGAGCCAGACAACCATTCACTTTCACACCTACAGTGTGGAGTTAGGATTGGCTATAAATGCTGCTCAGTACGGCAAAACATTTATACTGTATTTAAACATATAAAGAAAAGAGTTTTGCGCAGTAGTGTGGATGGAGATCTGAGTTTATTTCTTTACAATTTAATAAAGATGAAGTTACAAAGCCTCCTATAAAAAAGTTAAAGTCCATCTAACTATTTCAGCTGATTTCCCCCTAAAGTTATGTTATGTGTCAGTCCAAGGCCATCAGTGTCAAACAGTGTTGGCCTCCTGCTCCTGTAATGGGTTGCTGTGTTAAAAAAAAAAAAGCCTATAGGGAAAAAACTGTCACTTTTTGTTCTTACATCCCTGGTGGTACAAGGATTTAGAGATTTTCAAATCTCTGGTGCCTTTTGGTGGCATGATATGAAATATATAAGTGATACATTTATTATGCAGGTTTAGAGACACCTTCTCCTCTAGCAATGCTGTACCACTGCACAGCAGAAAGTAGCCTTCATAACACAGGAGTCTTTCTTTTTATTGGTCTCATATCACCCTTTGAAATACAAAAAGAAATCAAGGCCAATGAACAGTTGTACAGTTTTATTTTTCAGTGGAGTGATATTTTAGCATTTTGGTGTCATTTCACATACAGTATTTTATTTGTTCTTATTCCTCGCAATCCTTTGTGCGATTGCAGAGTGGTGAGGTGAGAAAAAAACAACTTTGAATGAGAGAAGTGATTTAAGCTTAGAAAAAAGGGGTTTTGTATTTTATTTCCTCTTCACTGAGTTAATTGTTTTCATCTACTAATGCAAGCTGAAGTCCTTTGAATGGTGGGAGGGAAACAGTAAGGCAAGAACATATGAGAAAATGAAGTCGAGGGCAAAACTGCGTAGGCTATCCGATCCCTGTGAACACATCATATAATGTCATACCTAAGACACGAGCTTCGATTTCGTACACATTTCTTAGCAATAGGATTAGTGAGGCCTACTGAGAACAAGAACCGAATATTGTTTTTGAAGAGACAATGTTCAGTTCATCCTTACTAGTTGTTCACTTGCCTGAATGATTTCCTTGCTCTATACTACAAATTCTAAATGTTCAAAACAGCAAAAGTTTACACCACTGCAGTACTCGGTGTCCTGTTCTTCAGGTCTTGAGCTAAGACTCTTCCGGTAATAACCATACTTGCTCTGAATTCAACTGAAAACTCTAAATATAAACTATAAACACTCCTAAAAAAAACATTTGTTTTTGTTTTCATCATAATGAAAAATGACGTTTGTGGTGTTTCAGTCTGTCAGTGTGGCATATCAAGAAATCAAGAGAGATCCCAAGAAAAGATTTCTCTTTAGCATGAGAATACACTAACAAACAAGTGTTGCCTAAGATAATGGAAGATTATGGAAGGAAGCAAGCCAACAAAAACAATCTATTTAGTCTCTTCAATTGGAGACTAAATATGAAAAGCTTTTATGACAACAAATATTTCCCCAAAACTTAGATTCTAATATTCCAGTTCAGGCCATAGTAGTCTGGTTTTAAGGATCTTTCTGCTTGCAAATGCTAAACTTCTTACAGAAGAGCAATACAGGAATTATTGCCTGCTATACCCATTATCACCACATAGTGTCACTGTGTCAGGGCAGTGCAGTGGTGTCTATAAAAGGATCATTCACTTTCTCTTCACCCAGTTAAAAGTGTAAAACAGCAAAACAGGATTTATGATTTGAACAGTCATGGATGCAAAAGACTCTACATTTAAAAATGTTCTTACGGTGTTGATACATTGTGATACAATTACAGCAGTTTGCTTCTATAGTGAAATATTACAGCACAACTCCAATTTCAAAAAGTAAAACGTAAAATATAAACAACAGACTGCAGGGATTTACAAATCCCATAAACCCATATTTCTTGTTTTTTCAGCAGAACATAGAAGCACATGATATGTTAAAACTGTGACTTTTATGGAAAATACTAGCTTAATTTGAGTTTGATGGCAACAACACATCTCAAAAAATGGAACGGGGGAGACAAAAAGGCTGTAAAAAAAGTACTAAAAAGAAACACGTGGAGCAACATTTGACAAATAATTAGGTTAACTCGGTATAAAAAATCTTAGAGAGCCAAAAGGAAAGATGGGCAAAGATGTACAAAGCCACAAAAATTTTAGAGTCATGTTCTTTAATTTAAAACTGCAAATACAGTGAAAATCTCATAGTACACAGAATCTGGAGAAAACTGTGGGCAAGCAACAAGGCTGAAAATCAATAGTGGATGCCCGTGATCTTCAGGTCCTCGGACGGCACGGCATTAAATTCAGGCATGGAAATCACTGCATGGGCTCAGGAACAGTTCCAGAAATCAGTGTCTGTGAACATAGTTCAGGGTGCCATCCACGAAATTCAGGGTACAGTTCTGTCATGTAAAGAAGAAGCCATATGTGAACATATGAATGCCATCACCCTCTCTGGACCAAAGCTAATTTAAAATGGAATTAGTGGAAAACTGCTCTGTGGTCGAACAGGTTGAAATTTGAAATTCTTTTCTGGAAAACATGGACATTGAATCCTCCATAATAAAGAGGAGTGGGACCAGCACTCACTTCAAAAGCCTGCATCTCTGGTGGTAGAAAGGAGAATTAGCTTGCATGGAATTGGCAGCTTGAACATCAGGAAAGGCTGCAACAGTGCAGAAAGGCACATATATGTTATAGCATAGCATATGCCCATCAAGATGGCCTTGAAATGAGAGCAACACTACAATTCAATTCAACATGACCCAATTTTCTTTTTAAAATGGTTCATTTTCTTAGTTCAAGCATTTGATATGTTGTCTATGTTCCGTTAAGGATAAAATATGTAAGGTTTTCAGATCATGGATCAGTGACTGGTTTGTCATAATATGAAATTCCGACCTACAGCTTTGCCCTTTAGTTTTGTAGTGCAAAATTAAAAAAACAAACAAATAAAAAACACTTGTTTCAAGTATTATAGATATATAACATAGATGAAAGTATAAGGCCATGTTAGTCTTTGAATTCAGGTGTTCCCAGTCCCATTGCCACTTATATAGAAAAACCAAGCACCCTGCCATTCACTTTGTCTTTACAGACATTTGTGACATTGTGTGGATTGTTCTAAAGAGCTCACTGAATTCAAGCCGGGTACTATAATAGAATACCACTGCTGCAATGCAACCTCTCCAAGAGTTTCCAGCATCAACTGTAAGCAGTATTATTGCAGAATGGAACTGTTTACGAACTGCAGAAACTCAGTCATGTGGGGTTGCAGAGTGCTTAGACACATCGCTGAAAGTTGCTGAAACAGCTGAAACCTCCTCTGGCATTAACATCAGCATGAAACCTGTACTATGGGAACTTCATATCATGGGTTTCCATAGCCGAGCAGCTCCTGGAGGCCCAGTGCATTTGGCCATACAGTGTATGAGACTATAGCAGTAAAAATCATAGCAGCTTCAAACTCCTGCTAAACTATTCAGTGCTCTGTATTATGCCCTCCTAGTGCTATATTTTTTTCCCGGCTGGCCTCTGATTTTTCATTCCCACTGTGTTCTGGGTTGATGGTAACAATGCACTTCATCGTTGTGCCATAAGCTCTGACAAGAGGATCAATCAGAGCTAATGAAGCCTAGGAGGAGGTGAGAGAAGTGTAAGAGGGACGGCGCCGAAGGGGGACTTGGTGGGAACGTGAGGATGGAGGCGGGTGTGGCGGTGCCAAGGAGGCAGTGAGGGGGATTAAGAAAAATGGCACTTCCACCTCACTATATGCGAGGAGGAGTTCTTTTCCATTTCCTCACTTCCTGTGGAATAACACACACCGTTATCTGTGGACCACAATCTGCTGACCTATGATACTATCATTACATTGCAGAGAAATGGGCATTGCCGACATTTCTACATCGTACATTTCCCTTTTGCAATCTCTACTATTTGTAAAGATTTAAACCGCAGCTTACCCAGTGCTTGCTATCCTCATATATTTTTCATTTTGTAGGAAGGAAATCAAGAATAACTGCATTGAAAAGAGGAGATACCACGCGTTTTTTTCATATGGAAATTTCTGCACTGATGAATATTAAATCAGACTCGAAGCATACATGACACTTAACAACATTTGTATTATGCTTCTTTATCCTGCAGTTCACCTTAGCAGGATAATACCATTTCATGCTTCTAATGGATTATTTATTACAGGAACAACAAAGAGCCTATTATACTGCTCACCCCTTAAGCATCACACAAATGGGTGTACAATATACACAGGTTTCCTCCAAGCACTTGTAATAGCAAAATGTGCCAGGAAGCTTTATTAATGTATGATGTGTGGTTAATGTGATATGTGTAAAGTCAACTGCAGGGATTTCTCCACAGCATGAAGTGGAGAAGTAATAAGGTGCAAGGGGGTTCAAGCTTTGATCAGTCGTGTAACCTCAGGAGGGGAAATAATTAAACATGCCCCAGATCTGAACAACTCGAAGCCACGCGGGGCTCATCCACACCCGGGATCGGCACAGCTGTTGCTGAAGGACCTGAATTATTACAATTAAAATCACCAACATTTCATTATCACCGTCGAGCTTAGCGCCGCTATCCCTGAGTACGGTCCAGAACTCATAACCCTCGGCCAAATCCCAAGTTCCTCATTATTGCAGCTTCGCTCATTGATGTCCCATAATCCGCTGTCATCGCTTCCCCAGTCGGTGAATCCTGGGAAAAAAAACAAGAGTCTATCCTGGTGACAGGAAGCGGTGGGTGGGGGGTGATGTGCAGAAAAAAAAGGGGGGGGGGGGGGCTGCAGAGTCATAAATATCCTCCCAAACTTAATGTAGGATGTATGAGAAGAGCCTTTCTGGTAATAGCTGCTTCTGTTGCTCCTCCCCTGCTTATCATCATCTCCTTATCTTTCTTTCTCTCTGCTCTCATTTTCATCTTTCCTCGTCTGTTAAGTGGAGAGCGCACATTCAGTTTTCTGTATGTCATGCTAATAACATCTCAGTGTCAAGCATCCACCTCTCTGCCCGCAGCCTAATGAGTATCATATTTTGTGTACATATTACCCTGGTAACAAAATTTGAAATATCATCAATGAATATCTACATGGATGTATTTGAATAAACTCCACACTGATCATTGCCCCATGAGCTCAGTGACCACCATGCAGTGATGTGACTGCATGAGACTATAGTTTCAGTTTGGTTTATACAGGCATCCTTTATTCTACGTTAGGTGCTAGTGTGTGACTTGAAAACTGAAATTCTAGGTCCAAAGGGTCCCTTTCACTCTTTTTAGCACCTCCTTCACCTCTGTCTCGTATGTTTTGGTTCTTTTTTCCCTTTTCAGCTCTTATTTGTCTTGCTCTGGCTATTTTTCATATGAGATCTCTTTTCACTGTTTCTACTTTTTTATGTCTCTCTCAACCCCTCAGGGTGTTTTTTCAACTGCAGTTCTAGAGCAATTGATTATACCACACTACTGTACATGACTGCTCTTTCCCTGTCTGCAGCCAAACACACACACACATACACCACCCTCATCTGACTTTGCCTCCCTCTCACTGTACTTGACTTTTCTGAGTCTATTTCTCTCTGCCTATGCAGCAGATAAAAAAGGAACCATGTGGTAGATGTATACACACACACACACACACACACACACACACACACACACACTGAAACTGATGCTCTGTGCAAACAGGCATAAACACATACACTCCAATAAAGGACAAATCCCGAGAGACGGAGAGTACAATCTCAGTCGAAGTGAGAAGACAGGAACAGGAAAAATAGACAGGAAAAAAAAACACATGCATATTAACATCCTTCCCATCTCCTATCGCATCCACTCTACCTCTAGCTCTCTCTCTCTCACTCCCTCTTTCCCTCACACACAAGCACAGACAGACCCCCCTCTCACACAGGAGTAGATAGAGAGTGGTGAAGAGCAGAAGGAGCTGGGTGGCAGGAGGGAGGCAGGAGGGCTGTTGTTTATTGAACAAAGCCAGGAAAGGAGCGTGCAGTCCTGGGGAGAAGAGCCGCTGTGAAATGCCTCGAAGGGAGCCCGCCAGCTACTCCTGCAGAGACCTGAAGGTAAGCCTCGTTCACCGCCGATGGAGGAGGGAAAAAAAAGCAGAGGAAGAGACAGGGAGAGGAAGGCAAAAGAGGAGAGGGGAGGTTTTTAAAGCCATTGATGCATGATACGACCGTGGCACCACGTCCAAGCTGTCTTCTCTCAGTTTGACTGCGAATGGCATAGCATGACAGCATTATTTGTTTGAGAATGGACAAATAAAAAAAAGTGCATTACTACAAGGAGAAATCCAAAACTGTGAGAATCCAATATCCAATATTTAGAAACAGCAAATGCAATGGCCGATAAAAACAGAAGATGTAAGCTAATTCAAGAGGAAGCGACCGGGAAAAGAAAAATGTTTACGGTACTTCAGCAATAACCTTTATCACCACATCTTGCACTCCCCCCCCCTTTACCCCCACCCCCAATCCTATGTCACTGCAGTGATATATAGATCATCACTATGCATCCCCTCATTGCAGGGGGCAGGATAATCAAAAAGGCATTGAATATCTCTGACGCAAGCAGAGAAAAGCCTGTCAACACTTCTACTGTTTGTGCCTATTTGGGCTCCGTGCTGTAGTTCTCTCAGTACAATGCAGGAGTTTTACAAGCGCAGCAGCGAACCTAAAGTGAACGTGCATCTGTGTGTTACTGTAAGCGTGACTGTGTGCGTGTGTGTGTAGAGGAGGGGGTCTCGCACGTCCGACATGCAGCGCAGCATGTTTGGGCTTTACATGTTTCTTTTTTTACATTCTATAAAAGTTGGAGATGAAGCAAAGGACACTGGGTCGTGATAGCTGGTGGCATGAATATTGCAGACTGCATCAAAAGTGTTAAGAGAAAATAATTCCTCTTTTCTGGCCTGGAGATTATACAGCTGCTCGCTTTAATGTCTCATGCACCCCACTTTTTTTCCCCAACCTCCCTTACTGTATGGCGGACTCTGTGGGAGACACATCTCAAGAGTTGCTGCTGTAAAACTTTGATGACATTGCAGCGGGCTTAATGGCCACATTAATTGATCTCTAAAGCTCCTGTCTGTCCTGGTATCGTCTCATCAAGGCACATCGGGAAGACGGTGTCAAGGCAATGTGCAGACTCGATCATGATTTTTTAATGTGGAGGAATACTAAAGCCGAAGCTGTCTATGCTCTGATCATTAACCACATTTTTACACATCACTCAAACTCAAACCCAGAAAAAGGGAAAGCCCGGGGTGATATCCTAATGCCGAAATTTGCAACAAAAACCTGCTTATTTGCCACACTCGACGTTACTTTTAATCACTGCAATTCACCGTGACCCTTCTCGCATCTGCTTGAACGGTGATTTGCTATTTCAAGGCTGCAAATGGAAAGTGTGAACTGCTGTGATGTAATGCTTTTTGATAGATAGGCCTTTGACCTTATAGGGCTATCATTGCAACTGTAATTCATGGCTGTGCACCTCATTCCCCCCTCCTACTAAGCCCATGTTCAGATCTCCCTAACAAGTGGACAAAACAGGGCAAAGGGCAGGAATAATGCTCAGCAGGATCTAAAGAGACTCTCAAAAGACAAGACAGTGTGAATAATTAATTGGATGTGTTTATTTTGTTAAGACTGTGTGTCTCAAGGGGATGGGGAGAAAACCACATCCGCGATTCTCTAATACCACAGTGGCACATTTGTGTCAAGAGATTAGCCAGCTGTGAAGATTTTGTCTGTCTTTCTTTTGCTTTTTGCATCTTTTCTTTTTTTCTTTTTTTTTAGTATTACACGCCCTGGAAAATGTGCATCCATCTCCGAGTGCAGCTCAGAATTACAGTATCTTTTTTTTTGATAGATCTACATAAAGATGCCTTATTTATGCAGCCCTCCTGAACTAGTTGCCATCTATAAATTCTCCTTCAGTTTTAGCTTGTGCTCTTGATAAACTACTGTCTATAATTCAAAGCCCCGCCACTCTGTGAGCTGTACATGCAAGCAATCTGATGCTTGTGTTACTTGCAAGAGCCAGATGTGCTGAATACAATTTCTTAAATAATCTAGTCTTTCCCTCAGGAAGATCAATCACTCTGTTTATGCCCTCGTAAATCTGCAACCAATGGAAATTGGTGCTTGTCCAATGTATGTTAAAGTGGCACCTACAATGCTTATGTAGCAGATTTATAGCATGGCACACTCTCTGCTTCTGCCACAACTTCACAGAGCGTGCGTTTTCTCTATAGTCTCGTCACACACAAAGTTGATAGAGTGCATGAGACTGCTGCTGCTGCTGCTCCAGCCTACACACAACACAAATAAACCTTCACCCTGTGTTTGGTAATGAGATGACTGCTTCAGGGATCACTGCTTTGTGTCATGGTTGTCTTTTTGTCCAGCACACCTATACTAACACAAAAAACATTAAAGCATGTCTACACTTCTACATATACCTAGGGTTACCCATCATGAATGGGAAAAAAACTGCTTTAGGGATCTTGTAGCTTGATGCAGTGTTGTTCTGTACGTGTGTAATTGCCAAGAAATCTTTTAAAAATTGTTGGTTGTTTCAGGACACTTTGCCCTGAACATCCCTCAGTGAGCTTTCCAGTAACATATGCTGTCCAGGTGGTGTGAGAGGATTAAAAACTAATGCTGCAAAGCTACCTCTTTAACAACAGGACTGTAAAATGTAATCTGTCACTGGCTACATTTTAAAAAATGTGAAAAATTGTCACATTTCCAGGTTAAATGGACATGTTCATGATGGGTCGCGCTCCTTTCTGTTAGCAGCAGGTTATTGCTTGCACTATACTTTATTTCGAACTTAGCCTTTCTGGCTTACTGAGCTATGTTAAGGGAGAATGCTTGCACTATGCACATGGCTGCCTTTGTCAGGCATTGCAGTCTGCGGGAGATGTGCATTGATGTCTCATATCCAGTGGATAACATTTCAGGCCAGGCCAGTTAGCTAAATCACACAAGGGCAATTGCATTGTGGGACATTTACATGGTGCATGTACTTGTAAATATCCGTCTTCAGACATGCTGGCAGAATTGGATGTTGTTTAGTCTGAAATGCACCAGTCTGCTATTTTGTTTGGCCAGTATAACAAATGCCCATGAATATCATTTGCAGACACAATGACAGCTTGACTAAATTCGATCCATATTGTGTAACCCCGTTTTTTTCCTTTCTCTTTTCGTAAGAACAATGCGCATTAATCAGCATCGTGATAAATACCGCTTTTTATACAGAAGAGCGCATACTGCTTGTGCACATACTTAATTTTGAGCACTCGAAAAAAAATTACAATAATAACGTCAAAAAGGATGAAAATGTAAATACACCTTGGCTCAGCTCTATTGGATCAGGGTGATTTTTATCAGGTTTTATGCATGGGATGTGAGCATCCATCACCAAGAGGAAGATGATGGATCCCCGTACATTTACCATTCATTAGCAGAGATGCAAGAGCAACGTGCTGCACGGTTAAGGCCTGTGGAGTGACACCATGTTCTTTTTTAATTTGACATCTTTTGAAAGAATGTTTTCAAGATTGCTCTGCTTTTTGCTTCGACACCAACTTGCTTCACATTTATGCAGATTGGACTCACTCACAGCATGTCATCTGCTGTCAGAAACAGAGGTTTGAGCTTTCCGCTGAAGGACACGTCAGCAAAAAACTGAGCAGAGACCTTGTTACTCTGCTGCTATACCCAACACACCAGAATAAGGTTTGGGTTTGTTTTGTTTTTTGTTTTTTAACATGCAACTGACAGACCCTAATCTCATTTCATTCTGACTTAGTATGTGCTGACTATGGAGAAGGAGCATCCTCAAAGGGACAAGCACGGGGACACAGTGAAGCATGTTATGAATTCTGATCCAGATCATGACCTTTGGCTCTTCCACCATTCTCCATGTGCTGCCCGGCTCTGCAGCCCCACCCCTACCATGCTTGTGGCCTCACTTCACCTCATCTTCCCCTCCTGTTCTGTCCTCTACAGTTAGATGAGGCAGAGGATTAATAAGCAACACGCAGTACACTAGGACTGATTTTGGATGCAGAGAATTTGTATCAGTGGGTCCAATTTATAGACTGCACAGAAGAAGTTAGGGGGTGTTAGGGAGCATATCCACCTCTCTGCCTCACACATCTCACTTCTGTTTCCATCACGTCTCTCACACTTCAGGCCAGCATGGTTGAAGAGGGTGCGATTTGGCTCCAGTAGGTGTTGGGTTTTAATCCCATCGACTCCCACTTCAGCAGCAATGCGAAATGGCCATCACTTTTTCTTTTGTAAAGGTGCTCATCTTAGTGGAAGACTGACATTTTTGGCTTTGGTGAATTTTTTGTAAAAACTGTACAGTAGTGAAAAGACTCAATCAAGGAAGGTGTGATGCAAAGGATGTGTGTGTGAGAGAGTGGGATGAATCATTAGGAAAATTATTTCTCCAGTGTGAATGGAATGTCTTGGTGCAGCAGTGTCACTCCAGAGAAGGTCATTCGAAGGAAGGGCACAACTGGATACACTCAGCTCACTATCGGGCATAATGGGAAAATGGTACATGGTAAGTTGGTAAGTTCGTGTGTGTGCGTGTATGTGTTTGCAGAGCCTGGAGACAAACTAGCTGGGGACATTTTTAGTCATTTGACCTGCCCGACCTCAAAGTGTCATAAGTGAGCAGAGATAGGGATGAAGCCATGTTATTTTATGGGCCAGTCTTAGCCTTGGATAATCATGACAGGTCCAGTAACCATGACTGAAGGGAGGAGTGGAGCGTGGACAGTCAAGCAAATACAAAGCTCTTGTGCTCCTGTAGAAAGACTCTACCAGTGCAGATATCTTTAACATGGAGGGACTGGTAAACCTAAATCTAGCTGACGTCTTAATGTCTTAAGATAATCCTAAAAACATCTTCACAAAATTAGCAACATCTGCCTTTCTTTTCTTTTTATTCAATTTTTTTCTTATTCTTCATCCTCAGCCTGTGTTTTTGTTTTTTTTCTCACTATCAGCACCATTTGTCTTTCTTTTCTTTTTATTCAATTTTTTTCTTATTCTTCATCCTCAGCCTGTGTTTTTGTTTTTTTTCTCACTATCAGCACCATTTGTCTTTCTTTTTTTTGATGAAACAACAGAAAACACTCATCCATGAGCTCAAAATCTATGGATGAGATCCCGCTAATAGTCCTGTTTTTACCGTTGAACTAAGGGATACTGCTGTGTTTGCTGCATATCTTGCTGCCATTTGTAACTCTGTCATGCTCAGCAGAAAGGTCAATGAGGAATGGTGAAATGAAGCACCACTGTCAGGTAAAAGTCTAGTGTGAAGTCACTAAAAATGCATGCTGTTTTATTTGTATTAAAAATACTGCAGATTTTATATTTTATTTTGGATCCTGAAAGTTATTCCTGACTGGGGCGAGCGTCAGCGTCAGCATTTCCAAAATAAGCACAATTGCAAAGCTTTCCGACAGGAAATAAGGAAAGCACAATCGATAATCTCCACATAATGTGAAATAAAGAAGAAATTGGGGGATTACTGAACCAAACAGTTGATCAAGTAAGAATTATAATTCAGGACTGGATCTGATTCAAGGGCTTTATTTGCATGTTGATGATTAGTATTGATACAAACCTCTCTTAGCTCAGTTACAAGCTCGCTCTTACTTCACAAAGCTGACAATACAAGTTTCTGAAGTTCAAGAAAATGTAGGAAATTAAATCACAAAGCAAGTGCTATTCAGTACCAGTCAGCCCCTGAGGGGAAATTATAGTGCTTGCTACAGGTTAGAAGGAGAACAAAGCACATTTTGCTGCGCTCTGTACGGATAATTGTTTATAGCACGCGGTGTCAGCAAATAAGGGAAATATATGTAGTGTAGATATCCCTTAGGAGGCAAGTTGCCTGGTTTACTAGTACCTCTTGGCTTTAAACACAATAGATGAGTGCTCTTGTTATCAGGACACAAACACAATTCAACCAAAGCATCCTGTCACTCTTCGGGTAACAAGATAAATGCTTGTTACCCTCTTAAAGCGCTGAGATAAAACACCCCAGCTGGTATCCATTTCGAACACTTCTCATTCGGGCTTGTTGAATCTGCAACTGCGAGCAGACACTGCAATTACAGCCTTTCTGAAAGCGCACACGGGTCTGGAGTTCACAAATCTCTGGGGAATCATGTTTAATTCATGGGAGAACCTAAAAAAAATGAGTCAGAAAGTGAGACCTTGCAACCCCTGCAATGTATTCAGCAAGTTATGCTGAAAGCTTTGTGCGCACCTCTGCTGTCTGTCTGTCTGTCTGTGTTTTCTCTGCTCAGATGCCTGTCACGTCACTCTGCCCTTTGCTTTGGACGATCATTGTCAACACTACATTCCTGTGTGGATCTGGTTTGTGACGTGGTCCTCTCACTTCCCCTGTGCTCGCTTTTGTATTCCCTCCCCTCGTTTGTCAGTGATCAAATAGAGTAACATCAAAGACAGATGGCAAAGAAATGTCAGGTGTTGTTAAGGTCAAGAACGAGCCACAAAGGTAATTTACTGTTCCTTTGCTTGGTTACTTTCAAGGCCCCGTGTATCCCTTGTTCTTTGAGCAAATTAAAAGTATCAGATTTTCAAATAACACCCAGGGGCTCTATAAATTAATTGCCTCTTTTGGGGCTCCAAAGGTGTAGTAAGATTGCTTCCAAAACTAGGGCTTTATCTGAAACCCCACACACACACCACTTCCCTCTAAAATTATAGTAGTGGCAGTAATTAAATCCCACATCATTCAGGAGACGTTCAAAGTGTTCCCTTTCTACTTTCCCTGTCACTTTGGACCTCACACAACAGATGTTTAAAAATACCTGTTTTGTCATACAACTCAACAGCAGAGGAAAAACTCTTTAAAACCGCATCACACTGCACTGGAGACTGTCACAGCACATCACCTACTGGCTTCAGTTGTGCTAAAAACAACCACAAAGATAATATGTATGCTCATTTTATATTGGAATGAATGTAAAGGGAAGGAAACAGCTGAAGGTGTTTATTTCTCAGCCACTAACTGATTAAGAGAATAATCATTAAATTTAATGGGCAGGATGATGAGTGAAAGCAGTGTTCGGGGTTTTTTGTTGTTGTTGTTTTGTTTTTTATCGAGAGAGCGGTGTGTGCGAGTGGGTACACGCAGTCACAAGAACTGGCAACGATGGCGATGAGGAGCCTGCTCTTTGGGAAAATGACATCATTAAAATAAAATGTGCAGCTGAGCCTCATCATCCAGGCAAATTGGTCAGCGTTGGGCACTGGGTCACCTCCCATGTGATGAGGTCAGCTAATCCCTTACTTAGGTCTTGTTTGGCAGGGTGGTTATAGTCAAATATTTAATATTTACTTCATGAGTCTGAACTGGAAATAAAATTAAGTGAGCACATCAGGGTTGTTCAGGTGCTGACTTTTGCCCTCACGTCCTCCGTTTGTGTGCATTATTTTGTGCATAAAATAATCTACAAATGATTTGCTTTGTCAAACCTAGTTTACAAGAAACTGAATTCATGGAAATGCTCAGCCTCACAGCTGATATCCTCAGTGTGGTTAGGTTTATGTAACAAATGCTCACATCCTGTCTTGTGATTCAGTCTTGACCTCAAGTGTTCCCTGCGCTGTGTATACCAAAACATAACCGTGAAAAAATATTCATGCTTGACTTGCTACATGCAGATAGTGCATTGCCAGTACAGTTATTGGTAAAACATGTAAACTACACTGTCAGCAAACATTTTGGCACGTTCAGTGCTCTAGTTTGGCAGTGTGCTGTGTTCATTAACTAGCAGTGTGCGGCCATGATGCTAGCTCTTTTTGGCGGTGATCAGGTACAGCAGTTTTCTGAGCTAAATACTAATAAATACATATGGCTGTGTTCTCACTGATTAAGGCTCAACTCAATGTCATTCAAGAAACCAGTTTGAGGTGACTGGAGTTTTGTGGCTCCAGAAGATGGGTACACTGTGGTCATAAAGGGATAACATGGTCAGCAACAATACTCAGATGGGCTGCATTACTTAACTGGTACAACTAGACGCATTTTCTAATGTAGCCTCATTTTGATGACATAATTGGGACCTGTGTGGTCTTCTGCTGCTGTAGTCAATCTGCTTCATGTTGTGCATTCAGAGACGCTCTTCTCCATAACTTAGTTGTAATGAGTGTTTGGTTTGTTTGTTTTTTTGCTTTGTTTTTCAGTTATTGTTGTCTCCCTGTCAGCATTTGGTCATTTTCCACTGACCTCTAATATCAGCAAGACATTTTCTGCCAGTGAACTGCCACTAACTGGATATTTTGTGTTTTACTGACCATTATAAAAACAAAAAGGCCAGGAAAAATGGGAAAAATCCTAGCAGGTCAGCAGCTGTCTCACATTCAGATTCACATAAATCACCTTTCTTCCTCATTTCTGACACAGTTTGAACTTTAGCTGAATGTCTTGGCCATGTCTGCATTCCTAAATACATTGAGCTGCTGTCTTGTGATTTGTTGGTTAGATATTTGGGTTAACAAGCAGTTAAACAGGGGTAAAAATAAAGACTTTTTGTGCCTTTATATTTTGAATGTCTTTTGTTGTCTTCAAAAATAAGCTTACTTTTGCTTCTACACAGCAAAGTCAAGCTGCCATAACAGTAATTTCTCCCCACAAGTACATCCCTGGAAATGCCTCCATAAAAAAAATCTTTATATAGACTTTTTAAAAAATATATTGCAACAATTACAACTGCAATGGCTTGACCTTTTTTAACCTTATAGCTTTCTGTGACGTCTTAATATACCATCTGGCAAACCCTGACATAATGACAAATTCATGCGATTTCAAAGCCATTCATCCATTTTCTGCTTATCTGGGTCCTGGTCTTGGAGAAGCAGTCTGAGCAGAGACACACCTTCTTTCTAAGCAGCCACTGGCTCCCAGGCCAGATGAGACATGAGCTCCTAAGTTTATCCTCTTCAGACAAAGTGTTTTGGGTGCTCAAAACACCTCGCCTTAAGAAGTGTCCAGGAAGCATGCTGTTGCCCAAACTGGCTCCTTTCAATGTGCCATCTCTATTTTGAGTACTTCCTGAATTACTGAGATCCAAGAGTGAACCTAGAAACCTTTTGAAGTTTGTTTTATTGACTCTGTTTTGTAAAAGAGTGCACTTTCATGGGCAATGTTATTCTTTCATTTTCTACGTATATGTTGTAGACGTGGTTTAATTCAGTTTTAATTAGATTTTATTTATATGGCGCCAAATCACAACAACAGTTGTCTCAAGGTACTTTATGTTGCAAGGTAAAGACCCTACAATAATACAGAGAAAACCATAAAGAAAGCACTTGGCAACAGCGGGAAGGAAAAACTACCTCTTAACAGGAAGAAACAAGGTTCAGTAAGGTGCAGCCATCTGCCATGACCAGTTGATTGTGAGGGAAGGGAGACAGGACATAAGACATGCTGTGAAGGAGAGCCAGCGATTAATAATAACTAATGATTAAATTCAGAATGGTGTAAAAACACAGTTAGTGAAAAAAAAAGAGTGAAGAAGAAACAGCAAATCAACACTCACTCAACTCACCTCTCATTCTCACCAGTCCACCTCTTAACTTCAAGCTGGACCCTCATCCCTCCTTTGAACCAGGCCTGAGATACTTTATTGGTGCAACAACTCCTTCCCAGTCTGGAACCTACCATTTTTTTTTTTAGCTTAAAACCATTGCCTCAGATCTGGAGGTGCTAAGGAAAACTGCCAGTGTAAGCTGGAGGTCAACAATCCACAAAAAGCAGAGTCGAGATCCTGTGAACACAAACCAGACAGCCTTAAACCACTGGCTGCTCCTACAAATCCTGTCTGCAAAAGTTATGACCAACATATTTTCCAAAGCACCCAAATCTTGCTACAGTTGCACACGGACCAAATCAGCTTCAGTAATGGATGCAACTAAATGCAATGTGTTCACGCAATACCTGTATCTGTAATGCAATACCTAGGGGTTGAAATGTAAAAAGCCTGAGATTGCACCTACAATGCAGTATGTACTCTTTCAGTAACATAGCTATGACCTTTTATTGTTTGTCGCATTGGTTTATTTTAATAAACAAATGCCCATTCTGGTACTTCAAATACCAGGGAAATATGTTTAGTATAACAAATCCCATGAAGCACTTTTTCATTTTCGACAGGTTAGCTCCAGCTGAGGATGGCAGGAGATTCCCGAGTCCTAATGGACCACAACATGGAGATAGGCGTCACCCCTGCACAGGTATTCGCACAGTACACACACTGTATTTTGCCCAATCTGTATTACTTTATATTTAAACAACTGGGAGAGACTAAATGTGAAATGCTAGAGAAACTATATGAGAGAGTGGAGGTGAGACCTCGTTTTTGGGAAAGCAGGGGTAGAAAAATAGATGAGAGATATATAGAGAGAAGATAAGAATGATTAGTATGGAAAGATCTGACATTGAAAACAAAGCAATTTGACATTTTCAAAAAAAATTATGGAAATGCTTAAGGTATATAGATCTTATCTACCCTATAAAGTAGATATGCTGTAGAATTATTGAATAGATAAAATAAGTACTATGGACATGAATTAAGGCTACCAAAGTGTAATTTTTTTAGTAGTTTAAATAATTGTTTAATTCAGTTTACCTGGCGGTGAAGATAATGACCAAAAAACAGCCATCCCAAATAACTAGTGGAGTTGTTATCCATCCTGAATTTCCAAGCTGATTGAAACTTATGCAGCTTACTCAACCTTGTCTGGCAAGGCTCAGTGAGAGAAAACCCCCAGTACTTACTAGTGCCAAACAGAGACAGCTAATGAATTTGTTTTAAGGGCCATCACCCCCAGGGACAGTATTGACTACAAAGGCTGGAGTTTGGGCAGCACTAGCTGTGATGTCTTCATCTATCACTCAATTAACCCAGCTCAAAGAGTGGAAATGAAAAGGCCTGTTTTGGCTGTCTTTCATTGAAAACCTCTGTAGTAGCATTTAACAACTCGAGAAAACAAGGCCATACGTCAAGTCACCTTGTCAGTAGAGAAGAAATGCTTAAAGCATTACCTTAAAAAGCGGTGTGCCGACTGCATTCTGCATGACTGTTTGATGCATTTTCCCTGACTATGGTCTGTAATAAGGAACCGCATTGACATTTAGTGAACGCACGGTCATCAAGCCACTAATTGCAATGCAGATCAATAAGAATAGTCTTTCAGTTTTTCTTTTTCGAAATGGTCCTTAAAAACGGATTACATTAAATCTATATCTAGAAAATCAATAGTATATAGATGTGACCTAGCACAGCTGCAGTTAAAAAGCAGCAGACACAGTAAAATTATTTGAAAATTAAAATAAAAATCCAGCAGGTTTTATTTTTCAGGCATTACAATCAAAGGCACCAAAAAGGACACTGTTTGTGGCTCACACTGTGCTGTTCTCCAACTAAACTACGATAATGATCATCCCTATGATGGATGTAACTTTCCTGTTGATGAACGTGTGGCTGTGGGGAGAAATGGTTTGCAGGTGTAAGATTAGCAGAAAGAGACACAATCGTTGTCTTGTCTTGACACAATCATTTCATGTACCAACTGAGATCTGACAGCGTCAGTGTCTCAATAAAGAGTCCTTGTGCTTTTCTGAAAGGTCCCTTAAAACATTGTCTTTGGTGTATGTTGGTATTTTATGTATTTATTTGTGTAAGAGGGAGGCCAAAAAAACATTTTTTTCCAAATCATGTTTGAATTTATAGCTACATTGTGAAGCATTGCCTTTTCTAACCATAAATAAACTCAACAAAATATGATATTATAATAATGCCTACAAGTGTAAGGTGATTCTTTAGTTATACATCAGTTTTTTCAGGGTCTTTTAAAGGGTCTTTTAAAGGATGGTGGTAGATCTGTTCTTATCCGAGGTTGCAAATGTTCCATAGAGTGCAAAAGAACACAAGGGACAGGGAGGAAGGCAGGGCACAGTTGTGGAGCCAGATTGCCTCGCTGGAGCTGGGCCAACATAGACAAAGGCTTGAGTGTCCTTGTGTTCTTGTTGTGTCCTTACTCTCTGTTTCTTTTTTGCCCTCTGTGTATACATAGACATCTACAAAGTGACTTTATAACGGCTCTTAATTTGATTTGCCTCGCTTATCTTCTCTCCCTCACCTCTAGTGTGGCTTAGCAAAACCTGATAGAAAATCCCATACTGCAGTAATAGTTAACACATACATCTTCCAGCACACTATACCTAACAAATTCTTCAGTGGGTAAAATCATTGTGGGTAAAATATTCCTCTTATTCTGTCTTTTCATGCCTAATTTCTTTGACTGTCTTTCTTTTCCTTACTTTGGAACTCTCTGTCTTTTTTCTTTCACATAGGTGAAGAAGCTTCCCAAACATTTGAGGGAGCCTCAGATCTCTACAGAGCGAACCCACCTGATAGCCGACCCAGTGAAGAAGCCACGTCAGCGATACGTGCAAAAGGATGGTAAATGCAACGTTCATCATGGAAACGTTCAAGAGACCTACCGTTACCTCAGTGACTTGTTCACTACGCTGGTGGACCTACGCTGGCGTCTTAGTTTCTTTATTTTCACACTGGTCTATGTAGTCAACTGGCTCTTCTTTGGGTTTCTTTGGTGGCTGATCGCACTCATCCGTGGGGATCTAGTGCATGGTGACGAGGAGGGCTGGACCCCCTGTGTGGAGAACCTTAATAGTTTTGTCTCAGCCTTCCTCTTCTCCATTGAAACGGAGACCACCATTGGGTATGGTTATCGTGTAATCACCGAAAAATGCCCTGAAGGTATTATACTACTTTTGGTGCAGGCCATCTTGGGTTCCATTGTCAATGCCATGATGGTGGGCTGCATGTTTGTTAAGATTTCACAGCCAAAGAACCGTGCTGAGACCCTCATGTTCTCACACAACGCTGTCATATCGGTGCGAGATAACAAGATGTGCCTGATGTTTCGGGTGGGCGACCTGAGGAACTCTCACATTGTGGAGGCATCGATTCGAGCAAAGCTGATCCGCTCACAGCAGACCAAAGAGGGGGAGTTCATCCCGCTCAACCAGACTGACATCAACATTGGCTTTGACACAGGGGATGACCGGCTGTTCTTGGTCTCACCACTCATCATCTCTCATGAAATAAATGAGAAGAGCCCCTTCTGGGAAATGTCCCTGGCGCAAATGGAAAAGGAGGAGTTCGAGATTGTGGTTATTCTTGAGGGAATGGTGGAGGCCACAGGTATGAAGGGGGTAAGATTATCAGGAAGGGGTAAAGAAAGTATGGGAGGGCATACAAATGAGGATAAATCAAAAAAAAAGAGATGAGGAAATGTTGCAAGCAGTGAGCTAGGATGGATAAATGGATGGAGAGGCGAAAGAGGTTTGCCTGGAAGAATATATTGTAGAAAGGTGAGCCTGCCAGTAAGCGCTGCTGATTGGAAATGGTGTAATTGACGGAAAGACAGAGATACTAAGTAAAACCTAATAATAATGCATGAAAGATCTTTCCTATTCTATATGGGTCAGTTTAGAGTCAATAAATTGTTTGAAATGTATATTTTCTTAATTCCACAACAGTTGTTGACTGTTCTTTTATTTAATCTATAACTGCAAAACTAAATATTTCTTCCTTCAACCGAGGCAGACAAATAAACTCTAAAACCTCTTTACAAATGTTTATCTGTACCGGCATCTCTACTGTTGCTACTTCAAAGTTTTGCCTTTGATACTGTTTATTTTCAATTCAATGAAGCGTACCTACCTGCAATGATGGCGTGTGTTTTTGGTAAAAACCAAGCAGTCCTGAAAAGTGCTGCAGGCTGGTTACATTAATGGGGCAGAGATGATCAGGTGTTTCTGTAAAGTTCCAGAAAGCTTGTATTTCCCAGCTTAAAACTGCAGTCAAGGCCACAAGTTCAACACAAGAAAAAAAATATGAAAGATTATGATGTCCATGTGCCACTGAAGGGATTTGCAAAAACACGGCCCATAGATAGCTGTTCATTTGTCAGTCTAATTTGTTCCTGTGGCTTTGGCTAAATCAAGTATTGTTTATATGCCTAACCTGCATTTTTTAATGGCCTTTGTTGAAGGACTAATTACAATATACTCATTTTAAATTCATTGAATAATACATGCTACTAATTTACTTTATTGGATCGCATCATACTTCACATAAGTAAAGGAGACACACAGTGATTAGCGGTCTGATGATGCCACAGTTGGCTTTTTGAAAATTCTAACAAACCATCAAATGACCTAATATGACCAGACACAGCTTTGCATTCGTGTGAACATTTCTGCTCTATTTCATCTTGTTTATTTATTTATTTCCTTTTTCCTGCAAAGCACCAGCAGTCATCCCACTTCCTGCTCACACTGCTTGATACTTGACTCAGGCATTAAATCACCTTTCGCTTCACCGGCAGAGACCATGGCATCATGCAGGGGTTATGCCGTCACTGTCCTTGACCGCTAGGCAACAAACTAATCTGACCATCCACCAGCCCTCCCCCACTTCCTTTTTTGTATGTGAGACTTTCATTCTGTGCGTGAGAAAGAACACAGTGACAGAAAGAAAGCTACCTCAGGCCCAGGCTTTACGTGTCGTTAGGAAAATAAAAAGTCATTAATAAACAAAATATCCTGCGTACGACCTCACGTGGATGTCGTCACATATATTTTGGAAGCGATACATACGTGGGTGGTGAAACTGGCTTCATGCTCTCGCAGCCATTACTTGTTAGCTGTGTAGCCTGTGGTGTGCAGCATAATGGTGAGTCAGGCTCTGGAAATCACTTACAAGAGGCGCTTCCACATTATTTGTTTAAAAAAAAAAAAGCAAAACACAAACAAGACATATTAAACCACATTTTGCTTTTCAAGTGTAATTGCACTAACAAAGGCGGCTCTCTGAAATAAAAGCAGCTTATGAGTAAAATGATGCAATCATGTTCACACTTTTTATTCCAAATTTAAATTGGAGTTTAAAATAAAGTTTAAACTGAATGAGATTCTTACACAAGCCTGTACTTTGGATCATCTTTCACTTTAGCTGATGCAACAAAAGCTATAAATTTCATATTTAATTGAAAGCAAGGAATGGTTTTACCTTAATAAAAACAAACAAAAAATAGGCCACCCCTGCTTCCCTCACTCCCTTTTCTATAAAGCAAGTCTTAATGGGAATTACTTTTAATAAAATAATAAAACCTTTTTTTAACAGTTTTATGACACCTATTTGAAAATTCCAAAGTGGTAAGGTGTTGATTTTTCCTAAGGTGTTGAAAATTTCCTACATATCCATAGATCTAGATACTAACGAGCCCGTTAAATGCTATATAAGTGATAAGTGCTTATAGAGAAGTCCAGCACAACAGGCTAGTCTTTCTCCCACATAAAATGAGGTCACCGCACCAGATATTTTGCTGGAAAGAGCACAGATCCAAACTTCCCTGGTCAACAGCACAAACACCTCTGCCCTGTTGTAAAGGGGGGGACAATGAGGTACAATCAAGTTTTCATGAAAGTACGCCATATGTAGGCAAATAACATTGCCGTGCAGTCAGCTATGAGAAGAGCACACAGAGACTGTGTGCAAAGTGCAAATAAATGATTCAGTCTTCTTTCATTAATTGGCATGCAGACTCAAACATGCAATCCATATTGTATTAACTCAATTAACAAATATCCATCCATCTTTCTCAAAATAGCCATACCCGACATGAGAATACTGGTGCCTTGGTTTGAGCTTTTATGGTGCAACACAGCATGAGAGAGAAGTCATTCAATGATTGCAAACAGCAATTTGCTGACCCTCCTTTACAGTGGAGGTTTTAGTTATCTTCCTAACAATAATTATGATGTAAAATTCGTCTTTTTTTTTTCTTTTTCTTTTTTACAAGATTTTGTGGTGTGACAAACAGGACGCTTTTGATCTCTTGACTGATTTTAGGAAAGTATCCCTTTACAAAGTTGCACTTTTGAAGAAGGTCTCTTCTCAATTACATCACAGCTGCTCGCAGATAGAGTCCAGTGCAATCCAATAATCCATTTTGGAGGGTGGCTTCTTTAATGAGAATCAAAACATTGGAATGAATCCTGTGGCCAAGAATTATGGAAATGTGGGGCAACATTTATCAAAACATGGGAGCAAATTGTATTACATGTGCATGCACTACTTTTTATGCACTCAATTTAGTAAAGTGTGCCTTGCTTGTAATTTTTTCATTGGCTGCACTCGGGCTGTGACTTTGAGTCAGACTCTAGATTTAACATGTACGGTCACGGTAAAAAGAAAGTACACCCTCTTTAAATTCTAAAGTTTTACATATTGGGACATGATAAGAAATAATAACAGTGCCTTAGATGAACTGCAAAGCAGGAAATATATATTACACTGTGTAAATATTTATTCAAACAAAAAAATGGCAAAAATTCTGAAACGCTTTTATATAAAAGGTACACCCTTGATGTTTCCGTATAAACTCAGAGAATAAGTAGCAGCTAGATGCTCCTAATTAAATGCACTTGATAAAGTGATCATCAGCAAGTGTGGCCACTTCTAAAAGGTAGAGTTTTAGGTATTTGTCAGGTCTGAAACACTCAGGTTAAAACAATGTTAGGAGGAAATACATTCAATTGAGTTAGATTTTCCTTATATAGCACCAAATTAAAACAACAGTGGCCTCAAGGTGATTCAGATTGTAAGGTAATGGCCCTGCGACAATACAGCAATGATCCTAAATCTAGTCAATTTGGCATAAAGTCGATCATCTCCTGTGAGAAAGATCATTCACAAGTGGAAAGCATTCAAGACAGCTGCCAATCTTCCCAAGAGTAGATATCCCAAGAAATTCATTCCAAGGTCAGATTGTGCAAGGCTCAAAGAAACTGAAAAAAGAAGAGCAAGCTGTTTCGCTATAATGCATAGCACCATGTTGGTAAAAACCAAACACAACATATCCACACGTACACCTTATACCAACTGTAATGCATGGTGGTGGAGGGCTAATGATATGGGCTTGTTTTGCATTCATAGTCCCTGAGCACCTTGCAGTCATTGAGTAGACCATGAACTGTACTGCATACTGAAATATTTTAGAGGTAAATGTGAGTCAGTCTGTCCTACAGTGAAAGCTTGCCCCAAACTGAGTGATGCAACAGGACAATGAACCCAAGTAGACAGAATCAAACAGAATGGCTGAAAAAGAAAAGACCTAAACCTGACTGAAATCCTGTGGCAGGAACTTAAGAAAGCTGAGCATAAATGCAGGCCCACAAACCCTGATGAACTGATACACCTTTATAAAGAAGAGTGGGTCAAAAAAGGGTCAAAAAAGTCATACAGCATCTTCATTCATAAAACACTCACTGCGGTACTTTAAAACAATAAAACCAAGGTTTGTTGTCAGCAACATACAGCAGATGCAGTTTTGATGGTTTATATTAGGAAACTAACACTGTACGTGACCATGCTTCATTCTATTTAGTACTTGCTGTGATGGAGGCCCAGTCATATACACTATGTTGCTAACAACAAACTTTGCTGTCATTATGAGAAGTGTTTCTAAACTGAACTGAACATAGTGTGTTTGTCCCCTGTGTCCTTCACAATATTTATATATAAAATAAACCCTGTTTTATGCCAGTTCTCAGAATACAGAAAGAATATTGCATCATCATCATTGTTGCTTGTGAAAACAACGGTGTCTGCACTGTTGTTTTTTGTTTTATACTTTCCAAGAAAATTCATAAAACCGATATCTGCAGCAGGACCCAAAAATATGATTTCAAAATGGTGAAAAGAGAGACAAATGAAAAGAAAAAAAGTGAATATGACTGTAGGCTGCCAGAATTAATATAAAGCAAATAATCTTTTCAAACACTGAGATGGGGTCATTAAAGTTTAATACAAACAATAACTAAGCTTAGAAGGACATTTCAGGAGTCATTACTTATTTATTTTTTTATTTAGTTAGTTGGTTAGTTTTCATTGTTTATGTTTATTTATTTGTTTGTTTGGTCATCATTTGTGATTCTTTGATAGAGGCTGATTCTTGATTTACAATACAAAGCCTGCAGCCTATGTATCAGCAGTTTAGCTCATTAGAGCATGTTTAATAGCAGATTTTCAGATTGAAGAAGGATGGTCGATTGTCGCGAGGTTTTTACCTCGGTCCACAAAAAAAAAGCAGAAAAAAAGTCACAAGATAAGCCCTCAGCATCTTTGTTCATCAGAGGACACGTGTGTACTGACAGGAACCCTTGAGGGCAAAAACAAAAGAGACAAGACATATGGTCAAGTTACAACCTTCAACTTGACCTTTGCAATTTAACTTTTTTGATGATAATGTTTATATGGTTTATCCGTTAGCAAGATTACTACAACTATTTGCACGATGGACACATTGGTAGTAAACAAACTCACCTAGAAGAGACTAACACATTATGTGTCAATGATGTTCTAGGCTCTATCATTGTCACTTACTGTAAGGATATGTCAAGTTCAACAAATCATTTCCACCTGGATTTCAAGTCATGGTATACTCACAGGTCATGATCTTTTTCCATGACGGCAGTTTTCCATGGTAGCCTTTTTCCTTTGGAAAAGAATCTGTTCCATTTTCCAGCAGGCATGATACCATGAGACTTAAAGTTGCACCTCCAAATGGAAACCAATTAAATATATGGTTTCCATTTGGAAAATTCTTTTTCTTAAATTCACCCTGATTACTACATTTGTGTGGCATTGTTTTGGAGGAAATGTACTCGTTGCACTCACTGTATGGATGAAACAAATCTGAAACAAATCTGAGTCCTCTTTACAAGCTGTGGAAATCTCCAGATACTGCTTCTGCAGAAGTAACCAAATTATCCTAAAAGAAACATCAGTTGTTTTTTTTACTGTATATTTATAATGTATCACAATGAAATTTACAGTAACAATCTACACATGGCTATCAGGAGGGTCTTTGTTTATTAAAATGGCTAATAAACAAGGGGGGGCGGGAGTACTGTCTGATCACAACAATAGGGACTAAATTAATTCATTAGCAAAATACTGTAATTATATCTGTGAGGTCTCTATCTTCCACAAGGCCAATATAAAGTCAAATATTGTTTTGTGACAGTTATGACAAAGCCTGTGCACCACTACATGCCAACAGGAGAAGGTACTAAAGATCTTCATTCAACAGCTTAATGGATTTAGAGTAATAAACTAGGGCTTTAAAACAAACACATCAAATACTATTTCAACAACCTTAAAATACACTATAGAATCTCTTGTCATTAGGAACTGAAAGATGCTATATTTCACAAGTTAAATGTGGAAAGTAGGCCACTCATATCCAGAGGGAAAGCTGAAGAAAATGTGCAAAAGCCTCTCCTCTCACACTAGATACCATATCAGTTTCATCCCATGCTTGATGTTTTTGGAGATGTTACATACATACAGATTATTTATTTCAAAGGTTATCGGTGGAAAGTCAGATGTTTGCAGTTTAAAGTGATATACAGCTACATATCGAGCGTGTGAATGATTGCTCCAGCTTGGAAAGTTGTGGCAGTGATTATTTTGTGGCTATTTTAAAAGCTGTAAGTCTTATTAGCTAATTGTCACAGACTTTTCAAAGCTGCTGATATAAAAACAGACAGAATACTGAGAAATGGGGAAACTTACTTTGCTGTCAGAAGTTTATATGCACTCACTGTGGGCACGAATGCCATGGTAATTTGGGGTTTTACTGATTTCTTTGAACTGTTCTTTTTTCCTGGGTGGAATGATTGTACAGCACACATCTTTATTGAAAAACAAATTGCGTGGACAGGTTTCCATACAATTTGGAATTCTCTGTTCCATGCAAGGACAAAAGCACATCTATACAGACTCAAATCTATACAAACACTTGAAGGTTATATAATGCCTTTTAACTTGATAAGCCTAAGGCATATTGAGTAAACAACTGCAGATTCCAAGAGCAGCATTTCAAACAAATCTATGTAAGTATAAGTTATTTGGGTATGGCACCCCTTTGCCAAGACGTAAAAGAAGAGCCAAACTGTCACAGAGAAATGGTTAGGATGTTCATAATAAACCCAGGAACCATTAAGTCTCAAGTCTGCCATGAACTGGAAACTGCTAGAACATCAGTGTCACTATCCACACTCAATTTATTTTTCTAAAGCCCTGACCTCAACCACATGAACATATGTAGACTTTGCTTAAAAGCCAGGTATGTGCCAGGAAAACTAAAGAATTAAGTAATCTCTAATAATTCTGCAAAGAATTAGGCTGAAAAGATCCAGCCAGAAATATGCAAAAAGCTCATGTCCAGTTAAAGTGCAACAATATTTGGACATTTAGCCAAATATTAGTTTGGTTCCCTGTAGGAACAATTTTGTCCCTGTGTGGATTAGAGAAAATTCACACTTGTGCACCTAATGTTTGTATTGTAAAGTCATTAAAGATGTATGCTGTTCAAATTCCACCCAGGAAAAAGAAAAGTTCGAAGAAATCAATAAAAGCCCAAGATTAGCAAGACATTTATGCCCATGATGAATATATGTAAGCCTCTGAGCCCAACTTTATACGATTAAATATTGAAATGCTCCATTTTAAAATTGCTTTAAAGTTATCAGTGAGGAGGTATGGTGGAATACTGTTTTATTATTGGTTTCCGATGCTATTTAGCTTTAGGTCATATTTAATTTATTAACAAGAACGCATTAACTGCACCGCTAACTTTCTGCAGCTCACATTTTTAAGGCTATTTCACACCAGCTACCTACACTGGAGGAAAAACACAGTTATAACTAATGACAACGATAGCAAGAGTTCGACTTAGGTTAGCCAGTTTTCTCAGGCCTACAAATGATATGTAAACATGAGCAGACATTTGCACTTGTCATAAAAGAAAACACACAAAGGGACTTTTACAGTTGCACTGCTCCAGTAGCTGTGCCACACATCCACCATGTATAATAACAAGACCATGGATCTAGCTCATCAAAAAAGAATGCTATTTAGTTGGAGATTAAGTATCGGAATTTCACGAGCCGGACCACGCCTCCATACGCGCTCCTTCTGGTTCTCATCTATATAGGTTCCCCCAGTCCTACAAGCTGTTCAATCTTGTTTACGTGCCCCACCGTCCCTCCCCTTTTCAATTCTTCCTCTTCAGTCCCCTTCGAGGCCTTCCCCAAACCACAGCTCAATTCATGTCCAAGCCATTCACCTTTACCTACTAAAACGCTGTCAAACATAAAATGTCAATGTCAATGGCAAAATGTTTGACAGCGTGAAACATTTTGCTAGTGAAATGTTATTTATATATTGTTAGTGTTACCAGTTACACTGGTACTTTTGCAAGCAGAAATGCTGTTATAAAATATATTGTGAATGCTGCCTCCCAAGTCTTATACTTACACCAAGCTATTACTATTCCTATTTGAGTAACACACCTGTGTTAAGCCACAGTGTTAAACCATATTTTAATGCTTTACTGAGCAAAAGCTACAAACATGCAGTTAAGATGTGCCTTTATCATTTAAATTAATCAATGCGTAGTTGTTTTGCCTTTTGACTATCAAAGCATGTGCACACACAAGATTGGCATGTGACGTGTACTATTTTTATTCAGATTTGCTTACTATTAAAACACAACTAATGGAATATATACAGTCTTTTTTATGTGTAAACTCAACAAACTAGCCAAATACTTCAGTGTTTAAAAAAATACTCTAGTTATATGATTGGAGACTGATGATAGGAGTGTAGAGAAAACAGTATGCACGTCTTTGCTGTTCTTTTGTAACCATGAATAATTAACTGATGCTCTTTCTCCCTATGCCTCTTTCTATCTCATTGTGTGCTTACCTATCCACTCTGGTTGTGTGTGCTTGGCTCTCTGGTTTCTCATGTATGGACCCCTCGGACTGTCGTGTGTGCTCTTTCATTTTGTGTGAATGTTTGTGTGTGTACATACACCTGTCTTTACCTTTTGGCAGGGATGACGTGTCAGGCAAGAAGTTCGTACCTGGACACTGAGGTCCTGTGGGGTTACCGCTTCACTCCAGTGCTATCCTTGGAGAAGGGCTTCTACGAGGTAGATTACAATAACTTCCACGATGTCTATGAGACCAACACACCCACCTGCAGCGCCAAGGAGATGGCGGCTAAACTTCGCGAGGAGCCGTTATTGCCACAGCTTTCCCTCCTCAGCCCTGAACCCAAAATGCATACTTTTGACCCCTTAAACCGACTGTCACAGCAGGATCCACTGAGCCAAGATGAGGAGATTGAAGAGAGGGTTTCAGGGGGTGACAGAGGGGAGACCAATGGCTCAGCCGCTGCTTTAGAGGAGCTTCCACTTGCTGACAGACTGTCTGACTGACGGGTTTGACAGCTAAAAGCCCAGAAAACTATGGATAAAGACATATGACATTATAAGGTTTCATTTGGTCAATGGCCGGCTTGGTCCATTGCAGCACTCAGAGATAAAAGACATTTCTCCAGCCACCAACTCATGCAATATTCCTCTACTAGAGTGTCAATCTATAGTATAGATTGGTTTTGTAGACAAATAGTCCACATACAGAGAAACACATGTACAGTATCTATATCTACACTTACAGGTGGGGGGGTTCAGATTGTGTTTTTATATACAATAATGACCACTTACTGCTATAACTCTGAAAGTTCAAGTTGTATAATGTAAACTTGAGCGGAAACTGGTAGCCATGACAGCTTACCATGGGCTTATTATGAATCCAGTATTCTCATTTTAGAGTGTGTTAATTCAGCTTCGTTAAAACATAATCTCATAACTCAGCTCGTGTGTCTGACAGCAGCTTCTGTGTGGTAATGGAACCTTGTTATCTGCAATTTTTGATTTAATATAGGCGATTATTATCCTTTCTCTGTCACTGTTGTTCTTCTGCGTCAGAAATCTCACTCACCTAGAAGGAAAGAGTCTTCAAGTATGCACAAACAAATAAGAACATTATGAAGGCAATGTGTGCCGGCAACCACAATCCAGTGTTATTTTCTTTGATCGCACTTTTCCTCACGTTTGTGCTGTCTCTCGTTATAGGTGTCTAATTCTGTCCTCGACACACTGGGAGCCTTGACCCAAAACAAACCAGCTAGTACCTCATTTTCTACTCATTTTCAGGTTTTTAAACTAAGAATAACAACAAGGCAAATGCTGGCAAAACTGCATAAATGTGCTACGGTATGGTTGGTTAAAGATTTAATTCCCCTGCCCACTGCAGCAAATGAAGCTTTCATTTCAAGCCCCTGGTACATAAAGCACAATTTCTTTATAAAGGGGACTCCACACTGACCTACCCTACCCTCCCACCTAGCCACCGCCACTGGCTAATGCATGTCAGTTCTAGTTAAAACTAACATCCAGATATAGCTTTCAACACTTATATGTAATGTTCAAGCTCAAATCCTATTTGAAATGCTCTTGATTTTTATATATGACAATTTCAAGTGTTCCTCAAGCAAAATGTAATATTCCATGTATCCTTTTTATGTTTTTTTTTTGTTTGTTTTAAAAGCTTACAGATAATCAACCTTGATATTTTCAGCTGCATTAAAGCTAAATATACTAAAGATATAAACAGGATGTCTTATTTCGTGACTTTAGCATCTGGCTAAGTTATCGCTTTTCCCCCTTTGAAGGTCACACTCAGCTTTTGCCTTATAATCTGGCATGTTTTTAGTGAGCACACACATTCAGTCTGCAAATTCACCACCATCACACAAGCCCTAGATGTTTCACATTATATACTTTATGGTCCTTTAAATTTTAAACTATGAGAGCCATTTCCTACAATATCACTTTAGACTTGTCCTTGAAGGTCACTTGAGCTTGCATGGATGAGGTAACAGGAAAAACAGGGTATTTTCTAGTCATCCAAATTATACATTAATTAATTCTACATTCAGTCTACAGTATACTGTCACATGATGTGCAATTTTAAAATCATCAAAAGAAACCCCCCCATTTTTTGGGTAATTTCTTTTATTTAATTTGATGCCTTTTTTAAAAATGATTTTCACTATGACATTTTGGCACCTTAGTATATTTGTCATTCGAGTGAGGTCATTTTTTTCATTCCTTGAATGTCATCTGTTTTCTGTGTGTTCTTGTGGGAATAAACATAATATGGCCAAAAGAACAACATGTTCCTTTTAGATAATCTGCACATGCACGAACGAGTGTATGGGAGTCTATGAATGTGTAGGAATTTCGCATATGACGTTGCGACTGAGGATTTAAAAGTACCTTGATGTGGAGTGACACTGCACTCTATCAGCTGCTGTGTGATAAAATGACACATTTAACTCAAGTGGCTCTGGGTGAAACAACTGCGCCTCGTGCACATGCTACCTGAAAACTGGATTAGCTGTGCATCAAATCATGAGAAGGGAACTTTAGCAACCAGCAATTATGAGTGCAGAACAATCTCGTCTTGCACTTAAGCTTGAGGCAAGGGAAACAAATGTGGGAAGATAAGAGCAACTTTGTTGCCACACACCCCACGCCCCTACCCCACGCCTGAATTTCAAAAACTGGATTAACATGACTGGGGCTGCTAGAACCTTCAGGACTTAAACAGTTTCCCTGAGTCAGCTTTGTGTTTTCTGTGACTACGATTGAATTCGCATGCACAACAGCCAGCAGACTGATTAAGAAAGGCACTGCAGCTATTAACTACCAACAGAGAAAACACTGCAGAAGTCACAGGGGTAATGACATTTCAAAGAGTACAACCAGTTAGGAAAATGAAACATGGTGTTACATTCAGTGGCCAGCGTGCCATAGAAATTCAGTGAATCACAGCAATGTGCTGTCAAGGCTATTCTTGTCCAAGCTATTAAATCTGGAAGTTGAATTGCCAGCAAGCTGACAGACCCTGATTCAAATCTGAATAATGTACGATGATGAATATAATGCATCCATTCAGTGGTGCATTGAAATAGATACCCAAGGCAGGTGCATGGGGATGAGCATGTGTGTGTGTGTGTGTGTGTGTGTGTTTGCGAGAAAGAGAGAGAGAAAGAGAGAGAGAGAGGAGACAGACAAGACTGCACAGTCATGACAACCTCATGCCAACAATGACACATGCAAACAAAACAACACACAATGTTCTTTTTATTATTTTGCCAAGTTGCACATGCTATTTCTGCCAAAAGGAAATCAAAGACAGGTACATTTCTAAAGATAAAGATGAATGGCACCATATCAAGACACTAACTATTGTTCGTCTGCTTAAGATGCCTAGCTAAAACTCTCCCCCTTCTGTTAAATTATGCATGTCTTGAATGAAGAAGGAAGCACATTGGCCATTAACATCTCAGTAGTCAGAATAAAGCATCCTGCATGAGGGAAAGAATCACAGTCCCTGAGAGAAAGCAGGCGGGGATGACTTCTGCAGTTGTTTGAGTTTTTTCCATATTCTTTTTCTGTCCATCATGTTTTGTTTTGCAAACAAGCTGACCCTGTCAAACATCTCCCACCGAGAACAAACATGGACAAACTGACGGAGCCGAGTAAAGCGAGCAATTACTTTATGCCCGTGCTGCCTTGAGACGTTTCTTTCTTTCAGAACCCATCCAGAGACTAAAAGACAAGCTCCTCAACCCCATTGTCCCATTTTTAGCAACTATGTCTCCCTGCTGCAATTATATCTTATTAAGCATTCAAATCTCCTCTTACATGATACTGTAATGACTCCCCTCGTTTCATTCCCTTGAAGCTCCCACTGGTAAAAGACGGGTTCGTGTCACTTATATCTTTTCTCTCCCTCTTTGTCTCTGTCTTCTGTGAAAGGCTGCAATTTAACTCCTTCGCTTGCGTGTGCTACACACATCAGCAGAAGGCACACACAGCTGTGCACGTGGTCTGCTGGGTTTCCTGGGAATCTTTCCCTGCAGTGTTAGTCAGAACAGAAGCTTGAATCCAGCAGTGAACGTGTTAGAAAACGTTATGTAATGCAGCTTCAGATGGAGGAAAGGAACCAATTGCAATCTACGCGGTGACGTAATTCAGTCTGCTGTTTGTTCATGATGAAAATTTGTTTGCTGCAAGTCAGTTATACAGTCTGTAGTTCAAGTAGTTGCAAATCCACATAAAAAAGTTTTCTGAACTTCATAAAGCAGCTATGTTGTTCTTAGAACACAAATATGCTGCAACCCTTATGTTAAGGACAGCATCATCACCACACACTCCACCGTTAAGTCAACACAAAAACTTTTAAAGATGTATAAAAAGAGAAAATCGATAGCACTGCGAGTTGAGGAATGATCTGTTTCCCGAGTTTTGAATGATACAGACAGATGGAGGCACAGAGCGAGACAGTGAAACCTTTGCCTTTTCCAGCCAGTAGACAGAGGTCTGCCCTTTGATGTCGATGGCAGCCTTTGATGAGGATTTCTATGGCTGTAGAGTGTGGCTGCAGATTGAGCTCCCTCAAATTTACCTGCTAAGAAGAACAGACAACCTGGAAGAACCAAACATACTGAAGGAACTAGTCGGTGTTAAAGTTAATAAAGCATTAGTACAACACTAAGAATACAAAATATTCATGCTGATAAGATTGTGTGGTGAGGCAAATATGAAGCGATAGCCAGCACCTGGCTGACAAAGTTTTCTAATGCAGAAAATCTTTCAGAATAATTGGGTGAAGTTTTTTTTTTCTTATGGTGGGCTACTGTTTTTGCTCATAGCTCACATTATGTCAATGAAATTCTAATTCTGTATAATTCTAAACAGTAAAGCAAAGATGAACAAACTATGTCTAACTACTTCCTGTTGGAGAACTCAACATTAAGGCTCAAAAGGGGAGGGGTCAGGGGGAATCGACCTGCGACAGTAGTACTGTTCATATGTCGCTATAATAAACCAAGGGATCTCCATTTCTGTCTGTTTCACGCTTGAGTGGTTGTCTCATTTTTGGGGTCATCTCCCTGTTGCTAAGCAACATCATTAGAGGGACTGGGACCTGATAAAGATGTCACCAGTTCTGATCACATAGTTCATAAATTACCAGACTGTGACTGTGACCGTACATCTAATGATGCCAACACGCCTGTGATAGTGAGCAATGCACTAGTTTTTCCAAACCATAGAAGAGAAACCATAAAAGAAAATTCAAAGGATTGCTTCATGTTGGAAACTCCTGGAGCATTTTTTTCCTAATGTCCTCTGAGCCAATTCTATCACTCAAGGCCTTGTTTCAAACACCATTGTACAAACCAATGGAGCATACACTGTTGGATTAATTAACAGTAACCTTTTAGCGTCATTGTCAGACATTGCTTCTACATTAATACTGCAGTGATACACGAACAGAACTTACTTACTGTATGTGTGGGAGAGAAGCGTTAGAAAAGTGTAACCACTTTGCAAGCTTATCCTGATAGTGGAAATAAGAGCAATGCCGATTTTTAACAAAACAGGCAGATTATCTGAGAGGTTTCTTTACTTTTTGTATCTGTATAATAGTATGTAATAGTATGTAGAGTTCTCTGAGCTTCTTAAAGGACAAAGGGGATCATTTACACACTGAAAAATGAAGGCGTTCCCAATCAGATGCTTTCCAGATGGTACTGCAGGGTGTATCAAAATGTACTTTTCTGGATTCACAATTTTTGACAAGATCCCCAACAGCACTGTTGTAATGCAGGCCCAAACCATGACAGAGCCTCCACAATGTTTTACAGATGGCTGTAGACACTCCTTGACCTCCACTGTACATACTAATATTTGAACCAAGGTTTTTAGGTTCAAATCACTGTATAAGATCTGTTGCCACTGATTTTAACCAACTTCTTGTGTAATCTGGCATACCCCATCCTTTTCTTCCTGTTTTCCTTCCTTACGAATGGCTTGTTCACAGCCACCATTTTCCATGAGGCTTCAGTGAGCAGTAGACGGATCAACTGAGGGGCCAGATGCATCTATGTCAGGTGTTTGCTGATTTTTTTTATTATTTCTGAAGTTCATGACTTTAGATACTGTTCATCTGCAATAGATCTTTTTTAGTTAGGCCTGTCACCTTTTCTTTTGTCATTCATTTACTCAAAATATTTAACGGCGCACTGCACTGAATGATTCACGGGTCATTGTTAGGTCACTTATGAAAATAAAATTAAAAAATTGGAAAGTGGCAAGATACAAGCCATCAGAAATCCTTGGGAACTGTTCCTTAAGAGCAATTTTAAAAAATCACAAGAAAGAGTGGCTCCTTGGAAGAAAAATATAAAGGAACTCGAGTGTCTCAAGACTTTTCTGGAGTACTGTCTAGTCTCTTCAGAGTATTTTTTTACAACTTCTAACTTTGTGAAATATATTTTTATTCAGTTATGACATAGAACCAGTCTTTCTGTCTCTTATCTCTATATCACAGTGGTAAGTTTAGGAAAAGGGGGGTGGAACTGATGCTTGTTTTTGAACTCGTGGTGGATTTAAGCCCACTTGAGAAGCTTTGAATGAGTAGGAGAAAGGCGAGAGAAAGTGTGTGAGATATCCCACGTCAGTGATAGAGATAACATCAATACTTCCACACAATGGCTTCAAATGAATGCATGGGTTGGCTTTCTCTGAGAGCTCTGTTACCAAGAAGCACTTTGTTTTAAAAGGATATCAAGCCTTAAAAAAAGCCCTTTTCTTGACTTCAAGCAGTCATGTTTAAAGTAGTAGGCTGACTGCCATTCACATGAAACCTCTTTATGTGTGTTGTGAAAGCAAATAAGAGAAGACAATAAAAACAGATAGCAAATTAGTGACAAACAGTGTTTGAATAAATTCCTAAACCAATGAAGAAGCCTCCTTCTGTGAATCATACAGATTAAATTACAGCAAGCTTATTCATGTGTCCAATACCCCATGCATTATGCAGCAACAAAACAAAGTGTGATTTTACCTGAGAAAATAGTAACATTGCAAGAGAGCGCAAGAGTGCAAAAAGTTTTGTGTGCTCTCAATAAAGATGGCACTGTGTGTCAAAGACTTGCAGTGCTGGAAAAACAAGCACTGCAAATCATAAAATAATGCTTGACTGTATAATGCACAGTTCACCAGCATCTGAAAGAGGCAACTGTGGGAAACCGAATTACCTCATGCAGAGATGAGCTTGTATTCTAAATTTATCTTTCTATTTCTCTCTCCCTCTTTCTTTCTCTCGCTCTCTTTATCCATTGCTCCTGCTCATTGAGTTGGTAACCTTCATGATTCCTCTCCCTCCTACGCAGCAAAACAGTACTAGAACAGGAAAGAGAGCTGTCCAGTTTTTGCCTGCCTGTAGATGACTGTGGTTTATATGTTTTGGCTGATGCAGAAAATTGCAACAAAATTTTCAATTACCAGATTAGCACTAGAAAGTTCTGCTTAATGCTTTTGCTT